>NC_133425.1:13631500-13941000 GCF_049350105.2 Macaca mulatta | reverse complement strand
ACGCCCAGCTAATTTTTGTATTTTTAGTAGAGATGGGGTTTCACCATGTTGGCCAGGATGGTCTCAATCTCTTGACCTTGTGATCCACCTGCCTCGGCCTCCCAAAGTGCTGGGATTACAGGTGTGAGCCACGCGTAGATTAGGGCTTTTTACAAGTATAGCTGTTACAAGAAGTGGGAGGGAAGAAAAGGGGCAGTTTTTTTAAAGGATGGGGAGCGGGGATGGTAGTCACTGCCCTTTGTGTCTCCCCCAACCCCACCTCAACATTCACTCCTGCACGGGGAATGTAATGGATTATCTACTGGCTTTTTAAAAATAATTGCTTCTTCCTTTCTCAGGACAATGGCGTCAAGATTTAATATTAAGAGAATTGTGCTCCCCATTCTTAGGCATGTAACTCGGGTGAAATTAGTACCATGCCTTCTTTAGGGTAAGCCTCATGACTGCAGCCAATTGAAATATGCCATCTATCCTTCTGACTTTGGTTTGAAACTGGCATTGCAGTGATGCAAGGGGATGTTTGCTGGAGGCTTCAGAGGAAATAAAAGACATTTCCTTCATCACCTCACTGGGTGGTGTCTCATGAGAATGTGGTCTAGAATGGCTGTAGCCATTCTGCTCCCATGAAGGAGGAGCCTGGAGCTTCCAAGTGATTGCGAGGAAGTCTTCTCTGTAGAGAGTGAAGATAAAGCCAAAATTATAAAGGGCAGAGGATGTAACTGCCCAACAAGTTCTCCTTGTCTGCTGCCTGGGCAGAGCCAATTTATCAAGACAGCGGAATTGCAATAGAGAAAGTTTAATTCCCTCAGAGCTGGCTGTACTGGAGACCAGAATTTTATTATTGCTTAAATCAGTCTCCTTGTGAATTTGGGGATCAGGTTTTTTAGGCATAATTTGGTGGTTAGTGGACCCATGAGTTGGGAGTGCTGATTGGTTAGGTCAGAAATGAAATCAGAGGGAAGTTGTCGTCTTGGCGCCAAGTCAGTGCCTGGGTGGGGGCCGTAAGACTGTTAACTAGAAAGGGGTCACTATCCAGACGCCAAGGGAGGGTTCTTGGATCTCGCACAAGGAAGAATTTGGGGCAAGTCCATAGAGTAAAGTGAAAGCAAGTTTATTAAGAAAGTAAAGGAATAAAAGAATGGCTACTCTATAGGCAGAGCAGCGCTGAGGGTTGCTGGTTGCACATTTTTACGGTTATTTCTTGATTATAGGCTAAACAAAGGATGGATTATTCATGAGTTTTCCAGGAAAGGGGTGGGGAATTCCTGGAACTGAGGGTTCCTCCCCTTTTTAGACCATATAGGATAACTTCCTGATGTTGCCATGGCATTTGTAAACTGTCATGGTGCTCGTGAGAGTGTCTCTTACATGCCAATGCATTATAATTAGTGTATAATGAGTAGCGAGGATGTGCAGAGATTGCTCTCATTGGTATCTTCCTTTTGGTTGGCTCCTTTACTGTAACCTGTTCTATCAGCAAGGTCTTTTTTTTTGTTTTTGAGATGGAGTCTTGTTCTGTCACCCAAGCTGTAGTACAGTGGTGCGATCTCGGCTCACTGCATCCTCTGCCTCCCTGGTTCAAGTGCTTCTCCTGCCTCAGCCTCTCAAATAGCTGGGATTACAGGCACCTGCTACCACACCTGGCTAATTTTTGTATTTTTAGTAGAGATGGGGTTTCTCCATGTTGGCCAGGTTGGTCTCAAACTCCTGATCTCAGGTGATCCGCCCGCCTTGGCCTCCCAAAGTGCTGGGATTACAGGCATGAGCCATCGCGCCCAGCCTAGCAAGGTCTTTATGACTGTATCTGTGCCCACCTCCTAAGGTCCATCCTTTGACTTAGAATGTGTAACCTCTTGGGAATGCAGCACAGCAAGTGCCATCATTTCAAATGACTCTGGCAAGACCAGGCTGGGCATGGTGGCTCATGCCTGTAATCCCAGCACTTTGGGAGGCCGAGGCAGGCAGATCACTTGAGATCAGGGTTCAAGATCGCTCGCCTTGGCCTCCCAATGCCAGCCATTCATGCTGGCATTACAGGCATGAACCACTGTGCCTGGCCTCCTTCAAATTTCATGAGACCTTCCTCTGGGCCGGGCCATATTCAGGGAATAGGGTTATAGTGATTGATTAATAATAACAATGGCTAATATTCATTGAGTACCCACCATTTGTTATTAGAACTATTATTCTAAGCACTTTGATAGATGAACTCATTTAAGCCTCTCTGCAACCCTATGACCTAGATGCTACTATTGTTTCCATTTCACAGATAGGGAAACTGAGGCATAGAGAAACTATGCAGTTTTCAAGAGCATACAACAAGTAAGTGGGTAGAACTGGGATGAACCCAAGCCAACTGACTCCAGGACTCATAGGCATTTATACTCTTAACCACTATGATTCATGGGTGACTCTTGTCAAGTATTAGAGAACAGTAGTTGTGGCCATATTAGCTACTCAAACAGTGCTTTGGATGTAGGCAGCTAGTTTTGAAAAGAATTTCCCAAATTTATAAGATCATAAGAGCTCCCCTGCAGTGCTTGTTAAAAACAGATCATTTTCAAGCCAGGAACAGTGGCTCATGCCTGTAATCCTAGCACTCTAGGAGGCCCAGGTGGGCGGATTGCTTGAGCTCAGGAGTTCCAGATCAGCCTGGGCAACAGAGTGAAACTCGTCTCTACTAAAAATACAAAATATTAGCCAGGCATGGTGGCACATGCCAATAGTGCCAGACATTTAGGAGGCTGAGGTGGGAGAATCACCTGAGCCCAGGAGGTCGAGGCTGCAGAGACTGTGCCACTGCACTCCAGCCTAGGCAACCAGAGTGAGACCCTGTCTCCAGAGAAACAAACAAACAAAACACAACAATAACAAAACACAGATCATTTTCATAGAGATTTGGATTCAATAGGTCCATTCTGGAATTAGTATTTCAACGCGTTTGACAAATGCTGGCTAAGTAGTTCAGCAGAATGGCTCTTGAGCTGAAGAGATCCTAATTTGGTTACTCGCAGCTTTACTACCTCTCCAGATGTGTGTCACCTTGTGCAAGTCCCTTCATCTCTCTGAGCGTCAGTTTCCCCAAACGATGGATGCAGCTAATAACAGCACAACCTCCTAGGGCTGTAGTGGGGATGAAGTGAGCCGCGTGCAAAGTGCTTAGCGCCCTGTCTGGTGCATAGCAAGCAAAGATAATAACAGAAAGATGGTGGCAGCCACTGGGAAGTTCGAGCTGAGACAGTCCTCCAAGACATGTCTGGTGCATAGCAAGCAAAGATAATAACAGAAAGATGGTGGCAGCCACTGGGAAGTTCGAGCTGAGACAGTCCTCCAAGACATCCACCATTTCATTTTTTTTTTTTTTTTGTATTGGCAAGGTCTCTCGCTGTGTTGCCCAGGCTGGTCTCCAACACCTGGACTCAAGCGATTCTCCCTCCTTGGCCTCCCAAAGAGCTGGGTTTACAGGCGTTAGCCACCCCAGAGGCTCCTTCTGACTTTATGATAGAGTTGTCAGATAAAAAAAAAAATCAGGACACTTCCATTCAAACCTGCAAAAAGAGAAAAATTTTAAAAAAATTAGGACGCCCAGTTCAACTGGAATTTCAGATTAAAAAAAAAAAACGTAAGTAGCTCCCAAATACTGCATGGGACATATTTATACTAAGTCAGTCATTCTTTTTTAAAAAAATCTGAAATTCCAATTTAACTGGGAGTCCTGCATTTTTACTGTTAAATCTAGTAAGTCTGCCTTTAGGGAAGGACTTACCCCAAAGCCTTATTCCCGCCCACGCCTGCCCCAGACAATCTCCACTCGCCAGGCGCGCAGGTCGATCCCAGAGGGGCCGCTGGCGCCTCCGCTCCGCCCAGGCAGCACTAGCGGCGCCCCGAGCGACCGGGCCCAGTCCCGTCCCGCCCCAGTCCCGCCCCGAGAGCAAAGGGCGCCGCCCGAAGCGGGATAGTTCTGGCGGTTGGCCCGTGTGTAGTCGCGCGTCTTCCACCCACGCAGTGTTCTGAGTGAAGGCCAGAAACTCGCTCGCCATGTCGGCTGCAGAGGAGGGGTCTGTTTTCCACAGAGCCCGGGGCAGGACCCTGGACGCGTTTCCCGCAGGTACTGCCCGCCCCTCACCCAGGGAGGGGACTCTGGGGCTGCGGAACCGTCCGCCGGGGGAACCTTTTGTTCAGGTGTGCTCTCCGCCAGTCGGACACCATCCGCGGCTGCACCCGGGCCTGGGGGCCGCCATAGCTGCATCAAAACCTGAATTTAGGAATTGCAGGGGCGCAGTTGAGAGGCGAGTCCGAGAGAGCGGTCTGGTCCAGGAACCTCCCTGGCCTTGACCTAACTTCCCCCAGAGAAGGGAAGTAAGAGGAAGGCAGCGAAGCATAGTTAATGACAGCTTGGGCTCTGCAGCGAGACCTGGTTTCCAAGCCCTGCATTAGCATCTTGGCCTCAGCTTCCATATCTGTAAAACGGGAATACTTGTGGGTGTTACTGGATAAGCGCTCGGTGCATGTTAGAGGCCATCGGTTTTGTTAAGGTTGTTCACCGTTATGTGTTCTAGACTCCATAAGTACTTATTTACTATAAGTCATTCACCGAAATGGTAACGTTGCCCCATCAGAGCAGTAGAGAGGGAGGGCAGTCGAGAGTCGTGGTAAAGTGCTTGAATTTTGGATTTAGATTATCTGCTTGGCCGTAAAAAGGGGTTTGATAATACCTGCCTCATAGGGTTTTTGGAAGCGTAAACAGATCAAAAGTATTTTTGTAACCCGGTGTTGAACGCATGTTAGGTGCTAAGTCAAGAGGGAGGTTTGTTACTGGTTCCTTGATTCCCCTCTGTGGCTTTTTACTGCCTGGAGCCAGATCGCCTTCTAGGCTCTCACCAGCTTTATACCCCCAAGGAAGTCACCCTAAATGCCCTACGTGATCGGGCTTGTGTCCACTTCCTTCAGGGTTGTCATTCTCTCTCTTGCCCAATTCTGAAACAGGTTTTGTTGTTGCCCTTGTTTGAACTGCATTTAAAAGGGCCAAGCCGTTCTTTCTCTGAGGGTCTTGGCGGTTGCTGTTTTCTGCTGCTAGCAGGGTTGGTGAGCCTGGCTCTCAGCCGTGACACCTCATTTTAAAGTTCATTCACTTCCTCATAGAGACTTTACCTGCTACGTTACCTAAAGTAGGTTTCTCCTGTAATTCTATGCTAAAACCTTATTTATTTATTTATGGCAGAGTCTTGCTCTGTCGCCCAGGCTGGAGTGCAGTGGTGATCTTGGCTCACTGCAACCTCCGCCTCCCAGGTTCAAGCGATTCTCCTGCCTCAGCCTCCGGAGTAGATGGGACTGTAGGCACGCCCGGCTAATTTTGTGTTTTTAGTAGAGACTTGGTTGCTCCATGTTGGTCAGACTGGTCTCGAGCTCCCAACCTCAGGTTATCCGCCCTCCTCAGCCTCCCAAAGTGCCTGAGCCACCGCGCCTGGCCTGGGATGACTGTATTTTAATGCAACTTGTCTTGTTTGTCCAACATGAAGATTTTGCTCTTTTCTTGCTGAGCAGCATTCCATTGGATGATTATATACTTTATACATTCTGTTGATGTATATGCTGAATATCTTCCCTTTGCCTCTCCAAACCTTTCTCCCTCCCCCAGGGAGTTGCCCCAGGGGGTTGCCCTCCATGAACTACATCAGTGGGCTCCTTGCCTTTTGGTTTTACTTTGGGCTCATCCAGTGGGGAGCCCTGAGAAGAAATAAGAGAGGGAGAGAAGCAAAAGGCAGCTGTATTTATTCTTGCAGTTTACTCCCCGTGGAGTTGCCTGGCCTGGCTGTCTTCCTCTCTACCCCTGAAGGTCAAGGTCGCTCCTTCTCTCAGGACAGCATTTCTCTTCATTCTCTCTAGTTCTGTATTTGAGTAACCATTTCCTCCTTTGAGGCGTGGGAGTGGCAGTGGTTCTGCTTTTCTATCCTTGGGTTGCGACACCCCCTTGTAGGTTTCATCCACCCAACCCACCCCAAGTAATCCCCTTTTAAGTGCTTTTAAAAATTATCCTAATTTGAGAATGCCCGCTATTTCCTGTAAGGATCCTGACTGATACAATGGCCATTTAGTTGTTTCTGGTTTTTGCCCTTGGTAACAGTGCTGTTATGAACATTCTGCACAAATCTCTTTGTGGACACATGGGAGAGTTACTCCGAGGCATATACCTACGAGCTAAGTTCTGGGTTATAGGATATAATCATCCCCAGCATTATTAGATACGGTCAAACTGCCTTCCAAAGTGGTAGCGCCAATTTATACTCCCACCAGCAGTATATGAGAGTTCCCTGTTGCTGCATATGTATATATATTTTTTCTTTCAGTTGAAGAAATACTTGTTGTGGGCTGGCCGCAGTGGCTCACGCCTGTAATCCCAGCACTTTGGGAGGCCGAGGCGGGTGGATCACCTGAGCTCAGGGGTTCGAGACCAGCCTGGCCAACATGGCGAAACCGCCTCTCTACTAAAAATACAAAATTAGGTGGGTGTGATGGCGCATGCCTGTAGTCTCAGCTACTTGCGGCTTGGGAGGCTATGGCAGGAGAATTGCCTGAGCCCGGGAATCAGAAGTTGCAGTGAACCAAGAACATGCCACTGTACACCAGCTTGGGCAATAGAGTGAGACTCTATCTCAAAAAAAAAAAAAAAAAACTAAATATTTCTTATATTCCTATTGCACTCTCCAGTATTGTGTAGAATAGGAAGTTGGGGGCGGGGGAGTGGTTCAAGTTACATGCTCTCAGAGGCTTATAATAATCCAGGTACAAAGCTAGGGCACAAAGTATAATGCTTGGCTACTGGTGGGCTCTGAGGGCATTCAGGCAGGGCTTTCCTGAGGACATGTTGCTTCATCTGATTGCTCAAAGAGGAGTATCAGTTAACTGGGTCACGAAGGGAGGGAAGACCATTGTGGACCATGGGCAGAGCAAGTGTGAGAGTCCTAGAACATGGCAGGATGGGAAAGGGAAAGATGAGGGCTGAAGGAAATCTCTGAGTCTGGAGCAGAAAGGTGAGGTTGGGGCATGGTGTGGAATGAGGCTGGAGAGGGGGATGGTGGTAACTAAGAATTTTCATTGTATCCTAATAGCATCAAGAGGTTTCAAGCTGGATGTGTGAAGAAGCAAGGACGCATGATCAGATTTTTATTTTGAAAAGAATGGTCTGGTTACAGCAATGTCAACAAAAGCATTTCTACTTTAGAGCAACTTGGGGTGCAATCCAGTTGGAAGCTGGAGCTCCAGGATTTGTCTGGAAACTGCCTTTCTGTAGCCCCTGTTATTTACTTTGTGTTTTTTTGTTTTTGTTTGTTTGTTTGTTTTGAGACGGAGTCTCGCTCTGTCACCCAGACTGCAGTACAGTGATGCTATCTTTACTCACTGCAGCCTCCACCTCCCAGGTTCAAACAATTCTCCTGCCTCAGCCTCCCGAGTAGCTCGGATTACAGGCATGTACCACCATGCCTGGCTAATTTTTGCATTTTTAGTAGCGATGGAGTTTCGCCATGTTGGCCAGGCTGGTCTGGAACTCCTGACCTCAAGTGATCCACCCGCCTCGGCCTCCCAAAGTGCTGGGATTTACAGGCGTGAGCCACAGCACCCGGCCCCCATTGTTTACTTTGAATGTGTTTATTTGCTGTAGCTGGAGGTACCTATTGGGCGCCGGGGTGTCTTCCAGTGGAGATTATGGGAGTGCTGAGGTATAGAAGCTTCCTAGGCCATTGCAGCTGCCAGGGGGCCACCACTGGGACCAGAGGGTCAGAGGGCATCTCCCCTGGATAAGAATGGGGGTGCTGGAGAGAGACTTGACGATAAATCTATGAGACACCTACCCTGCTGATAAAAGGAGAGAGTGGCCTGGAACTTTTCTTAGCCCCGAGTAAATCTAGAAGTGGGGCCAGCACTTGATCTCCTCTGTGATCCATGCAGTCCCATAGACACACCCAGGATGGGTCATTTAATGGAGGGCCTTGAGAGGCCCAGCCTCAGAGTGTTCTGCTGAGAACCCCAGGTTTGTGGCTTCACATTACTAAGCACTGAACCCTAACCTACCATCGCTGCTTCCGTTGCACTCATTGACAATTTCCCAGGGTCCTGACTCTCTTAGCATCACTGGCAACTTGGAGAGGTGCCCTTAGAGGCATCAGAGGCCTCTCCAGACTCCTTGGGAAGCCAGTAGAGTTGCCCCTTGGGCAGACTGAGAAAGTTTAAGAACTGACTTTTCGAGGCTGGGAGTGGTGGCTTATGCCTGTAATTCTAGCACTTTGGGAGACCGAGGCGGGTGGATTGCTTGAGGCCAGGAGTTTAAGACCAGCCTGGCCAACATGGCGAAACCCTGTCTCTACTAAAAATGGAAAAATTAGCCAGATGTGGTGGCATGCACCTGTAATCCCAGCCGCTCAGGAGGCTGAGGCAGGAGAATAGCTTGAACCTGGGAGGTGGAGGTTGCAGTGAGCCAAGATCGCCCGCTGCACTCCAGCCTTGGAGACAGAGTGATGACTGTGTCTCAAAACAAACAAACGAACAAACAAATCTGGCTTTTCTTCTTCCCTTGCCAAAACATACACCATCAAAGGGGTTTGATTAACTCAAGCAACAGTCCCTAAAAATCACAGCTCTGAACCATCACCTGTGCTGCAGAATTAGCTCATTGAGCGGTTTATTTTCCAAGTGTAGCCTGCCAATTAAATGAAAGAGCGCTTTGCTTTAAGACGCATTTCCTCCCACCGGTGATTTACGTGAGTAACAGTATTCCCATCACCTCCTTCCAGTAGTGGTGTGTGTGACGCTTGGTTTCAGTCATCCGTTCCCTGTTAACATAATCTGCTAGGCTCTGTTGACGGATGTTGATTTTAAAAAAGCGGTACACGTCTCACCCGAGAAAGCTCACATTCCTAAGGCATGTTCAGATATTCATTTTAATTAGGCAAATTGATAATTAGGTTTTTTTGACACATATCCTAATTAGGACTACTTTCTTCTAGTAAGCAATTGTCTTTTGAGAAGTTTATGGCTTCTGTTTTGAAGAAATCCTAAAAGGGAGCGATATTAAGATAAAATATGCTTTTAAAGTGACTTATATTTAATTATTTTTAGGTCTGAATCTGTTTTTCCGGTTTGATATTTTCCCTTCAGAGAACTGGATTAATGGGTGGTATTCTTAAAAAGATTATTTTCCTGGACATTTCAAACCTCTGCTGCTGTTCCTAAGAAGCTGAAGGAATTTGCTATATCCTGAATCTCTCCTTGTACTCTCTAGAGAACTTCTCCCATGGCAGAGAATAAATAGAATCTCATTAAAAAAAAAAAACTCACTCCGTCTCTTGCAGGTCTCACCTAAGAACTTTTCTAGAAATAGTAGACCTGGAAAGGTATCTCCAAGTTTGAACAGAGTTGAAAATATTGTGGTTTTAAAAATTCTAACAGGATGATGATGATGATGAAATAAATACTTTAAACTGTGCCATACGTTTAGGCCAAACTAGTTACCTCTTATTTGAGATCTATTTGAAGGTCTTATTTGAGGGTTTCTATGACTAAATTGGGCTTATGATTACTTTCTCAACTCTTTGTTGTAATCATCAATCAAGAGGTAGAGGGACCAGGACACATATGTAAAAAGTTCACACTGTACCATTTCCAGAAAACACAATTAATTTT
This sequence comes from Macaca mulatta, assembly GCF_049350105.2. Taxonomy (NCBI): domain Eukaryota; kingdom Metazoa; phylum Chordata; class Mammalia; order Primates; family Cercopithecidae; genus Macaca; species Macaca mulatta. Next base: position 13,931,322 of record NC_133425.1, on the reverse strand, counting down.
ATTTTTGAATGTCAGGGTTTTTCATTTTAAAAAATTTATTTATTTATTTATTATATTTTATATCTTTTGAGGTGGTCTTGGTCTGTCACCCAGACTGGAGTACAGTGATGTGATCATGGCTCACTGCAGCCTCAATCTGTGGTGCTTAAGTGATCCTTTCACCTCAGCCTCCTGAGTAGCTGAGACTACAGGCATGTACCACCATGCCTGGCTAATTTTAAAATATTTTTTTAGAGACAAGGTCTTACTATGTTCCCCAGGCTGGTCTTGAACTCCTGAACTCAAGCCATCCTCCCACCTCAGCCTCCCAAACTGTTAGGACAAGCTTGTTCAATCCATGGTCCGCTGGTCACATGTGGCCCAGGATGGCTTTGAATGCGTCCCAGCACGAATTCCTAAACTGTCTTAAAAGTTGAGATTTTTTTTGGCCGGGCGCGGTGGCTCAAGCCTGTAATCCCAGCACTTTGGGAGGCCGAGACGGGCGGATCACGAGGTCAGGAGATCGAGACCATCCTGGCTAACACGGTGAAACCCCGTCTCTACTAAAAAATACAAAAAACTAGCCGGGCGAGGTGGCGGGCGCCTGTAGTCCCAGCTACACGGGAGGCTGAGGCAGGAGAATGGCGTAAACCTGGGAGGCGGAGCTTGCAGTGAGCTGAGATCCGGCCACTGCACTCCACCCCGGGCGACAGAGCATGACTCCGTCTCAAAAAAAAAAAAAAATTGAGATTTTTTTGCGATTTTTCTTTTTTTTAAGCTCATCAGCTATCATTAATGTTAGTGTATTTCATGTGTGGCCCAAGACAGTTCTTCCATTGTGGCCCAGGAAAACCAAAAGATTGGACATCCCTGTGCTAGGATTACAGGTGTGAGCCACTGTGCCTGGCCTGCTTTAAAAATTTTTTTGGAGGCAAGGTCTTGCTCTGTCACCTATGCTGGAGTGCAGTGGCGTGATCTCTGCCCACTGCAGCCTCCCCATCCTGTGCTCAAGCCATCCTCGATCCTCCCACCTCCGCCTCCTGAGTCACTAGGACCACAGAAGGTGCGACCACACCTGGCTGATTTTTGTATTTTTTGTAGAGACAGTTTCGCCATGTCTCTCAGGTTAGTCTTGAACTCTTGGACTCGAGCAGTCCTCCTGCCTCAGCCTCCAAAAGTGCTGGGATTACAGGCATGAGCCACTGCATCTGGCCTAAATTTTTTAATAACTTTCTTGAGGTGTAATTTATATACCATAACATTCATTTTAAGTTTACAACTCAAGGGATTTTAGTAACTTTAGAGTGGTGCAGTCACAATCTAACTAGTACATCTCTACCTTCCCAAAAAAGAAGTGTTATGCCCACTTGCAAGCCTCTTCATGTTGCCACCCCCAGCACAGGCAACTACTAATTTACCGCCATAGATTTGCCTTTTCTGGACATTTCATGTAAATGGAATAATATATGGTCTTTTGTGGCTGGCCTCTTGGTGTTAGCATAACGTTTCTGAGGCTCACTCATTTTGTAGCTTGAACCAATACTTTGTTCCTTTTTACTAAATGATATTCCATTGTATGGATAACCCATTTTGTTTATCCAACCGCCTATTGATAAACATTTGGACATTTTTTTTTTTTTTTTGACACTGATGGACATTTCACCCATCTGGGTACCTCTTGTCTGTTGGGAATAAAGGTGCTAGAACAGTCACAGACACATGTTCTTAAGGATATTTGTTCTCATATCTTTTGGGTAGATACCTGGGATTGGAATTGCTGAGTCATGCGGTAACTATGTTTAATATTTTGAGGAACCACCAAAGTATTTTCCAAAGCAGATGCGCCATTTTACATTCCCACCAGCAATTTATATGGATTCCAGTTTCTCCATATCCTTGCCAACATTTCTTATTGCTGGTCTTTTTTATTATAACCATCCAAATGGTTGTGAAGTACTATCTCATTGTGAGGGGGTTTTTTTTTTATTTTTATTTTTTTGAGACAGGGTCTCACTCTGTCACCCAGGCTGGAGTGCAGTGGTGTGATCTCAGCTCCCTGCAACCTCTGCCTCCTGGATTCAAGCGGTTCTCCTGCCTCAGACTCCCAAGTAGCTGGGATTTCAGATGCGCACCACCACACCTGGCTAATTTTTGTGTTTTTTATTAGAGACGGGGTTTCACCATGTTGACCAGGCTGGTCTGGAATTCCTGACCTCAGGTAATCCACTTGCCTCGGCCTCCCAAAATGCTGGGATTACAGACATGAGCCACCATGCCTGGCCCCTTGTGTGTTTCTTCTTGTGACTTTGCTGTCTTTTTCTACCTGTAGACTATAAATTCTTGAGGAGCAAGAAGCCCAGACCTAGGATGGTGTCTGGCAGTAGTGGACATTCAGTGGCTTTCTTTTTTTTTTTTTTTTTTTCTTGCCCTGTTGCCCAGGCTGGAGTGTGGTGGCATGATCTCGGCTCACAGCAACCTCTGCTTCCTGGGTTCACGTGAGTCTCCCGCCTCAGCCTCCCGAGTAGTTGGGACTACAGGTGCATGCCACCGCACCTAGCTAATTTTTGTGTTTTTAGTAGAGACAGGATTTTACCATGTTGGCCAGGCTGGTCTTGAACTCCTGACCTCAAGTGAACTGCTTTCTTTGACCTCTTGAAGTGCTGGGAGCCACCACACTTGGCCTCAGTGACCATTTAATATTGAGTAAGTGAATGAGTATGAATGAATCCACTCCATCTGGGTCACCTGTGTGTATCTGTCCAACCCACTGCTGTCAGGCACCATGGAGTCTCCGGACTAAACAAAGCTGAGACCAAGGTATTGATCAAACCAATAGAAGTTGTTGGCTGGGTGCAGTGGCTCACGCCTGTAATCCGAGCGCTTTGGGAGGCCGAGGCGAGTGGATTGCTTGAGGTCAGGAGTTTGAGACCAGCCTGGCCAACACGGTGAAACCCCATCTTTACTAAAAATACAAAAATTAGCTGGGCATGGTGGCTGGCACCTGTAATTCCAGCTACTCTGGAGGCTGAGGCAGGAGAACTGCATGAGCCTGTGAGACGGAGGTTGCAGTCAGCCAAGATCATGCCACTGCACTCCAGTCTGGGCTACAGAGCAAGACTCCATCTCCAAAAAAAAAAAAAAAGAGGTTGCATGACTATGCCAGGTGGCTGTGCACCATGTACACTATTCCATGGCATCTAGAGGCAGAGGTTTTGCCTACCAGGTGGGTGCCCTCACATGGAGCACATCTGCCCGGAGGAAGGGTTACCTTCTCTTTGCATCTGGGGCTTCTGTTAGCCTGGCCTTGTGCCTAAACAGGTGCTTCTGCCCAGAGGTGCCTTCTACCAATTCTCCCCAGAGTGCTGCCTGGGACAGCAACTGCCTGCGGTCTTGTTAGGGAAATGGGGGAAAAAAATAGCAGCAAATATCCACCGAAAACAGGCAAACCCCAAGTGGAGTTCTGCTCTTGAGAAGTGAGAGAGGTTCTGGAAATGTCTTCCCCTCTTTAACTGTCGTCTCAAATGGCATCGGCTAAAGCCAGTGATGCTGAAAGCTGCCTGGCCACGAAGTCCCAACCCATCTGCTTTCTTAGTTCTCTGAAGAGTTGCAGATAAAGATTTTGGCAGGACAGCCAGTGTGGCAGCCAAGCCATGACTCAGAAGCTTTTGTGTGTCTCAGAAACTACCTTTTGAATGCATTTAGGCCAAGAAGAGAGAGGTTGGGTACCTTTGTACAGGTTGAGCATCCCTAATGCAAAATGCTCTAAGATCCGACACTTTTTGAGCACTGATTTGATGATCAAAGGTCATGCTCAAAAGCATTTTGAATTTCAGATTTTACAGATTAGAAATGCTCTACCAGTTTGCATATGCAAATATTCCAAAATTAAAAAAAATCTGGAATCTGAAAGTCTTCTGGTCCCAAGCATTTTGGGTAAGAGGTATGCAACCTGTACTTAGGACAAGACATTTGGAGACTCTGAGGATACTGCTGTCACAGTTAATTATTTTGGGGGTTGGGGAAGGGACAGGGTCCTGAGGGACACTATTTTTTTTTTCTTTAACAACTCTTAGCATACCCTACAGTTCACCATGTTAATTGTTAATTAAATAATATTTACTACTTTGGGCTTCTTTCTGATTTAACAGTCTAAGTGTGTACAATTCAGTGGCTTTTAGTATATTCACAGAGGTGTACAACCATCACCACAATCAATTTTAAAACATTTTCCTGAATCCAGGAAGAAACCCTGCACCCCTGTGCTAAAACTGCCCCCAAAGCCCCCAACCCCTAAAGAGCCACTAATGAAGGACACTCTTAATCTGCTGCATACCATTCTGGCAGCTTCACAGTAGGGACATTAAGATTGTTAAGTCAGAAAGAGTCCCAAAGTGGTAAATGTTGTTTAGCTACTCTTCGGTGTTTTTTTGTTTTTGTTTTCCTTTACCACTAAAATAAGATTATTCCCCAGAGCAGTTGAAGGGTATTGCTGGAGACATTTAGATTGTGGTTCACTATGCAGATTGCTATTGTGAGAATCTGCAAAAATTGCATTTTGTTGCCATTTGCTTTTTCGCCAGAAAGCCTCCAGGCGGCTGTGAACCTACCCATCTTTGCTGCTTTATAACCAAAGCAATATCTACAGTATACAAAGGAAAAGATGTTGAGACCATAGCATGTAAATATGTATGTGTCTCTCATCAGATGTTTTCTCAGCCCCACCATGTGCCGGGGGAACCAAGACATGGATGAGTCTTTAAAAAGTCTGTCTCTGCTAAGGTAAGGGTAGGGGTTACTATGAGTGGTAGTCATGGTATGAGTACCTCACTTTTGACTACTTCCTCTTTGTCTAGTCCAGATGCTTTACATGTTTTAAGTCATTCATTCTTCCCAACAACCCTTTCGAGGTAGGTGCTGTTATTCCTACTTTGCAGATAAGGAGACTGAGGCCCGGAGAGGTTCAGGAACTTGCATCATGTCATGTAGCTGGTAAAGGGTAGAAATGGGATTTGAACTTGGGCACTCAAGGCTCAGTCTGGGCTCCACTGGAACTCGGTTAAGAGTTTCGGGAGATAGAGGCCCAAAGTCAGTCGTCAGCATGGTCTGTCCCCTGTCTCCCGATCCAGCCTTCTGATCACTCAGGGTCTGGGTACTTGCAGTGCCCCCTGCCTGGAGTGTGTCCCCACAGCCCCACCCACTGGCCACTCTGTCTTGCAATCAGCCTGATTACCCTGTAGTTGTAAAGAGCGAAGTGTATAATTGAGTTGTGTAACTGACTTAATTATTTGCTTGTTTGTTGTGCATCTCCCCCGCTATCATGTAAGGTGTTAAGGAACAGGATCCATCAGCATTGCTCACTGTTGAATGTCCAGCCACTGACAGCCAATAGTATAGAGCATGTGCTCAGAACATACCTGCTTGAATGAGTGAAGGAGGCCAAGCTGCATCTGCCTACAGGGCAGGGAGCATTTGAGCTGGCAGGGAAGGGTAGAAGGGATTTCAGCAGGAAGAGTTGGTAGAACGGAGAGCATATCCTGGAAAGAGGAGGGGAAGTGTATTAATCCATTCTCACTGCTAATAAAGACAGAACCAAGACTGGGCAATTTATAAAGGAAAGAGGTTTAATGGACTCACACTTCACATTGCTGGGGAGGCCTCACAATCATGGCGAAAGACAAAGGAAGAGCAAAGGGACGCCTTACATGGTGGAAGGCAAAAGAGCATGTGCAGGGGAACTGCCCTTTATAAAACCATCAGATCTTGTGAGACTTATTCACTATCATGAGAACAGCGTGGGAAAGACCAGCCCCCATGATTCAGTTACCTCCCACCGGGTCCTTCTCATGACATGTGGGAATTATGGGAGCTACAATTCAAGATGAGATTTGGGTGGGGACACAGCCAAACCATATCAGGAATTATGGGGTGTGTTGCAGAAGCAGATAGTGGTCTATCTGGGGGGAATCCTATGATATGTCTTAAGCAGGGTTTCTCAATCCCCCAGCATCGTTGACATTTATGGGCTGGATTTTGTTGTGGGTTCCTGTCCTGTGTGTCATGAGATGTTTAGCAGCATCCCTAGCCTTTATCCACTGGATTTCAGCAGCACCACCCACTTCCCAGTGTGGTACCCCACAATGTCTGTAGACATTATCACGTGTCAAAATCATCCCTGGTCTGATGGGACTACAGCCGCTGGTCCATCAGGACCAGTGAGATACAACTGGAAGAGGCCAGGTGCAGCGGTTCAGGCCTGTAATCCCAGCACTTTGGGAGGCTGAGGCAGGTGGATCACTTGAAGTCAGGAGTTTGAGACCAGTGTGGCCAAGATGGTGAAACTCATCTCTACTAAAAATAAAAAACATTAGCTGAGTGTGGTGGCACATTCCTGTAATCTCAGTTGCTCGAGAGGCTGAGGCAGGAGAATTGCTTGAAGCTGGGGGGCAGAGGTTGCAGTGAGCCAAGATCGTGCCACTGCACTCCAGTCTGGACGACAGATCAAGACAACATCTCAAAAAAAAAAAAAGATACAGCTGGAAGAACTTTGGGCCCCTTTTAGGCCCAAGTGCAAGAATGAGTGGGAATCCATCGATGTCTTCATCTTTTTCTTCACCAAATATTGACTGATGCCTGCCACATGCCAGACTGAATAATACAAGCTGCTGATATGCTAGAAAGGGAATGCAAACGTGGGCCTGCCCTGGAGCTTTCAGGATGGTGGCTCTGTAGCCAGGAATTTGATGATCTGGTTAAGGGGTTGGGAAGAGACATAATGACAGCAACCGCCTGAGATGGACTGGAGTAGGGGGAGCTGCAGGGAGCCATCCTGGCAGCCTCCTTCTCCCAGGTGGGAATCATGAAAACCTGGCCCAAGAGTAGTTGGTGGTGGGAACGGGAAGGTGGGGCTGTTGCAGGGATGTTGTAGACATGGAATGATGCAACTTGGCCGGCTACATGCACAGGATGACACACGATCTTAAGATCTGTAGATTGGGGGACTAGGGGTGATGGTGGCAAAATTAGCGAGATCTAGGGAGGGAGCCAGTCTTAAAGAAAGATGTGCAGCCATAGAAAAGAATGAGCTCATGTCCTTTGCAGGGACATGGATGAAGCTGGGAGCCATCATTTTCAGCAAACGTAGGAACAGAAAACCAAACACAGCATGTTCTCTCTCATAAGCGGGAGTTGAACAATAAGAACACATGGACAAAGGAGGGGAACATCACACACGGGGGCCCGTCGGGGGATTGGGGGCAAGGGGAGGGAGAGCGTTAGAACAAATACCTAATGCATGTGGGGCTTAAAACCTAGAGGAAGGGTTGATAGGGGCAGCAGACCACAATAGCACATGTATGCCTATGTAACAAACCTGCATGTACTGCACATGCATCCCAGAACTTAAAGTACAATTAAAAAAAAAAAGATGATAGATTTGCCTGTGGAAGTGTTGAATTTAAGATCCTGATGGGACAAGCTGGGAGCTTGGACGTGTCCAGGAAAACAAACATACTAATACTATGTTCTACTCTTTTTTTTTTTTTTGAGACAGAGTCTTGCTCTGTCACCAGGCTAGAGTGCAGTGGCGCAATTTTGGCTCACTGCTGCCTCTGCCTCCCAGGTTCAAGCAATTCTCCTGCCCCAGCCGCCAGAGTAGCTGGGACTACAGGTGTGCACCACCATGCCTGGCTAATTTTTATATTTTTAGTAGAGATGGGGTTTCACTGTGTTGGTCAGGATGGTCTCGATCTCTTGACCTCATGATCCACCCCCTCAGCCTCCCAAAGTGCTGGGATTACAGGCGTGAGCCACTGCGCTCAGCCAATGTGACTTTTGTTACAAAAATCAAGTTAAGAAAGCTATTTATCATTGTGTTCTACCTTGAATTATTTGAGGTTGCATACAAGTAACAGGTTTAGCACATCATGAGAGCACAAATTATAATGTAAGGTATTACTTAATAACGTGGCTGCCCTCCAGGCCTTTTCCTAGTTGGGTGATGAAAACAGTGATTCATTTGCTTTTGGGGGCGCATTTATTATAGTCATTGATCAACTGGTAATAGTGAAAGAATCAATAAACTTTCTAATTCTTGGTATATATTAAAAAGTCAGCTTTTATTAACATTGACAAATATGCCTAAAAGGGATAATAAAAATAGGAGAGGAAATATATTAGCAGAGACAAATCCAAGAAAACATTTAGTTTGTAATTTTAAAAGTTCAACGGTAAAGAGCAATTGCAATTTGAATATCTGTCTTTCAGGCAGGATATTGGCACATAAACAGAGGCTCATAGGAAAGATTAATGGTAAAGCATTGTGTGAAAATTCTTCCAGGTTTTTAAGATTCTTCTCTGAATGCAGTTGCTTTGCACCTGATAATGTTTAAAGAAAACCTACAGGCCTTTCTGTCCTTAGTTTGATATTACCCAAAATTCACTGTATATTTATCCCTCAGTTTTGAAATATTATCCCTCAGTTTTGAAATACGGTTTCTGTGACAGTGTTTTATAAGTTAGCTGAAATGTGGAAGTGGCCAGATCTTGTTATTCTCTGTACAACAGGTGAATCTGATTTCTAAGGTCAATTTTTCATTTAAAAGTATTTCAAAGTTAATTTTACAATTCGATTTAGAAAATTATGGCAACTCAGGCTGGATGCGGTGTCTCATGGCTGTAATCCTAGCACCTTGGGAGGCTGAGGTGGGCTGATCACTTGAGCTCAGGAGTTCTAGAGCAGCCTGGGCAACATGGCAAAACCCCGTCTCTACCAAAAATACACAAAATTAATGGGGCATGGTGGTGTGCACCTGTGGTCCCAGCTACTTGAGAGGCTGACATGGGAGGATCGCTTGAGCCCAGGAAGTGGAAGTTGCAGTGAATCAAGGTCATGCCACTGCACTCCAACCTGGGTGACAGAGTGAGACCCCATTAAAAAAAAATTATGGTAACTCATTAGCTTATTATTATTATTATTATTTTCTGGCTTGTTTGGCTAGACCTAGGCATTCCTGGCTTGTATATGTCTTCTCTATAATAATTTCACCTGCCCTGAAATGTGGGTGAGTGATGTCTGTGGCAGAATATGCAAAGGTGGGGGTCTGGTTTGCCCCTCAGACTTTGTAGATCTCAGTCCACGTATTTTCCTTTGCTGGGTCTCCTGTTCCTCACCTCTAAGCAAAATGGAAAGATTACCATGGATAAGAGCTTGTCATTGCAGATGCCAACAGCAGCCAGGCGGTAAATTGGGCCAGGTGGAGACTGTGGCAAATTTGAGAGCACAAACCCCATGTAAAGGCACAACCACCGTACAGACCCAGAGAGTCACTAGCACACTTCATTTGGGTCTGATGTGGCCAGATTTTCCAGGAGAATCCAGAAAGCCAGGTGTATATATGGAACTCATGAATTAAAAAGGTTGGCAACAAATTCAGAAATGTATAAACGCTGCTTGGGCCCCACAGCACACACCTGCTAGCCAGACCTCATCCACAGACGTCGAGTTTGTAATCTCTGGAAGAGATCACCACTGAGCACTCACAGAAGACAGATGTCTCGGCCCCAGCCTGTGCCTCAAATCAACCCTGCGCTGTTGGCAGGGCCCCTGAACATCACGGCCGACCAGGACAAAGCTCTGGGTCTTGCCATCGTTGTCTTTGTGTACAGTCAGCCCATTTATCAAGAAGTTCCATTTGAAGGAAGCTTTTTGGAGAGAAAATGGCAGTATTGAGGTGGATAACTTGGGGGCAGCCCAGAGCATGTTCTGTCTTCTTCATGGCTCTCTCCACTCCAGGCCACCCAGCCCAGCAGCACTGAGGTTCTGAATAGCTCTTGGGTAGAAGTTGCTAAGTCTTTATTGTGTGACCTTGAACTTGAGGCATACCTAAGCCCCATCTCCCTTCCCCCTCACTACCCAGACCTCAGCATCTCCCCCTTGGTTTAATGAAAGGCTGGTTAAAGTAACTCTGAGAGTCCCTCCAGCACTAATAGTTTCTAGTACTTACGTGGGAAAAGGCGGGCTTCTGTGAGTTAAGCCTTCTGATCTCACCAGGATGAGCTACAATCAATGGCCTTATTGAGTGCAGTGCTGGAAGATCAGGTGCAAATGTGACATTAACTGAGATAAGTTAAGTATGTGAGGCTAGCACTCAGCTTTATATTACCATCCATGGCTGACTCTCAGCTGAGCCCAGTGATCTCACCTCCAGGTGTTCATGCTCTGTGTGATCTCCTGCCCTTAAGGTGGGCTGCCCTAGTGACTTGATTGTAATGAGCACAGCACAGCAAAAGTGATGGGATGTTACTTCCATCATGATGGTATATAAGATTGCAGCTTCCATTTGCTAGCAGACCCTCTGCCTTGTGTGGTTTGATGAGGCAAGTCTCCATGTTGCAAGCTGCCATGTTGGAGAGGCCCATATGGCAAGGAACTGAGGGCAGCCTCCAGTCAGCAGCCTGTGAAGAACTGAAGCCATCAGTCCTACCACCTACAAGGAGCTGAATCCTGCTAACCACTATGTAAGTGGGATTGGAAACAGATCCTGCCCCATGTGAGTCTTCAGATGAGACCTCAACATTGACCAACACTTCTGTTGCAGCTTGCGAGAGACCTTGCAGAGGACCAGCTAAACGATGCCAGACTCCCACAGAGGCTATGAGATAATAAATGTGGGTTGTTTGAAGCTGATACATTTGTGGTAGTTTGTTACACAGCAGTAGACAGCTAAATTACCTTCTCTATGAGTCTGTTAAAAAATTAACGCTGAAAAAGTTAAATTTGCTGGCTGAGTGCGGTGGCTCTCACGTGTAATCTCAGCACTTCGGGAGGCTGAGGCGGGCGGATCACGAGGTCAGGAGTTCAAAACCAGCGTGGCCAACATGGTGAAGTCCCATCTGTACTAAAATTACAAAAATTAGCCAGGCATGGTGGCAGGTGCCAGTAGTCCCAGCTACTCAGGAGGCTGAGGTGAGAGAATCGCTTGAACTGGGAGGCAGAGGTTGCAGTGAGCTGAGATCATGCCACTGCACTGCAGTCTGAGTGACAGAGTGAGACTCCATCTCAAAAAAAAAAAAAAAAAGAAAAAGAAAAATCCATTCTAGACCTTCTTATTCATAACATATAGGTGTTTTAATTAAATAAATGTATGTTTTTACCACGTATTAACACTAAATACCTTATAGGCATTATCCAGAGCTTTGTGTGAGTTGCTTCTAAAGTTTATGGTCTTGTTTGATACCATCTGGGTCAGAAATGAGATCTTAACACTTTTTTCTTTTATTCCTTCTATACATATTTAAGTTTGTCTCAAAATTTGACCTTGGTCTTAATCATAGTCATCAGTTAGGACCCCTGACTGGGTTATTTTTTTAAGTCAATTTTGGAAGAAAAATACAGACTTCTCTGTTGTGCACTGGAAAACGTGTGTGTATGTGTGTGCGTGTGTGTGCACGTGTGTGTGTGTACACATGCTTGTGTGCTATATACTCGTACTTGCTAATGGGTGCTTCTTCTGTGAAGTCATGTAAAAATAAATTAGAACTTACTAATTAGTAATGAATTCCCTGATTAACTTCTTATTTTTGAGATGGAGTCTCTCTTTGTCACCCAGGCTGGAGTGCAGTGGCACGATCTTGGCTCACTGCAACCTCTACCTCCCAGTTCAAGCGATTCTCCTGCCTCAGCCTCCCGAGTAGCTGGGACTATAGGCACACACCACCATGCCCAGCTAATTTTTGTATTTTTAGTAGACACGGGATTTCACCATGTTGGCCAGGATGGTCTTATCTCTTGACCTCCTGATCCACCCATCTCGGCCTCCCAAAGTGCTGGGATTACAGGTGTGAGCCACCACGCCCAGCCAACTTATTACTTTGAATTCAAAGAATCTTGATGCTTAGTTTTGCAAGGCTATATAAACAGTGATGACTAGATAGTAATGAATAATACAGAGAAATATTTAGGGCCAAATCCATGACCTGTACATAGGCAGAGACCTAACAATGACCAGGGAAGTATGCAAAACCAAACCAAAACAAAATAAAAAAATATACCACCACTAACAACCTGAACAAAACCCCTCTGAAGTGTTACTTTAGTTTAAGGAAACGATAGTCACTGTGCTTCTATTTCTCATCCAACGCATGTAAGTTGCAGGCCACTCGAGTTCCTTGGTTAGTTGTAGAGTGGTGCTTCCCACATTTGGATGTGCACATAGATGACCCAGGGGTTCAGTAAAATGCGCATCCCGACCCAGTGGATCTGGGGCCAGAGATTCTGCATTTTGAACATGCTCCCAGGCGACGCCAGTGTCACACTTGGATGAGTAAGGCTGTGGCCCAGCCCTGCCGTTTCTGTGCCATGAGCAACCTGCTGGTTTCTGCTGTCAGGTAACCCTCACCTTGTCCCTCTTCATCAGCCTCGTTGCCAGGCAGTTCTGCTCCTTAATTAGTATTGTCAGGCTTGTACCTTTTGATTGGGCAGTCTCATATTTAAGTTTTTTTGCTAGGAAATGTAGGGGGACAAAACTGGACCCCTGAGTGTTTTTTTTTTTTTCTCCAGTAATGACAAATACTGTCATACTTTATAGACACTGACTTTACAAATCCTGTCATGCTTTAGGAGTGGACCTCAGTTTATCCATACTTCCATGGCTCAAGCTGCTAAAAGAGTGCTTCCAGAGGGTTTCCAGAAAAGCTGGACTGTGCTTGGGGACCGTACCCTGGGGGGTAATTCTAGGCTTTGGTGAAATAATTTTAATGCAAATATTGTTAAGAAGTCACTTTCATCTGAGTGTGGTGGCTCATCCCTATAATCCCTGCACTTTGGGAGGCCAAGGCCGATGTGGGCAGATCATTTGAGGCCAGGAGCTTCAGACCAGCCTGGCCATCATGGCAAAACCCCGTCTCTACTAAAACTACAAAAACTAGTCGGGTGTGGTGGTGTATGCCTGTAATCGCAGCTACTTGGGAGGCTGAGGCATGAGAATCGCTTGAGCCTGGGAGGCAGAGATTGCAGCATTGCGCTCCAGCCTGGGTGACAGAGGGAAACTTTGTCTTAAAAAAAAAAAAAAAAAAAGAATTCACTTTTGTCTGGGTGTGGTGGCTCATGCCTGTAATCCCAGCATTTTGGGAGGCTGAGGCAGGAGGATCACTTGAGCATGGGAAATCAAGGCTTCAGGGAGCCATGATTATGCCACTGTACTCTAGCTTGGGTGACAAAGCCAGACCCCATCTGTAAAAGTAAATTTAAAAAGACACAATTCAGTTTCATAATGTAAAAAGCTGCCCTTTTAAGGGATGGAGAGGTATACATTTAAAAGAGATTCCTCCTTCTAGAATTAAGCATTGTAAACTCCAAATATCTTTAATTCTGCCTTGATTAAAAAAAAAAAAATGAGACCAAAGACCACCAGCTTCTGTAGCAGGAACCTTAAGAGCACCCAGTTCCTTTGGAAAATGAAGATTCCTGAGTAAACAAATTATCTCATTAGATAGGTAGATTGAATACTGATGTGTGAGCTGTCATTTATTTTAGGTCAAATCTATTTATTTTGTGCCTTGTCATCAAAAAATTGAGATTCTAAGTTTTTAGGAAGTAAACAAGTAATAATGAAAGATTTATTATAATAGCTCCAAGGACTATTGACTTTTTGAAATTCTATTTGTCATAGGAAATGATTTGTTAAAACATTTGCTGTAGGGAGCTGTTTATAAACTCTGTTGTAGAAGGTTGATTTACACTGCTACCTTGGGGTGCCTGTGGTCACCTCCCTTATCTGGTTCTGATTAATTCATCTAGCTTAAATGGCTCTGTAAACAGCCTCAGAAGTAGAAACACAGCTAGAAGCATTCATTGGTGTAAAAAGGTTATTATGAAAGTAAAATAAATGATTAATATGTTAAGACACAAAGCAGAATCTCATTTTTTTTTTGATGACACAATGATCCCAATCTTCAGGAAATCTCGTTGTCTACTTCTTGACCACTTATCCCTAATGCCTCGTTTATAGGGATCTATTACTGTGTAACAAGTTACCCTGAAACTTCAGGACTGAAAAAGCAAATATGTATCATGTCACAGGATTTTGTGAGGAATCTGGGTACAGCTTAGTTGAGTTCGTCTGCCAAAGAGTCTCATAAGGCTTCAATCAAGGTATCTGTTGGGGCTGTGGTCTCATTTGAAAGCTCAACAGAGGAGTGTCCTCTTCCAAGCTGACTCACATGGTTGTTAGCAGGATTGGTTTCTCTTGGGCTGTTGGCCAGAGGTTTCCCTCTGTTCCTCAGCACACTGGCCTCTCTATAGGGATATTCACAACATGGCAGTTTTTAATCTCCAGAGCAAAGGCTCTGAGAAAGAGATGAAAGTCATGGTCTTCTTTTAGCCCACTCTCAGAAGGGACTCCCATCATTGTATTCTGTTTATTAGAAGCAGGCTGCAGCCCACACTCAGAGGGTGTTGCACAGGGATGTAAATATCAGGAGGCAGGGATTTGGGGGCATCTTAGAGTCTTTCTGCCAACACAATCAGTTGGCACAGTGAATCAGTGCTCAATCACAATCAGTGCTCAGTGAATGACAGTTGACTCCCTCAGTCCCTGTTAGATGTGCCATATTGCTGTCTTTCTCCATGAGGTACACACACCAGGGTTTCATGCAGTTTTTGTTTAGATTGAGTTCTGGCCCCTTTTGATTGAACACTGTGCTGTAAGTTGAGGACTGGTGGGTTTATGTGCATGTACAATTTGTTCTGTAAAGTGCAGAGGTATTTTTGTTTGTTCACTTTTTTTTTCTTTAACTGTGAAAAAGGAATTAAGAAGGGAAAGGAGGCTTGAAACCAGAATCCACTCGAAGGCGATAGTAAGCTCAGTGTGATGGGTGGAAAAGTGGCCATGGAATTTAAAAAGGTTATCACTGGCCCTTACTTGCCATTTAGATCTCAGCTTAAATGTCACCACTTCAGAGAGGTCTTTCCTGTCTTATTTATTTATTTTTATTTAGTTTTGAGACAGAGTCTCTCTCTGTCATCCAGGCTGGAGTGCAGTGGCATGATCCCGGCTCACTGCAATCTCCGCCTCCCGGGTTAAAGCATTCCTCTCACCTCAACCTTCAAAGTAGCTGAGACTACAGGGATGCACTACCACGTCTGGCTAATTTTTTATATTTTTAGTAGAAATGGGGTTTTGCCATGTTGGTCAGGCTGGTCTCGAATTCGTTACCTCAAGTGATCTGCCCACCTTGGCCTCCCAAACTGCTGGGATCCTAGGTGTGAGTCACCGAGCCCAGCCCTGTGTGTCTGAACTAGCCATTGCCTCACTCTTAATCTGCATCGTCATTAATACTCTCTGATTCTATTCCCTGCCTGTTTACTTGCTCATCTCCCCCCACGAGCACTGAGTGCGAGGACAGCGGGGACTCATCTGTCTTGGTCACCCTCATACTGCCAGCACCTCTCACAAGTCCTGGCAAAGCAAAGGCTCCCGGTATGATACTTACCCAATAGACAAATGAATCAAACACATGGACGTGAACTGATTCCAAGGAGTTTTTTAGAAATTGCAGCATCATCATGACTTCCAAAGGAAATGCCATTTATTCAGTTAACATGCATTGTCCATTAAATTATAATAATAATAGTTATTATTATTGAGATAGAGTGTCATTCTGTCACCCAGGCTGGAGTGCAGTGACGTGATCTCGGCTCACTGCAACCTCCGCCTTCCGGGTCAAGTGATTCTCGTGCCTCAGCCTCCCAGATAGCTGGGATTACCCATGCCCACCACCACGCCTGGCTAATTTTTGTATTTTTGGTAGAGATGGGGTTTCACCATGTTGCCCAGGCTGGTCTCGGACCCTTGACCTCAGGTGACCCGCCCATGTTGGCCTCCTAAAGTGTTGGGATTAGAGGCGTGAACCACCATACCTGGCCATATATTAAATTATGAAAAAAAATAAAAATAAAAACAGCCTCAAGATGAAGGGGCAGCTCTGTCCCACCACTAAGCACTAGCGGGCCATTCAGCAAGTTCTGTCACCTCTCCTGGCCTCAGTTTCGTCAGAGGATAAATGAGGGAGCTGTAGATTGGGGGTCCTCAGACTGTGCTGTGCCCAGCACCAGATCTGGCTCTGGCACCGGAAGTTCCAGATGCTCTTCTGTAAGAGCAAGCGGCTTTGCCTGGCATATTTTTTCAACTTTGGTCTGCCATGTACGATTTTGATTATAGAATGGATTCTGTGGCCAAATAATTTTTTAAAAAGTGAAACCCACAGCACTTCTGTGCCCATTAATGGCCATTCCAGCTCTGCCCAAGCAGGCACCAGCGGCAGTTCTGGCAGATGAGAGTAGAAACCCAACCCCCCTAAAGCTTTGGCCCAGGAGAGCCAATCGGAAGAGCAAGCAGAATGATTTCAGGTGGCCTAGATCCCTTTCCAAGAACATAAAGAGCCCCCACCCCCAGCCTCACACCTCACAGATGCCCACATCCTACTGCCTTTGAAATGTTAGCATCGATTTTTCTTTTTTCTTTTTTTTTTTCTCCCACATTGACTTACTCATTTCAAGATCTCATTTCTGGCACCACATCTCCCACCAGATAGCCAGAGCTTCTGAGTGCCAAGTTTTATAATTAAAATTCTGTCACATCCCCCGAAACGGTGGAAATGGTGCCATGAAGCCTTGCAGAAAAGATTTGTAAGCACTTCACCTAGTAATTTAAATATAATACTTCTGGCAGCATTCAATTTGGGGTGTTTTATTCGAATTTAAAGACGATTATTGAGCACAAATATCCTCTGCAATTGGGTGCTCTTGTGGCCCCGTGCTTCCTTTTGGCTGTCTAGCTTGTCAACAGGCAGTTTGGTGGTGTGGCTGCAGAAGCCCACGTGGACAGTCCTGGCCTTTGGGTATCACCAGGTCCCAGGCGTAATTAGTATAAATCAAAATCCTCTAGACTATGACAGGAAAATGGTATGTTTGAACAGCAGCGTATTAAAATGACCTACTTAATTTAAGAAAAATAGTGTATCCACTTTGCATGGTAACCTGGTTGCTTTTATGGCAGATTTTACAACATTTCTCCTTCTCTCTCTCTCTCTCTTTTTTTGAAGAAAAGGAAAGCGAATGGAAAGGCCCATTCTACTTCATCCTGGGCGCAGACCCACAGTTTGGGCTGATGAAGGCCTGGTCCACTGGGGACTGTGACAATGGCGGTGATGAATGGGAACAGGAGATCCGTCTAACTGAGCAAGCCGTCCAGGCCATCAACAGGCTGAACCCCAAGCCCAAATTCTTCGTTCTGTGCGGCGACCTCATCCACGCCATGCCAGGTGAGACTCGGGTCGCCGCTTGTGACCTTTCCTCCTTCAGCCAGTCATGACTGCATTTGGGCAGGGAAAAAAAAGATGTCGCTTCAAAGGCATCTTTGCTCAGTCATGGACCATTCTTTCACTTCATGATTGTTGCAGTATCCTTGAACATCCGAAAGTGCACACTCATTTTACATTGAGAGTTTGGCGAGATTAATCACAGTAATTAGGCACAGCTACAGTTCTGATGATTTGAGCTTAATATGAAACATGGAACAGATTCCCACACATCACCTTTCTGCATTTCCAGGGACAAACTTGAACTGCTTCCAGACACTATATCCATAAATACAATCTTCTCTCCTCATTTCCTTTCTTCTTACACTTTTATTTCTCCCTTATTTGTTGGTGCTTTTTTAGTTGCAAGTGACAGAAATCCAACTTAAAACAGGAATCCCTTTTTTTTTTTAAAGGTACGTGTTGCCTAATGGAAATGTAAAGTCCAGAGGCAGACCTGAGTTGCCGGTATAGCTGGATCTAGGGGGTCAGTTTGGTTATCAGGACTTGGTCTCTCCATTACATTCAGGCTCTCTCTAGATAGTGGCTCCTAGGAGCTCTGCATTTGTATCCTTTTGACAGAAACCACAACAGAAAGAAAGTGCCTTATTCTGGGTGATCCAAAGTCCCAGGCTGGCTGGGTGCAGTGACTCATGCCTGTAATCCCAGCACTTTGGGAGGCTGAGGCAGGTGGATCACTTGAGCTCAGGAGTTCGAGACCAGCCTGGCCATCATGGTGAAATCCCATCTCTACTAAAAATACAAAAATTAGCCAGGCATGGTGGTGCATGTCTGTAGTCCCAGTTACTCAGGAGGCTGAGGCACGAGAATTGCTTGAACTCAGGAGTCGGAGGTTGCAGTGAACCAAGATTTTGCCACTGCACTTCAGCCTGGGTGAAGGAGTGAGACTCCATCTCAAAAACACAAAAAACAAAGTCCTAGGCTCATACACCTCTGACTCACATGGCCCCCTTCCACCAGAGTGTGGGGGAACTGCAACCATATACCCTAAAGAACAGGACAGTCTCCCCCCAAAAAAGTGAGACATTGGAAATGAAACAATGACAGATGCCTTCTGGACCTTTCTTCCTATTTTGCCTACTCTGATGTTCTTTTCTCCTAGGCAAGGATAAAGCCCAGCAAGCAGGTATAAGCAAGCAGAGAGTGCCCCTGTCCCTCAGGGAGGCAGGGGACCTTAGACCTTTGCAGAAAACACAGCAATGGCTGTGGGTGTCTGTCTGGGGCTAGCTGTACCTTGTAAACCAAGCCTCTGAGTCCTGTGATGATGTCTAACTCCTTTAGAAGCCGAGGTACCCTGTAGTAGGTCTGGGTGTATCAATTCCTCCCCATCATGGCTCTTTTTTTCTAGCAACCCACTTACCCAGAACAAAACCCATAATGAAAACATGAGAATGGCTGGGCGCGGTGGCTTATGCACTTGGGGAGGCCGAGACAGGTGGATCACTTGAGGTCAGGAGTTCAAGATCAGTCTGGCCAACATGGTGAAACCCTGTCTCTACTAAAAAATATAAAAATTAGCCAGGCGTGGTGGCAGGCGCCTGTAACCCTAGCTACTCGAGAGGCTAAGGCACGAGAATCGCTCGAACTCGGGAGGCAGAGGTTGCAGTGAGCCAAGATCGTGCCACTGCACTCCAGCCTGGGCGATAGAGCGCGAAACTCGGTCTAAAAAAAATTAGCCAGGTGTGGTGGTGCATGCCTGTGGTCCCAGCTGCTGAGGAGGCTAAAGTGGGAAGAACACTTGAGTCCAGGAGTTTGAGGCTGCAGTGCCATGAACCTACCACTGCACTCCAGCCTCCAGACAACAGAGAGAGCCCCTGTCTCTAATAAAAAAGACGAAAAGAAGATTTCAAATTTTTCTGTTCAGTGGTTTCTTCTCTTTAAAAACGGAGTGTTATAAGGCTCACTGGAATTATATAACATGTTCTCGTAGATGTTTACCAACTTGTTTTGAATTCTGTTAATGTGTTCAGTCATATTTCAAAATCAGATTTCAAATAAAAGCTTTTCATGCAATTACGTTGCTTTTTAAATAAGATGTACTGAATGTACATTAAACATTATAAATTAAAAGATATGGTTTTTATGATCTGCCCTGCCAGTTGGTCAAGACTTCGTAAATGTGACTTGGCAAACTTTTGAACGTGAATTTTACATGCAGTGCAACTCAAGCAGAATTGATAATTTGTTCTGAAGACTTGGACTGTTTTCTGCGGTTTTAATTGAACCAGTGAAAGGACTGTAACTGTTTTGAATATTGTGGTTTGAGATTAAACAGAGCATTTTAAAACTAGTTACCATTTTTTAATATGCAATAAGTGCCTTCCCTCTCATTTAGCTCATAGGCAGGGTTAGACACTAAAAAGTAATTATTTGCTTTGACTACTTAGCACATTCTTCATTATCAAATGCATGTATTAATAGCAAACAAAATCAGAAAGCATACTTTTAGTTCTACCATAAATAATATCTTGGCCCTGGCCAGGCGCAATGGCTGACACTTGCAATCCCAGCACTTTGGGAGGCCAAGGTGGGTGGATCACCTGAGGTCAGGAGTTCGAGACCAGCCTGGCCAACATGGTGAAACCCCCGTCTCTACTAAAATACAAAAATTAGCTGGACCTGGTGGTGCACACCTGTGATCCCAGCTACTCTGGAGGCTGAGGCAGGAGAATCGCTTGAACCCAGGAGGTGGAGGTTGCAATGAGCAAGATTGTACCACTGCACTCCAGCCTGGGCAGCAGAGTGAGACTCCATCTCAAAAAAAAAAAAAAAAAAAAGAAAAGAAAATATCTTGGGCCAAGTGGATTTAAGTTGACAATGGAGAAAGGCCAGGCATGGTGGCTCACACCTGTAATCCCAGCACTTTGGGAGGCCATGGTGGGCAGATCACTTGAGGTCAGGAATTCGAGACCAGCTTGGCCAACATGGTGAAACCCTGTCCCTACTAAAAATACAAAAATTAGCTCAGCATGGTGGCATGGGCCTGTAATCTCAGCTACTTGGGAGATTGAGGGAGGAGAATCGCTTGAACCCAGGAGGCAGAGAATCCAGTGAGCCAAGATTGCACCACTGCATTCCGGCCTAAGCGACAGAGCAAGACTTCAGCTCAAAAAAAAAAAAAAAAAAAAGAAGAAAATAGAGAAAAAGAACTTTCATTTTTTTTTGTGAAAGTTATAATATGCTTTTTCTTATAAATATCCATTACAGTATTTATCGTCC
This sequence comes from Macaca mulatta, assembly GCF_049350105.2. Taxonomy (NCBI): domain Eukaryota; kingdom Metazoa; phylum Chordata; class Mammalia; order Primates; family Cercopithecidae; genus Macaca; species Macaca mulatta. The sequence continues at coordinate 13,910,748 of NC_133425.1, read as the reverse complement.
ACAAAAATGTCTTGTGTGCAAACTAAGTGCCAGTTACAGCGCTAGATGCTATGGATATAATACTGGAGACAAGAGACCTGGTCCTTCTATGGAACTAGAATCTTGGGAGAGAAGCATAAAAATATGACAGGAAGAGGAGTCCTTGGTGCCAAGCCCATAGGAAAATCCTTAAGAGATACAAGCTTCTTTGTTTCACACAAAGTCCATTTAGTTTTGAAGCACATTTTCGTTTTGCAGGCATCTTTTGGGTTATCTTGGTATTTTTTTCTATTATAAAGCTCCTCTATGGGGTAAGCCACATTATAAGTAGCAAGTGAAGATTTGTACAGATATTGAGACCCATCGATTTTCATCCCTCACTCTTAATTTAGGGTTACTCTTGTCAGTCCTACTGATGCTGAGGCATCGACCCACTGGTTTTGTCCCCAGGAGCCTTGTTAGATTTCAGCAATTACGTGTGAAACTGACAAATCAGAACGTGATGAAACCTTTAGGGTGCAAGAGATTCCTTTGAGCCTTTAGAACAGTTTGTTACTAACACACACGTCCATCCCTGTTTATTAAAAATTGGCATAACCACACAAAAACAGTTAATACAGGATGAATTCTTCCCTTGATATAAAGTCTCCTTGCAGAGTTCTTCATGTATTGACCTGCACTTGGGCAACTATTCTGTGACTTAGCTTCAGTTGATGATTTAGCCCGGGGAACTCCTCTGTTCTGTAAAGGGAGGCAAGCCTTTATTAGTCTGTTTTCATGCTGCTGATAAAGACCTATTTGAGACTGAGTAATTTATAAACAAAAAGATTTAATTGCCTCACAGTTCCACGTGGCTGGGGAGGCTGGGGAGGCCTCACAATCATGGCAGAAGGCAAAAGGCACATCTGTTTTTTGTTTTTTGTTTTTTTTGAGATGGAGTCTCTCTCTGTTGCCCAGGCTGGAGTGCAGTGGTGCGATCTTGGCTCACTGCAACGTCTGCCTCCTGGGGTCAAGCGATTCTCCTGCCTCAGCTTCCCAAGTAGCTGGGACTACAGGCACACACCACCACACCCGGCTAATTTTTGTATTTTCAGTAGGGATGGGATTTCACCATGTTGGCCAGGATGGTCTGGATCTCCTGACCTCGTGATCCACCTGCCTCAGCCTCCCAAAGTGCTGTGATTACAGGTGTAAGCCACCACACCTGGCTGAGAGGCACATCTTATATGGCAGCAGACAAGAGAGAAGAGAAATTGTGCAGGGAAACTCCCCTTTACAAAACCATCAGATCTCGTGAGACTTATTCACAATCATGAGAACAGCACGAGAAAGACCCACCCGTGATTCAGTTACCTCCCACCAGGTCCCTTCCACAACGTGTGGGAATTGTGGGAGCTACAATTCAAGATGAGACTTGAGTGGGGCCACAGCAAAACCTTATCAGTGTTATTCCAAAGGATGGTATGTTAGTTTCCTGTTCCTGATATCACAAATTACCACCAACTTAGTGGAATCAAACAGTTATCTTACCATCCCAGAGGTCATACCAACAAGAACCTCAGCAGTGTGTTCCTTGTAGGGGTTCCAGCTTCTAGAGGCCAACTGCGTTTCTTGGCTTGTGCTCTTCTTCTGTCTTCAAAGTCAGCAGCAGCGTTGCACCTTTTCTCCTCTGTGACCTGTGCTCCACCCTCTCATATTCTGTTACTCTGATTCTCCTGCTTTCCTCTTATAAAGACCCTGGTGATTATATTAGGTCCATCCAGATAACCCAGGATAATGTTTCCATCTCAAGATCCTTAACATAATTCCATCTGCAGATTCCCCTTTTGCCATATAAGGTAGCATACTTGTAAGTTCCAGGAGTTAGGATGTCGAACATCTTTGGAGGGACATCGTTCAGCCTACTGCAGATGGCAGGGACTGGAATTCAGGGTCTGTTATCTGCCAGGAACTGTGTTACTATCTCTCATCTACTCATTACAGTCTTGCAAAGGAGGTGTCATTGCTATTTCCATTTTAATTGATGGGGAAACTGGCTCAGAGCAGTGAATTGCTTTTCCCAAGGCCACTCAGCTTGTAAACCGGGAACTCTTGTTCATCTGTTTCCAAACCCCATGTGCTTCGTTTTGCAGCCTGGCTGGTCAGACAGAGGGTGGTGCCCAGAGCAGCAGATGGAGCTGTTAGAGATGTGGAATCTCTGCCCTACTCAGACCTAGTGGATCCGAATCAGAATTTTAACAAGATTCCCAGATGAGTCGTATGGACAGTGAGGTTAAGAAGCACCTATAGTTTGAGCATCCCTAATCTGAAAATCCACTATGCTTCAAAATGTGAAACTTTTTGAGCACTGCCATGACACCACAGTGGAAAACTCTACACCTTTGGTCCCAAGCATTTTGAATAAGAGATACTCAACTTGTAATAGTGATGATGAGGATGATGGCAGTGCTGCAGGAAAAGTACCCATAGATGACATGGTGAAGGTGTGTGTCTTAGTCTGTTTTCTGTTGCTTATAATGGAATATCTGGAACTGGGTCGTTTATAAGAAAGGAAATTTAGTTATTTCAGTTATGGAGGCTGAGAAGTCCAGGGTCAAGGGGCTGCCTCAGCTGAGGGCCTTCTTGCTAGTGGGGACTCTCTGCAGACTCTCAAAGTGGTACAGAACATCACATGGGGAGGGGACTGAGTGTGCTAACTCGGGTCTCTCCTCTTCTTAAAAAGCCACCAGGCCAGGTGCAGTGGCTCACATCTATAATCCCGGCACTTTGGGAGGCCAAGGCAAGTGGATTGCTTGAGCTCAGAAGTTCGAGACTAGCCTGGGCAACATAGTGAAACCCCATCTTTACAAAAAATAGAAAATTAGCCAGGTATGGTGGTGCATACCTGTCATCCCAGCTACTTGGGAGGCTGAGGCGAGAGAATTGCTTGAACCTGGGAGGCCAAGCTTCAGTGAGCCGCAATCATGCCACTGCACTCCAGCCTGGGTGACAGAGCAAGACCCTTTCTCAAAAAAAAAAAAAAAAAAAGCATTCTGTCCCACTCTCATGATAACCCATTAATCCACTAACTCATTTGTTCATTAATCCATGAATGGATTAAGCGTATTCATAGGTTTTGCAACATTAATCCATTCATGAGGGCAGGGCCCTCATGATCCAGCCACCTCTTAAACGCCCCACCTCTCACAACTGCCACACTGGAGATTACATTTCAACATGAGTTTTGGAGGACACAGATATTTAAACCATAGCAATGTGTGGTGAGCTATTGAAGGACTAGAGCAGCACACATTCATAACAGATCAAGAAATTGTGTCAGTTAATAAAAGAGACTTCTAAGACAAAAGCCCTTGTTAATAAGGCAGATGACTCTGGAGGGAACCTTTTTTTTTTTTTTGAAACAGAGTCTTACTCTGTCATCCAGGCTGGAGTGCAGTGGCATGATCTCGTCTCACTGCAACCTCTGCCTCCCGGGTTCAAGTGATTCTCCTGCCTCAGTCTCCTGAGTAGCTGGGATTACAGGTGCCTGCCACCATACCTGGCTAATTTTTAAATTTTAGTAGAGATGAGGTTTTGTCATGTTGGCCAGGCTGGTCTTGAACTCCTGACCTCAAGTGAGTGCCCCCCTCGGTCTCCCAAAGTGCTGGGATTATAAGTGTTGAGTCACGGCACCCAGCTTGGAGGGAACAGTTTTAAAAAGCCATCCAGCAGAATGCCTCGTCATCCTTGGCGGACTCACTTTCTGGTCCCTCAGTGGCTTCTGATGTTTCTTCTCACCTGAAAAAATAAAATACAGTGCACAGGAGCCTTTTGGCAGCATTGCAGGTGGAGACTGGAAGCCTGCTGTCATCTGTTGCTGCCGCTGCTACTGAACAGGTGAGGCAGGTATTCTGATGATGCCCTGTGCCGCTTAGTTTCCCTGGGCACATTGTTTTCTCACCATGTTAATGGTGTGTCTTATTTTTTACTGTTAAGTACTTAGGTGTGAATAAGTGTAACAAAATGATTGTTTACCGGTAGCATGTAAATTCAGTGAATTCAGAGTCAGGAATCATGATGATGCCAAACAACCACAGATTGTTCACTTGGGTGGCTGAGACAGACACTTTTTATTGTTTATTTATGTATTTTTATTATTTTTTGAGGGAGAGCCTCACTCTGTCGCCTACGCTGGGTACAATGTCATGATCTCAGCTCCTCACTGCACCCTCCACCTCCCGGGTTCAAGCAATTCTCATGCCTCACCATGCCCGGCTAATTTTTGTATTTTTAGTAGAGATGGGGTTTCACCACGTTGGCTAGGCTGGTCTTGAACTCCTGGCCGGAAGTGATCTGCTCGCCTCGCCCTCCCAAAGTGTTGGACTTAACAGGCATGAGCCACCCCGCTGGGTCACGTCCACTTTTTAATGGGCTAACCGTAATCTTGTGTATATGCAAGTGGTTTGTGAACATTCCTTTTAACTGGGGAAGATAATAGTGTATATGAAGAGAACCATTATTCCTTTAGACTTACACATACTCAGCATTTAAAGAGAAATGCTTTAAGTTTGTAGGATTTGCTTTGCTTTTTACACAACACTTTGAAAATGCAGGATGACCTCTTCTTACAGGACTTCCAGAATAGCCCTTTGATATTCAGGAAAACAGCCACACATACGTACTTTAAAAGGGTCTTTATGCAGAACGCTTAGAAGAGCTACAATGGCTTCTTTCTTTTGGGTCTTGCACTTGTACATAACCCCTTACCTGCCATCTCAAAGTTCAGAAAGCTCTGAAAACTATGAGTTTTTTCTTAAGTTTGAAACTAAGCTGGTGGCAAAACTGCCTTCCAGGTGACAAAAGGGCTGTTTATGGTCTTTATCGATCCCAATATTTCGTGAGCGTATTCATATGTTTTGGTAACAAAATATTACTGGGTTTCGTTACAGGGCACTGCCCGAGTCCCAGCTCGAAGCGTTATTTAATCTGTGTTCTATGCCCTGTTTTACCATTCTAAAGTTAGAAAAACGTGGAATTTCAAATGAGATCTGGCCTAGGGGGTTTGGGATAAGAGCTTATGGATCTGCAAAGTTGATACTTTGGGATTGATAGATGAAGAAGCCTTTCATCACTAAAAGCAGAAGGCTTTTCTGATTTAATATAGTTCCCCAAGTTGACTTTCCCACATCCATTGCTCAGCAACTGTATTTTCAAAAGTTAAAAGGGTCTCAGACATCTCATATTTGAATTTTGGGGACCATTTCTGTTGGGACCAAAGAGAGTCAATATGAAAATGGAATTGGATTTAGAAATGATTCCAACAAATGGAGGCGAGGGAGCATGCACAAAAGTGATACTTGCTATAGATAAAGCAGAATAATCCACTTAGGCAGAACTTCAAGGTAAAGAAGGGCTGGACTTGTGCAGATATGGTTGCAAAAGGCTGGAGAGGAGAGGAAGCAAATCAGTAGAATGTGGTTAAGAATGGCAGATGCTATGGGGAGGTAAAGTAGAATTACTGATTAAGGGACTTAGGCTTTTCCATCAGGAAAACGCCCCAGGAGACCTGAAAACTTCTAATTCAAATTCATCTAGTTTGGTAGCTCTTCACCTTAAATTAGATGTCAAGGGCTAGACCAAGGTCCCGATAAGAGTAGCCGTGGCCAAATAACCGTCAAGACTCCTTCCTCACTGGGAGGTTTTTTTTTGTTTTTGTTTGTTTGTTTTTTGAGACAGAGTCTTGTTCTGTCGCCCAGCCTGGAGTGTAGTGGCGCAATCTCAACTCACTGCAACCTCCATCTCCCGGGTTCAAGCAATTCTCCTGCCTCAGCCTCCCGAGTAGCTGGGACTACAGGCGTGTACCACCATGCTCAGCTAATTTTTGTATTTTTAGTAGAGACGAGGTTTCTCCATGTTGGCCAGGCTGGTCTCAAACTCCTGACCTCGGGTGATCCCCCTGCCTTGGCCCCCCAAAGTTCTGGGATTACAGACGTGAGCCACCACACCTGACCCCCACTGGGAGGTTTCTAATTCTGTAATGAATGTGTAGAATTGGGAAATAAAACCTTTGAACAAAGCATGCTTTGGTGTGCTGGGCTTCAGGCAAAGAATAAAGCCCTTTGTCTTTCTGTGGTTCCACAATCCAGGAAGGTTGATACTCATTTTCCTCCAGCTGGGCAGACGCAAACCCATGAACATAATTCTGGTACAAGACAGGCCATGATAAGCAAAGCCTCAGAGGCATAATTTTGAAAACCAAAGCCAGGATTAAGGCTCTGGCCAGGAAAAGGCTTTATCTCATTGCTCCAACCTGCGCAAGTTCGCCTTCCCCCAAGCTTAGTTCCAAGTTCCTAAAGGGCAGCGGGGGTGTGTGTGTGTGTGTCTGTGTGTCTGTATTGGTGTGTACTTTCGTTTAGTACCCAGTGCAAGGCACATGGAAGGTATTCAGTGAATGCTGCTCAGATACTTCACGGTATGTTTCCCATGATCTTTAGCAAGAAGCCAGCACATGGTAGGCACCCAGTACAGATTTCCGGAACACGTGAATAAATAGTCAACTCATTTATTTAACAAATCTGTACTGAGAGTCTACTTTGTACCAGGCACTGTTCTAGATGTTTGTGCTGTGTTAGTGAATGAAACAGACAGAAATCTGTGCTTCATTTAGAAATAAGGAATATAGATACATGTAGATATATTGAAATATGAAATTCTTTGTGTTTTTTGTTGTTGTCATTCTAGTGTTTTGTAGGATTTAAATGAGGGTAGATATGGATCTTTTTATTGTTACTTTATTAAATTTTTAAATTCTACAATAATACATAGAGACATTCTCCTTGTAAATTTAAAATCTATAGTTAAAATAAACTTTGACCAACCCCTAAGTGCTTCCCTCGGCGTCACCATGGTCAAAAGTGTTTATGAATGTAAGCATGCTGGCCCTTTCCTCTTCTCTGCCCTCCTCTTCCCTCCCCTCCCCTCTCCTCCCATCCCCTCCCCTCTCCTCCCATCCCCTCCCCTCCCTCTCCTTTCCTTCTCCCCTCCCTTTCCTTCTGCTCTCCCTTTCCTTTCCTTCTGCCTTCCCTTTCTTTTCCTTTCCTTGATATAGTCTCACTCTGTCGCCCAGGCTGGAGTACAGTGGCATGATCTCAGCTCACTACAACCTCTGCCTCCTGGGTTCAAGCGATTCTCCTGCCTCAGCCTCCCGAGTAGCTGGGACTACAGGTGTGTGTGCCACCACACCAGCTGATTTTTTTATTTTTAGTAGATACAGAGTTTTGTCATGTTGGCCAGGCTGGTCTCGAACTCCTGACCTCCGGTGATCTGCCTATCTTGGCCTTCCAAAGTGCTGGGATTACATGTGTGAGCCACCACTCCCCGGCCAGCACGCTTTTCTTAAATACAAACGTGAGCATACTGTGCACATTGTCGTGTGATTTACTTTTTCTCCTTTCATCTGTCTAGAAAATCTTATGTTCGTACATACATGTGAGGCTTTTAATAACTGCATTGCGTTCCGTGGATGGGTATTTCATAATTGGCTAATCTTACAACTCCTCCAGGTGGGAGTTAATCTGAACAGCACTGCTGTGAGCATCCTCATACATACTGTTGTATAGTCAGGAAAGTATTTCTTTAGGCTTGAAGTGGGTTGCCTGCGTTTGGAATCTGCCTCAGCGCCATTTGCACTGACCAGCACTTTTCTTCGATGCTATCTCTTGTTTGTAACCGACAGCCTCCATCCCTGTCACGTAAGCAATAAGTTCCTGCACCGCCTACCATGTCATAGATACTCAGAACGTTTCCATTGAACAGAAACCCTTTTGTTCATATTAAAGTAGGATCTGGTTGTTTTGTTTGGTTTTGTTTTTAAAGAGGCTCAGTTAAATCACGTTTATTTCTGCAGCTGTATCATTAGCCTTGAGTTGTTATGTTTAAGTGTCTACTCCAGGCTCCAAGAAATGCCAGGATTTAAAGACAATTTACCCTACAGTGTAACACCGAGAAACATCAAAGGGGAGTTCTATGCGTGCAAGAAAGTGATGCCGTAGTTGAAATATCACCAGCCTCTGGAATGGGCCGGGGCTGTCTGTGCTCAGATTTTCCGCAGGTCGTGTGTGGGCCGAATGCTGAGCAGTAACCCGGGAGCAATCAGCCAAGCCCCCTGGCTCCTGCACTCCTTCACATCCATTATGAGCCCGGTGAAAGCATCCAGGCAATCAGTGACAATGCCGCCCTTCTGCTGAGGCTGATTAAAAGTGGTTGGAACTAATTTACCTTATATGACTAATTAGGGAACTGGGAACATTACTTAAAAAGTTGTTTCTGATTAGGTGTGTGATCGCCCTTCCACCCCTGCCAGCATTTTCTATGTGGCGACCCGGCAGAGGAGCCACACTGGCTGCTGTCAGTCCTTTATTCCAAGTCTCGGCATCTTAACCCATTTTGTGCCTCGGATTCCTTCATCAAGTTGCTGAAACCCCTGGATCCCATCTCAGAATAATATTTCTAAATACATAAAATAAAGTTCCTAGGATTTTTGAGGAAACCAATTCTATTGAAATATGAATAGAATATTCGTGAAATATGGTTATCAAAATATTTTTTTAAATTATTGGATATAGTAATATTCATGTGTTGGTCAGTTATATAACACAATCTAATGGAGCTGATAACTGTCATAGTTTCAAAATGGCAGTGAGTTTAAGGCCAGGCACGGTGGCTCATACCTGTAATCCCAGCATTTTGGGAGGCTGAGGCAGGTGGATCACTTGAGGTCGGGAGTTCAAGACCAACCTGACCAGTGTGGTGAAACCCTGTCTCTACTAAAAATACAAAATTAGCTAGGCGTGGGGGCGTGTGCCTGTAATCCCAGCTACTTGGGAGTCTGAGGCAGGAAAATCGCTTGAACCTGGGAGGTAGAGGTTGCAGTGAGCGGAGATCGCGCCACTGTACTCCAGCCTGGGCCACAAGAGTGAAACTCTGTCTCGAAAAAAAAAGAAAAGAAAAAATGGCAGTGAGTTTAAACCACACCCTGAATTAATCTGCAACAAGTGTGATGTGATGGGGAAAAAAAATCCATGTGATTTCTGTTGGTGCAAAATTCAAGGGGGATGTTAATACCTCTGTAATTTCTACTAACTTCATAATAGAAGGAAATGTTAAATATCAGAAGTTCATGAAAAAACTGGTTTCTTCCCATCTAAGTTCACAGGATGAACCCCAGATCGCCATGACTCCAGATTAAAAGCCCACACCTGTGTGCACATACACACGTACTCTTGTTCTTTGACTTGTTGGAGCCACCTTTTCGTAGTCAACATGTGGCTATTTTAATTGACCAAAGTATAAACTCAACAGTGAAACTCTACCTTTAATTAAAGGCCAGAAGCCTTAACTGTAGCTAGAAAAATGTGAATATTTGATTATTCAATGAAAAGAAGTAGCAGGAGCTCAATAATAGGGACTACTTAACAGTTGCCTTTTGATTACGTTAAAAATAAAAAGCATAATCTTGCTGTCTGGGTTCCAGTGTTTAGATCAAAAACTGAAAACCGAGAGAGCCTTGCCTTATTTGTTTATTTGTTCAGTGATGCATTTGGGAAGGCTTAAAAAAAATAAAAACACACAGTAGAGAAGAAATATATCAGGACCGAAGAAAATAAAAGTTCTTATAGGAAGACAAAACCAGGGGCCGAAACAGATAGTAAGATCTTAAGAGTCCCTGTGGTTGATAGAATTCAGTCGAAGGTTCAGCCAGAGAGAGTTTGTCAAATAAATAAAATCTTACCTATTTCTAAGAGGAATACAGCTTTTCCTGGAAAATCTCATCTTTAAAGAAAATTTTTATGAAACTTTCCTTCTGGGGCACTAAGTAGTACAGTGTCCAATAGGGCAGTTTTGTTTTTTTTTCTACTGAGTCCCAATTTGTCGCCCAGGCTGGAGTGCAGTGGCGTGATCTCTACTCACTGCAACCTTCCTCCTGGGTTCAAGCGATTCTCTCGCCTCAGCCTCCCAAGTAACTGGGACTACAGGTGCCCACCCCCACACTCAGCTAATTTTTGTATTTTTAGTAGAGATGGAATTTCAGCATGCTGGCCAGGCTGGTCTCAAACTCCTGACCTCACATGATCCACCCACCTCAGCCTTCTAAGTGCTGGGATTACAGGCATGAGCCACTGCACCCCAGTAGGGCAATTTCTAGGTGTAGGTTTCTTCACCTGGGTGTGAACTCCGTGGATGGGCTTCATCCAGCCACTGGGTCCTGTCAGCTCTGCAAAGTCCAATGTATTTGCATAGATGCTTGAGGTCGTGAGGATGCTCTGGGGACTGCAGTGGGGAGAAGGTCCATAGCTCTCATCAGAACCTTCGAGGACCTGGTGATGGTTCAGTTTACGTGTCTGCCAGGCTGGGCTGAGAGGTGCCCAGCTAGCTGGGAAGACATGATTTCTGGGTGTGTCCGTGAGGGTATTTGTGAAAGAGATTAGTGTTTAAATCAGTAGACTGAGTGAAGAAGATCTGCCTTCAGTATTGTGGGCAGGCATCATCCAATGCATTGAGGGTTTGAATAGAACAAAAAGATGGAGAAAGGATGAATTTGCTGCCTGTTTGGGCTGAGACGTCTATCTTCTCCTGCCCTTGGACATCGGCACTCCTGGTTGTCAGACCTCTAGATTCAGACCAGTACTAATACCATCAGTTTCTTTGATTCTCAGGCCTTTGGATTTAGATTGAATGAAACCCCCAGCTTACACGTGGCAGGTGGTGTGATTTCTTGGCTCCTGTGACCATGTGAACACATTCCCATACTAAGCCTCCTCTTACATATCTGTGTATCTCCTATTGGTTCCCTGGAGCACATGATGGATACAGGCTCCGTGACTCAAAAGAAAAATGAGGACCTCTGAACAACCATGGAGCCAAAATGATTTGGGATCTGAATGCTCTTGTGTTCTGCTCCCACCTGTGGATGCTGTCCCTCGTAGCAGACCATGATTATAGAGGCTGTTAGGCAAATCGGCTATGGCAGTCTGATCGGAGACACCAGACCAGCCCTCTGAGCAGAAGAGTGCTAGAGCCTGCTTCCACCCTTTGTGCTTCCTTGGGGTTTTCTGTTTTTGCTTTTCTTTTTATTTGAGACGGAGTCTTGCTCTGCGCCCAGGCTGGAGTGCAGTGGCATGATCTCCGCTCACTGTAACCTCTGCCTCCCTGGTTCAAGCAATTTTCCTGCCTCAGCCTCCCAAGTGGCTGGGATTACAGGTGCCCACCACCAGGCCTGATATGGTTTGGCTGTTTGTCCCCACCCAAATCTCAACTTGAATTGTACTTCCATAATTCCCATGTGTTGTGGGAGGGACCCAGTGGGAGATGATTGAATGATGGGAGTGATTTCCCCCATACTGTTCTCATGGTAGTTGAGTAAGTCTCACGAGATCTCATGGTTTTATCAGGGGTTTCTGCTTTTGCATCTTCCTCATTTTTCTCTTGACGCCACCATGTAAGAAGTGTCTTCTGCCTCTTGCCATGATTCTGAGGCCTCCCAGCCATGTGGAGCTGTAAGTCCAATTAAACCCCGTTTCCTTCCCAGTCTCAGGTATGTCATTATCAGCAGCACAAAAATGGACTAATACAATGCCCAGCTATTTTTTTTTTTTTTTGTAGAGTTGGGGTTTCACCATGTTAGCCAGGCTGATCTCGAACTGCTGACCTAAGGTGATCCACCTGCCTCTGCCTCCCCTTGGGGTTTTCTGGAACTAATGAACGTCTTCTGCAGAAGTCTGCACAATCCCCTGGCAAATCAACGCGCCATAGACAAAGCGAGTGTCTTTCTAGCTTGTGCTTAGCTGACTGGAATATTTACATCTTCTCTGTCATTGTTGTTTTTGCTCTAAACACTCATTTCCTGGAGTTAGAACATTTTGCCTCCTTGATGGGCCTATTTTCTGCAACTAAATGAAGCACTAAAAAGGAGCATGATCCCAAAGGGGTTCAATTATCAGGTAATTGGTCAAGTGATCAGAATGTGGAATGAAAAACAATAATGAGAGGTTGGAAAATGGAGCATTTGAATGCCAGAACGGGTGAGGACATACATTTCGCAAACCCAGAATTTAGAAAGTCACCTGCGTGTTTCAAATTCTGTATGGTTTTTCCCCAGTTCCTAAGTAGTTTATTGGAAAGCCATAGTGGAGTCTATTCAATATGTATTATTTGGTTTGTAGGAAATATGTACTGTTCCTTTCTTTCCTTATTTATTATTGGAGTGAAATACCACTGTCATCATCCATAAATATTCTTGTGAAGAAATTTTGTATTGATCTGCAAGGTAGCAATGGAAGAAATTTCACTTGGATAATATACCTTTTATAATGGTTTTTTTTTTCTAAAGCACATTAAAGCATATTTTATATCATACTAAAGCCACCTGTTATGTCAGATAGTTAAATCTCTTTTATTAATTGTATCATAAGCAGGCTAACAGTACAGATTCAACAGAGTTGCTGTAAATATCTAGCAGCCAACATAATCAGCTGTAGCTGTTAGATGCAAAATTAAATGAATCTTGTCTAATAACATGTATAATTTAAAAACTGGTAGGACCTGATGAAGCTTGATATGTTAGCAGTGTGGGGCTGGATCACTACCTGAGTAACATTTATGCCTGCAAAGTTTTAGATCAATGAATTTACATACCTCCGTTAATTAGGAAGAGATAATGAACAGCATTAGAGATGGAAGGGATTATGGCTCCATAAATTCTCTGGGACTAGATGAAAGTAAATGTGTTTAATCAAAGGAATAAATCATTTACTTGAGTTCCACTCCAGACTTCTTAAGTCACAGTGTTCCCAGTGCTAGCGGGGACGTAGTTCGTCTGACAGACGTGGTTTACAGCGTGACACTCTTCTGTTCCACCAGTCACTGCTCATGACCTTGAGGCTGGCAGTTGAGGTCAAGTTGTTTGACTTTAATTCATTTACTCATTTGTTTCTCTGATGGGAACCGAGGGGATCTGCCTTATGTGTCTGCCCCTGCTTAGCAAGAAACAAATACGGTGTCTGTCCTCAGGAAACTTACAGGCTAGTCAGGCAGAGTCATGAGGCATCAAGAGGTACAAATAAAACAAAGTGGTGGCTCTGAGCCTGTGATACCCAAGAAGGTGGGAGGTGGGTGAGTTAGAGAAGGCTTCACTGAAACTGGAGCAGGACCGGGTGGCCCCGACCAGGCTCATGGTTTATTAAAAACTCAAATCAGGCCAGGTGCAGTAACTCACACCTGTAATCTCAGCACTTTGGGAGGCCGAGGCAGAAGGATCACTTGAGGTCAGAAGTTTGAGACCAGCCTGGGCAACATGGCAAAACCCCAACTCTACAAAAAATTCAAAAATTTGGCCGGATGTGGTAGCTCACACCTGTAATCTCAGCACTTTGGGAGGCCAAGGTGGGCAGATCATTTGAGCTCAGGAATTCGAGACCAGCCTGGCTAGCATGGTGAAATCCCTCTCTACAAAAAAATACAAGAATTAGTTGGGTGTGGTGGCATGCACATGCAATCGCCGCTATTTGGGAGGCTGAGGCACGAGAATCGCTTGAAGTTGGGAAGTGGAGATTGCGGTAAGCTGAGACTGCACTACTGCACTCCGGCCTGGGTGACAGAGCAAGACCCTATCTCAAAAAATAAAACTAAACTAAACTAAACTAAAATAAAATAATAAAATATTACCAAAGGTATCCAGAAAAAACCTTAATTAATGCCTCTGCCACCATTGACCTACTTCTCAGAGAAAGCTACAGTTAATGCTTTTTCATGAAAAATTAGGGAAACTTGTCAAGTGTGGATACACTTGCATGTGTAGCTTTTTTTTAAAAAAAAAAAATGCAAATGGGAGCAAAAAAGACACAATGTTTAAATACCTTGTTGTTGTCCTGGTCTTTCCATAGCAGGATATGCAGATGTGTTTCACTTTTTTCAGCGGACAAAATACCAGCTTGCATTAGGTTGGTGCTCAAGTAATGGCAGTTTTGCCATTACTTTCAATGGCAGAAACTGCAATTACGTTGGCACCAATTTAATATTTGAGGTTCGCACTGTGTCCAAAGTCCTGCCAGAGCCAGCACCACAGGGCCCCTCCTGGAGTCCGTACGTTTGTGTACATGGGCAGCAGTTGAGAACTGGCCTGTGATGTCGGATGGCTTAAATTCAGATCCTGGCTCTCTTGTTTCCTGGCCAAATAGCTTTGGGCAAGTTATCTAATCTCTCTGTAGCTGAATTTCCTTATCTGTAAAATGCAGATAATAATGGTACTCGCTTCATAGGTTTCTCATAAGACTTAAATGAAATAATCTATAAAAGTGCTTAGAATATTGGCTGGTGTTTAATACAGCCCAGTAACTACGATTACTTCTGTTCTATTTTTAATAATGACTCTATTGAGATTGAATTCTATACCATGCCACTCATCCATTTCCATTCATTGGTCTTTTGTGTATTTGCTGAGTTGTGTAATGATCACCAAAATCAGTATTAAATCATTTTTATCAAGGCGAGCCATGGTGGGCTCATGCCTGTAATCCCAGCACTTTGGGAGGCCGAGGCAGGCCTTGGGAGAATAGCCTGAATGCCAGGAGTTTGAGACCAGCCTGGGCAACATAGCAAGACCTCATTTCTTTTTTTTTTTTTTTTTTTTTTTTGAGATGGAGTCTCGCTCTTGTTTCCCAGGCTGGAGTGCAATGGCGCCATCTCAGCTTACTGCAACCTCCGTCTCCCAGGTTCAAGCAATTCTCCTGCCTCAGCCTCCCAAGTAGCTGGAATTACAGGCATCCACCACCACACCCAGCTAATTTTTGTATTTTTAGAGTAGAGATGGGGTTTTACCATGTTGGCCAGGCTGGTCTTGAACTCCCAACCTCAAGTGATCCACCCACCTTGGCCTCCCAAAGTGCTGGGATTACAGGCGTGAGCCACTGTACCTGGTGCAAGCCTTCATTTCTACAAAAAAAATTTTTTTTAATTAGCTGGGTGTGGTGGTGTGTACCTGTAGTCCCAGCCACTGGGGAGGCTGAGGTGGGAGGATTGCCCGAGCCCAGGAGGCAGAGGTTGCAGTTAGCTGATACTGTGCCATTACACTCCAGCCTGGAGGACAGAATGGAACTCTGTCTCAAAACAAAACAAAACATTTTTATCAACCCAAAAAGAAACTCCGTCCTTGTTAGCTGTCATTCCCTATTTCCCTTCACCTCCCACTCCAGTCCTAGGCAGCCACTAATCCACTGTCTGTGTGTAGATTTGCCTATTCTGGATATTTCATATAAATGGAATATACAGTATGAGGCCCCTTGGGATTGACTTCTTTCACTTCCCGTGACGTTTTCAGGGTTCATCCATGTTGCAACTGTTCTTGAATAATATTCTACCATATGGATGTACCACGTTTTATCTATCTACTGCTACTACTTTTTATTATGCTATGAGATACATTCTTAGAAGTAGATTGTTGATTAATTTGAATCACTTTATTCAAATGGTAACACTAAGGAAAGTGGAAATTAGATTCTTGCCCTGACATATGGAATAACTAGTACAATATCATATTTTTACCTCCATTACTAAATAATATCCCTAGCGGTCCAAGAAATCGAATTCACCATCTCCTTGGTGTTACCCTCTTCCCCCGACAAAGAAGTAAAAATTAATGAGAGAGTATTTTTAATGTGGAAATTTAAGTCCCAGGGAACTAAGCAGAAGAGAGAGGCCCAGTTCCCTGCCCTTGGGCAGACCCCAGGCTGTCCTCTCAATTAGCCAAGGATCTGTTTATTTTAAGACTGTAACTCTTCTTTCCATTGTTCCCATTTAAAAAAAAATAAATTTACCTTTCCTATTGTGCTGACGTTGTTCACTTTTTTTTTCTTTTTTTCTTTTTTTTGAGACAGAGTCTCGCTCTGTCGCCCAGACTGGAGTACAGTGGTGCGATCTCAGCTCACTGCAACCTCCACCTCCTGCGTTCAAGTCATGCCTCAGCCTCCCGAGTAGCTGGAATTACAGGCACGCACCACCATGCCCAGCTAATTTTTGTATTTTTAGTAGAGGTGAGGTTTCGCCATGTTGGCCAAGCTGGTCTCGAACTTCTGACCTCAAGTGATCCGCCCACCTCGGCCTCCCAAAGTCCTGGGATTATACCATGAGCCACTGTGCCCGGCCCACATTTTTAATCACTAATATTTTATCTAAAGACTGTAATAGCCCAAACTTTTGGAAAATAGGAAGTAATTTTAGTAAGTGTAGTTCCATTGCTGGTATCCATAGCTTTCATTTATTTCTGGTTAACTAGTCATTTCACAGGACACCGTTTTCCCTGATTGATTCATTATCATTGGGTAAACCTAAGCGGCCACTAGAAATTGGGAAGAGTTTGTTACTAATGTAAATACTACTTGTCATAGTATAGAGCTGCAAATATTGCTGTTTTATTATGAAATAGTTTTACCTTTATCCCTTTTTGCAGATGACCAAACTGTCAGGTCAAACAACTTGCCCGGCACCGCCCAACTGATGGGTAGTGACCCTGTGGTTCCAGCCCATCTCAGAAACTCAGAACTTGGCCTCTTTTCTTTTTCTTTTCTTTTCTTTTTTTTTTTTTTTTTTTTTTTTTTGAGACAGTCTGGCTCTGTCTCCCAGGCTGGAGTGCAGTGACATGATCTCGGCTCATTGCAACCTCCGCCTCCTGGGTTCAAGCAGTTCTCCTGCCTCAGCCTCCCAAGTAACTGGGATTACAGGTGCCTGCCACCACGCAGCTTGGCCTCTTTTCTACCCATTTGCCACCTTAAAGCCATCTGAGGGAGAACTCTTATCTGCTGCCTTCTGATGGGCTAAGACTGCATGCAAACTGGGGAAACAGGTACTGAAGGAGAAGACAGGGGTTCTTCACTCGAATTTGATGACAGCCAGCCTAAGACGCCCTTTGGATCTGTACCTACATTGTACAAAATGACCTGTCTGTATGTCTCCACCAGGGCAAAGCCACCTGTCTGCAAATGGAAGCAAGAGATGCCTAGTTACAGTCGAGGCCATCCTGCCAGCCCTGGGCCACATCAGCATGATCAGGTTTGGGTTAATAGGATGATCCTGGCCTGGGAATTGCTTCTCTTTGTTTAATAGACTAGGGCAGCAGTACTCAAAGATGTCACATTTTAAAACTTTACTTATCAGTAAATTAAAAACTGTCCCCAGAGTCCCTTATCTAGGGATCTCTAAACACTTGGCACATGATGCAGGAGATTCTAAGTGCTTCTGAACAGGAGACAGTTTTGTCATTTTCAATGCTTAGGCTTGCTGACAATGTACCCCAGCAACAGCAGGCCCCCAGTAGCATATGACCATATCGGTACAGCAAGGCCCCCGGCACACCCTGGGAACACTAGGCCCCCAGCAGTAGCATATGACCATAGTCCAGCTGTCCCCAGATTCCATTAGAGATCACCGTCTCCATCTTGTCCAGAATCTCAGCATCACCATCTTAAACTCTTTGTTCTTTCTGAGACACGTAAAATTGTTTCTACCTGTGAAGGGCAAATTTAGCTATCAGTTATCATCATCCTTTGGTATCCGTGGGGGATTGGTTCCAGCACCCTCCCAAGGGTACCAGGATCCACCAGGTCTCAGGTCCCTGATATAAAATAGCATGGTATTTGCGTATAACCTATGCACACCCTCCTGTATACTCTAAATCATCTCTAGATTATTTATACCCAATACAGTGCTACACATCACTTTATTCTCATGGATTCAGCGTCATACTCAGCACACAGCAAGTTCAAGTTTTGCTTTTTGAAACATCACGGAATGTTTTTCTGAATATTTTCAATCAACAGTTGAATCCACAGATGTGGAACCCACAGCTGCCTTTGGAAGGATGACTTCATTTAGAAAAGACAGAACAAGGAGCTTTCAGTGAGTGGCCATTTGTCCTTTCTGACCTCCCAGTACTTTAGTATTCCCTTCTGACTTCTGGAGTTTCCCCCAGTGTTAGTCTGTTTTCACACTGATATGAAGATACTACCTGAGATGGGTTTAATTGACTCACAGTTCCACATGGCTGGGGAGCCTCAGGAAACTTACAGTCATGACAGAAGGCAAAGGAGAAGCAAGCATCTTTTTCACAAGGCGTCAGGAGAGACAGAGCACAAGGGGCAACTGCCCAACACTTTTAAACCATCAGGTCTTGTGAGAACTCACACACTGTCATGAGAACAGTGTGGGATAACCACACCACCCCCCGACCCTGTGATCCAGTCACTTCCCACCAGGTCCCTCCCTTGACACACAGGGATTCCAATTTGAGATGAGCTTTAGGTGAGAACACAGAGACAAACCGTATCACCCCCTGAATATATTCACCTGCTTTGTGGTATACACCACCTGCATAATGGAAGCTAGATGGCCTGATGGCCTCTTTCTTTCTTTGCAGTTAGGACTCAGGCATGTATCCCAGGCCCAAGTACTCAGACTCACCTGAACCAGACTTTGAGCCTTTAGAGAGTGACACAAAGGAGAAGGCAGGATCCATGCTGGTCAGGAAAGTGGCAGCAGAGGCGGGGATCCCAGCATTATTATTGTCCAGCACCTACCATCAAGCAGTGCTCTATGCCTGGGCTTGCGTTTCTCCCTGGGAGCAGTTTTGCATGTGATTTTGGGATTGCTTCTGCTTTAAATCTGGTTCTCTAGCTTTTTTTTTTTTTTTTTTTTTTTTTTTTTTGGTCTTTTTTTTTTTTTTTAGAGACAGGGTCTTCCTCTGTTGCCCAGGCTGGAGTGCAGTGGTGCAATCATACCTCACTGCAGCCTCTACTGCTTGGTCTCAAGTGATCCTCCCACCCTAGCCTCCTGAGTAGCTGGGCCTGCAGACACATGCCACCATGTCCAGCTAATTTTTAAATTTTTTGTAGAGGTAGGGTCTTGCTCTGTTGCCCAGACTGGTCTCAAACTCCTGGGCTCAAGCGATCCTCCCGCTTCTGCCTCCCAGAGTACTGGAATTACAGACATGAGCCACTGCACCCAGCCTCTATTTTTGTTATTGCTGTTGTCATTGCTATCATCATCATCATCATCATCATCATCATCATCATCATCATCGTGCCTTCTTATTAGATTTGGCTGCAGTTCCTGCCTTCTTCCTGAACACTTCTCCGGAAGTACCAGTTTTTGGTGATTCCTTCTACGTGTAAACTACATAATCAGTCTACTTCATTAACACAGTGCCTTGGCCGGGCTTTCATCTCTTGCCCCTGATCTCAGGCACATGGTCTAATGGTGAAGAATCTGGGATTTAGAGTCAGAAAGTTAAGACATCATGGAAAATAGTGCCTTGGTCAGTGGGCTGGTGGGAGGCTGAACTGAAGTCATGAATGGGAACAATGCCAGGCGTGTAACAGGCACTCAGTAATTGTCATGGCTGTGAGTAATGGCGTTTCTTATATTCGCTTCCAGCTTGTGGGCTTCTTGGATAGGTTCTCTGCCATTTATCTGTTTGTATCCCAAGTACCTGCCTCACTGTCTGATGACACATCATAGGCACTCAATACATACAGGCTTTTTGGAGATTGGGTTTAAAACTCAATGTCATTTAGGAGCTATTTGACCACAGGCATGCTCCTGGACCCCAGTGAGCCTCTGCTTCCTTATCTGTACAGCAGGGGCGATGATATCTATATTCCTGGGTTGCTTGGAGGATTAAACAAGATTATAAATTGCAGGGCCTGTGAGGCACACTGGGGGTGGCAGTAATGGAGTGATGTCATGGCTGTTTTCCTTTATCCTCATTTGACATGGTATTCAACTGTGTGGCACTGTGTCCGTTTTCCTGCAGGAAGCAAAAGTATGGGGGATAGAAAGGGGCTTTGTTTTCTCTTTCTTTGACTCTCCAGCTCGTATTCAGAATATTCCAGAAGCTTGCCTGGAGAGGCAGGGACAGCCAAAATGCTCTATGACAAAACGTGGATACTTAATTGCATGATTTGCCTCAATAACGTGTTCTTCTTCTGCCTTTTTGTTGCCATATATTTTGCTCTGTTTTAGAGCAGCTGTAGCTATCTCTTAAATTTATTTGGAAACATGGTCTTTCCAACCAAATGCTCTGACACCCCACCGTCTCCTGTAAATAATTACGCAGTGTTTTAATCTGGCAACATGTGACAGCGTGCTAGAAGGACTTGTCATCCTTTTTTAAAAGGTTGCCATTAGGACTGGTCTAGCAGATCGTCTGAAAGGCATGAAGTCCGTTGTGGATGCAAAGTGTTACTCACTCACAACACTTCCTCTACTAAGGCCCCCAGTGCACCTGCTAGGAAGAATTTGTGCAGGCACCGGCCATAACTTAGCAGTCTTCCCTTTGCAATTTCCCCAGTATGAATACAAGAGGTACAGACAGGATCCATGTGGAATATCCATGCCCAGGATCTGAGGCTCTATCTGTAAAATACAAAACATTCAAAGGGAAGCCAGTAGAGAGATTCAATTTTGTGAATTTTATTTTCCCCACGTAAGTAAGATCCCCCTGTGCCGCTCTGGTAGGCAAACCTGTGGGCCGACTGCATTATACTGGGCCCTTCAAATTTGTAGTAATGCTTGCAGTTACGCTTTGGAATCTTCTTCCAAATTAGGGTGACCAGCCAGCCTGGTTTGCCCAGGACTGTTCTGGTTTTAGCACTGAAAAATACGACATCCTGGGAAACCGCTCAGCCCTGGGCTTAGTTGGTCACCCTTGAGGTGCTGTAATAGGGTCCTGCCTTACTTACCCTGATTCTAGTTCGTGAAGATAAACATTTTTTCAGGGGATTTAATCTAAAACTTTTAGAAGTAAGATGTGGAAAATTGATGACATCATTTAACATGAATGTTTAACACTCTCTAGGGGAAAAAAAAACACGCTTTTGGGAGAGCACTGTAGGTGTCTATAACTTTGATCTCAAGGGTTACGTTGGTATCCTGAACTTCCATAGGGGCCCTTAATTGCTTAGTTTTGTCTGATTTATTATTTTGCTGGCTGCCTTTCCCGGCATGTGTCAAGGGAATCACTCACTGTTTTTATTTTATTTTTTTTAATTTTTGAGACAGAGTCTTGCTCTATTGCCCAGGCTGGGGTGCAGTGTTATGATCTCGGCTCACTGCAACCTCTGCCTCCTAGGTTCAAGTGATTCTCGTGCCTTAGCCTCCCAAGTAGCTGGGATTACAGGCGTACTCCACCATGCCTGTGCCATCACACCCAGCTAATTTTTTTTGTATTTTTAGTAGAGACGGGGTTTTGCCATGTTGGCCAGGGTGGTCTCGAACTCCTGACCTCAAGTGAGCCTCCCGCCTCAGCCTCCCAGAGATGTGAGCCACCGCGCCTGACTCACTGTTTTTAAATGCATCTCTGCTGCCACAGCCCTAGAGTAGTTTGCTTGGAACTGCCCACATGAGATGCAGCATTGTTACAGATCACTCCCATAATTTGCAGCATTTTGCCCTTGTGAATTTCAGTTTGAGACTCTTATTTAAGACCGTAACTGACTACATCCACAGCTTCTCAGTATGGACAGCGTGTCCTTCCCAAATCACCAGTCCTGTGGACGTATCATTATATGCGTTTCAGCTGGTCCAGAGCTGAACCAACTTCCAATTCTTTGAGGCGTCTTGCAGAGCACCCCCACCATGCCCCTGCCATGCAGATTTCATATGTGCCACAGAACCTGGATTTTACATCACGCTGTCCCAAACATACCTTCTAAATCTGCTGAATGTGTCTAGCTGTTTTCATATAATGAAGCAAATGAGTGAATTAATTTTATTGTACAGGTGTTAGCCTTCTGGAAAATATATCTATTGCAAAAATGCCCTAACATCCTAACAAGTAGACACATAAAGATACATATTGAGGCAGGGTATGGTAGTTCATGCCTGTAATCCTAGCATGTTGAGAGGCTGAGGTGGGAGGATTGCTTGAGGCCAGGAGTTCATCCACCAGCCTAAGTCACATAGTGAGACCCCATCTGTACAGAAAATAGAAAAATTAGCCAGGCATGGTGGCATGCACCTGTAGTCCCAGCTACTCAGGAGGCTGAGGTAGGAGGAGGAGGATTGCTTGAACCTGGGAGGTCGAGGCTGCAGTGAGCTGTGATTGTGCCACTGAACTGCCGCCTGGGCAACAGAGTGAGACCTTGTCTCAAAAAAAAAAAAAAAAAAGATGCATACTCAATGCTTGTAAGAAGGTTACCCTGAGAGAATGTCTGTGATTAATACATGAGCATCACTGGTATAGTCGTCATAAAAATGATGCAATTCCAATGCCAGAAGGGACCCATTAGAGACCATTTGACCCCATTTTTGCCACTTTATGTCCAGGAGGAAACTCTTCACCTTAGTCTTGAATAAGTCACGTTTGCCTGCAGCTTCCTGGGAGCAGATGTTTTACAGTGAATCTGACTTACCTTTTTCTGCTACACATTTTTTTTCCTTTTTGGAGACAGGACCTCTCTGTTGCCCAGGCTGGAGTGCAGTGCTGTAGTCACGGCTCACTGCAGCTTCTAACTCCTGGGCTCAAGCCATCCTCCCACCTCAGCCTCCTGAATAGCTGGGACTACAAGCACGTACCACCATGCCAGCCTAATTAAAAGAATTTTTTTTTTTTTTTTTTTTTTTTGTAGAGACAGGGGTCTCACTATGTTGCCCAGGCTGGTCTCAAACTCCCGGCTTCAAGTGATCCTCCCGCCTCGGCCTCCCCAAGTGCTGGGGTTACAGATGTGAGCCACGGTACCTGCCTATGCTACACTTTAACATTTTTTTCACTTGGGTCCATTGTGGGGCCAAAGAAAAGCTGGTATTCTCCCTTTTCGCCGCTGCCTGTCAGCTGTGGAGAAGGTTCTGCGAAATTGGATTTTTAAAAATAGAATATGCAGGAGGACCTTAGAGGGACCCTGCAGTGGATGCTTTTGTAAGATGAAGAATCTGCTTATAATGTGCACATGTCACTTTAATTTGTTTAATCAGATTTGTAGACCTCAGGTTGAGAAATTGGGCCCCCGTTCCCTCAGTGTATTAAATGTGACTGCTTTTAGCATGGGTGGCCCGTCTCATGATGGGGAAAGAGAGGCCCCCCGTGTGTGTTCACCACAACAGATCCACGGCTAACAAGTAGCTGCTGACGAAATAAAGTTGCCTTGAACTAAGAGGGCTTCATCTGGTGTTTGGTTTGGCTTGAAAACACTCTGTCGAAATGATCTAGAGATGGAGCCCGTTTTAAAATCAATATTATTTCATCTATCATCAAACAGAGCCTCTAAAGCCTCAAATGGGTGGGTTCAAAAGCCACAGCATACCCAAGTGTGCGCCTCCGTCACCGAGATGCAGTTTAGGAACTAAGCGTCTCTCTGTTTTCTTCCACCTGAAAAAGCAATAGTGTACAAAGAAATAAAAAAGTCTGCGTGCAGAGCCTCAGAGGGCTGTCAGTTGGAAAGGAGGGCTACCAAGACCCCTGTGAGACTGACTTTCTCGCGGTGAAATGACCAGGATCACCCTTGCAAGCAACCAGAGCTGCCATTCATTACCCAGCTTGTCATTCTTACCCAGGTTCTCCCCAAGCCACACTGGAGGGCCAGCTTCATATCCTCTTTTCCTAGATCGGTCACCAAACAGGATTGGATAACCTGAGAAGGCTACACTCTATGAAAGGGAGACATTTAAAAAAAAAAAAAAAAAAAGGGAGGGGGCTCCCATAGGGAGAAGAACTAAATAAAGAAAGAACCACAGGCTCCCTGTGGAAAACGGGAAGTGTGTTCACATTAGGGGCAGGAGGGCGAGTGGACACATGGATTCTGGGGAAGGGGGATTTATGAATGTATGAGATGGCTGGGGTTGTTGACACTTGGGAAGATTGAGAATCCAGGGGCAGGAAGAGCAGTCAGACCTGGAGGAGGAGGGGAGGGTCTAGGCATGGGGATCAGTGACCAGGAAAGGTGGCCATCAGTGACCAGGAAAGGCGGCCATCAGTGACCAGGAAAGGTGGCCATCAGTGATTTTACCATTGCTGGGACCACATGGCCTTCTGTTCTCTGCTGCTGCTGCTTCTCTTTGTTCCTTTGCCAAAGACTGGCTTTCTTGGTTTTGGTGCACGCACAGGACTACCCCTGCCATGCCTTCGTGGGATTTCACAGCTCAGCTCTTGAATGAGGTGCGTTGACATCAAAATATTGTAAGTTTCAATTTCACCCAAAGAGTAAAGGTGATTGGCTCAGCTGGGGACAGACATCTCCTGAGGCCAGGATCACACTGCAGGACAGCATCACTGGGGGTTAGGATTTCAGCATGCGAATTTGGGAGTGACACAAACATTCAGTCCATAGCAGCATGTAAAGAAATCCAGTAACTTTTCAAAGAAATATTTTTCACAATGAATAATAGGGTAGTAAAAAAAAATTAGATAATAAATTCACACTATACCGAATTTATGAAGGTTCAGACATGTTGAATTTGCTTAACTAACCATCATTTTGCTATCTGTCTTCAGTTTATAAATCTGAAAGGCAAGAGAGTTTGGAGTTTATGACTAGAGAGGCAGAAATAGATATATGTCATTAATATAGTGACATATTTATACATTATATAATGTGTTATTAATATGTAATTATATATTATATTAATAAATAATATAGCTAGTATATTAATACATAATCTAATTAATATATACATTATATAATGTCTTGCCAGAGATGAATTTTAATAGATAATTTCTACTAGATCCAAATGGTTTTCTTTGTTTTTATTTTATCCTGGTGCAGTTTTTGAAAGCACTTCATTTTTGGCATATGTTTTAGATTGTAAGATTTTATATATATAAATATATATTATATACAATGTATAAATATATATTATATATGTTACATATATAATATAAATATATGTTATATATAGATATATAATATATACTAAATATATATTATATAATATATATTTACTATCAATATTAATAGTATTAAAAATAAAATATAAATATATATTATATAATATACAAATATATATAATATATAAACATATACCTAATATGTAATATAAATATATACACTATATATACATTTTCATACCATTACGTACTATCTTTCTTTTTATTCATTTGTTTACCTGCCATGAAGTAACTGATTTTCAGAGCGTAATAAATTTGATCTACTCAGAGCTGACGCAGATTGATTTATTCCCAACAATCTGAAGACAACTGTGGTTGAACAGAAGGCCGTTAGAGAGAATTAAGTGAGGGCTGTCAAGATTAAACAAAGCTTCCCTATTTCGTGTGGTAGAGTAACAGATAACGTGAGAGTTTCTTATCAAGCATGACAACTCATTAAACCCCTAACAGCGATTCAGGTGCCAGTTTATGTCATAAACTAACACCAATTAGGCTTTTTAAGAGCCAGAAGATGCTTTTCACACCAAAATCCAGTTACAGCCTGTGATGTTTTTTTAAATAGACTTTCTTAAAGAAAGCAGGAGCCTTTTTATATTCAAACAGCACTTTAACCTCTGCTCTATTCTCACCGTGTTTAAGTTTATAAACCAGAGCTAGTTGATTATGAGAAAGCTTTAATCTTCAAAGCGAAGTTGTGCTCAGTAATTTGGGGTGGAGTGGGAAATGCTTGGACCTGGGGAGTCAGACAAAACTGGGTTTCCGTTCTATGACTTTGGTGGCTCTAGAAAGCTTGCTTTTTACTTCCTATTCAGAGCTTCCTAGCATAGACATTTCTCATTTATTTTGTCACTGAGTCCTCAAAATCTTACTGTGGATTAGGTATTGGGCTACAATTTCTTTTTAAGTTTTAAATGTTTCAGCATCTTAGAAAAATTGAAAAGCATAAAAAACACCAAAAATAGTCTAAAGATTAATATAATGCATACACATGTATCCACCAGCCAGCTTCAGAAGTAAAACATTATCAGTCCTATTTAAGCTTCCTGTGTGCCAGTTTTAGTTAGGGATTAAGGGCATGTGACAAGAAAATACAAAGAACAGTGGCAGATATTAAGAGTTTATTTTTCTCTCAAGTAATGAGACATTTGGAGGCAGGGGTTCCTGGGACCCAGGACTTCCTAGCTGTCTGCTCCATCATCTTTAGGGTATAGCCCTTGTCTTCATGCTTACAAAATGGCTGCAGGAGCTACAGCCATCACATCTGTATTCCACGAAGGAGGAAAGGTCAGTAGCAGAAGGACTTTTCGAGGAAGTCTATCCAGTGACTTTTACTCTAGAGACCAGAATTGTACTAGAAAATGTAATATGTTTTCATATTGTGGCTGGTTTCATCTTCCATCCTGATCGCTAAGACTTTCTTCATATCAGCAATAAGGCTGTTTCACTTTCTTATCATTTGTGTGTTTACTGGAGTAGCACTGTTAATTTCCTTAAGAACAGTCTGCTAGGACACTTGCTGCCAACAAAAAGAAGGGTTATTAGATAGGAAGCTAGCCGCCTCTCCCTGAGAACATTCCTCTGCTTCCCTCCAGAGGTAAGTATTATCCTTAAGAATTTTGGGGTTTTTTTTATTGTATCTCTTTATATTTTTATTATAGGCATACCTTATTTTATTGGACTTCTCTTGATTGTACTTTACAGATACTGTGTTTTTTTTACATATTGAAGGTTTGTGATGCATCCAACATCATTTTTTTCTGTTTTTTGTTTGTTTTGTTTTGTTTGTTTGTTTGTTTTGAGACAGAGTCTCGCTCTGTTGCCCAGGCTGGAGTGCAGTGGCACGATCTTGGCTCGTGGCAACCTCCACCTCTCAAGTTCAAGGGATTTTTTTGCCTCAACCTCCCCAGTAGCTGGTATAGACATGAGCCACCACGCTTGGCTAATTTTTGTATTTTTAGTAGAGATAGGATTTCACCATGTTGACCTGGCTGGTCTTGAACTCCTGACTTCAAGTGATCCGCCCACCTTGGCCTCCCAAAGTGCTGGGATTATAGGCATGAGCCATTGCGCCCGACCTCTGTTAGCATCATTTTTTCAACAGCATATTCTTACATCTTGGTAATTCTTGCAATATTTTGGACTTTTTCTTTATTATTATATCTATTATGGTGATCTGTGATTGGTGATCTTTGATGGCGTCATCATTCTGAGGTGCCACAAACCACGTCCATTTAAGGTGGCAAATTTAATAGATAAACGTGTGTCTTCTGACTGCTCCACTGACTGGCCATTTCCCTGTCTCTCTCCCTCTTTTTGGGCCTCCCTATTTCCTGAATCACACTAATAATGAAATTAGGTCACTTAATAACCCTACACTGGCTTCTAAGCGTTCAAGTGAAAGGAAGAGTCATACATCCTTTGCTTTAAATAGAAAGCTAGAAATGATTAAGCTTAGTGAGAAAGGCATGTCGAAAACTGAGAGAGGCTGAAAACTGGGCTTCTTGTGCCAAACAGCCAGGTTGTGGTTGCAAAGGAAAAGTTCTGAAAGGAAATTAACAAGTGCTAGGGATTCCAGTAAACACACAAATGATAAGAAAGTGAAACAGCCTTATTGCTGATATGGAGAAAGTTTGAGTGGTCAGGATGGAAGATCAAACCAGCCACAACATTCCCTTAAGCCAAAGTCTAAGGTTCACGAGGTTTAAGGAAAGAAGCCATCTCCACAACGGAAACGTTTAATGTATTTAAGAAATACATTTCATAAAGCTGTAACTCCATAGATAGTGACTCCTTGGATGGATCTGGGCAAAGTAAACTGAAAACCTTCTGGAAAGGATTCACCATTCTAGATGCTATTAACAACATTTGTGATTCGTCTGGGCGCTGTGGCTCATGCGTGTAATCCCAGCACTTTGGAAGGCCAAGGCGGGTGGATCATTTGAGGTCAGGGGTTCCAGACCAGCCTGGTCAACATGGTGAAATCCCCTGTCTCTACTAAAAATACAAAAATTAGCCAGGCATGGTGGCAGGCGCCTGTAATTCCAGCTACTTGGGAGGCTGAGGCAGGAGAATCGCTTGAACGTGGGAGGCGGAGGTTGCAGTGAGCTGAGATTGTGCCACTACACTCTAGCCTGGGTGCAGAATGAGACTCCATCTCAAACAAAAAACAAAACAGAAAACCACACACACAAAATTTGTGATTCGTGGGAGGAGGTCAAAATATTAACATTAACAGGAGTTTGGAAGAAGTTGATTCCAGTCATCATGGATGACTTCGAAGGGTTTAAGACTTCAGTAGAAGACAGAACTGCAGATGTGGTAGAAAGAGCAAGAGAACTGGAATTAAAAGTGGAGTCTGAAGATGTGACCGCATTGCAATCTCATGATCAAAACTTGAATGGATGAGGAGTTGCTTCTTACTGATGAGCAAAGAAAGTGATTTCTTGGGATGGAATCTACTCTTGGTGAAGATGCTGTGAACGTTGCTGAAATTACAACAAAGAATTTAGAATATTCTGTAAACTCAGTCGATAATGCAGTGACAGGGTTTGAGAGAATTCACTGCAATTTGGAAGGACATTCTGTAGGTGAAATGCTATTAAACAAAACAGCTTCACATGCTCCAGAGGAATATTTCATGGAAGGAGAAGTCAGTTGATATGGACAACTTCATGGTTGTCTTATTTTAAGCAATTGCCCCAGCCACCTCACCCTTCAGCAGCTAGCGTCCTCGTCAGTCAGAGGTCATGAACGTCAAGGCAAGACCCTCTGCCAGCAAAAAGATTGTGATTGACTAAAGGCTCAGATGATTGCTAGCATTTTTTAGCAATAAAGTATTTTTAATTATGTATTTTTTTTTAGACATAATGCTATTGCATACTTTTTTTTTTTTTTTTTTTTTTTTAGAGACAGAGTCTCGCTCTGTCATCTAGGCTGGAGTTCAGTGGCAAGATCTCTGCTCACTGCAGCCTCCGCCTCCTGGGTTCAAGTGATTCTCCTACCTTAGCCTCCTGAGTAGCTGGGATTATAGGTGTGCACCACCATGACCGGCTAATTTTTGTATGTTTAATAGAGACAGGATTTCACCATGTTGGTCAGGCTGGTCTAGAACTCCTGACATTGTGATCCACCCACCTCAGCCTTCCAAAGTGCTGGGATTACAGGCATGAGCCACCACGCCTGGCTACTTTTGCATACTTAATAGACAACAGCATAGTGTAAATATAACTTTTATATGCACTAGGAAACCAAAGAATTTGTGTGACTTGCTTTATTGAGATACTTTATTATCATGGTCTGGAACTGAATCTGCAATATCTCTGAGGTATGCTTTTAATATTTGTATGTATTCCTCAGAAATATATCAGCTTATTTCACATGTTCTTAAACTGTATGTAAATGGTATCATATCTCACAGATTTTCTTTTACAGATTGGTTTCCCTGCATGTTAGAAAGCCTTCTGTATTCATATGTATCATTCCTGTTCATTTGTTTTCATTGTGGTAGAGTATTACCGTATATGAGTATACCACAATTTAGTTAACCACTGTGCTGTGTTTGGGCATATAGGTTGTCTTCAGCCTTTTGCTACCACAAATTATGCCACTATGAGTGAGCTTTCTCCTTTGTCACTGTGCCCATATGCAAGAGATTCTGGAATAATCACTTCAGCATTCCAGGATATTGCTAGATTTTGTCTACGAAATGGTAGGTTAATTTATACGCCTAGCAGAAATGTGTGCGAATGTCCACTGGCCATTTCCTCACCGACACTTTCAGTTGTTGGGCTTGTAACTTTGACCAGTCTCTTGGATGTGAGATGGGCACTGTGTGGTGTTCCTCTTTTAGCTTAACGGAGATAGAATTGGCAGACATTTAAAAATGCGCACACAGCGAACAGTTTTTAAACAGCTTTATTCGGTTATATGCTATACTTAACATACAATGAACTGCACATGTTTAAAGTGTGCAATTTAATAAGTGTTGACATATGTATATACCTGTGAAACTACAATCACAATAATCAGTGCACGCATCACACCCAAAGTTTCCTCGTTAAGGCTGGGCGCGGTGGCTCATGCCTATAATTCTAGCACTTTGGGAGGCTAGGGCGGGCGGATTGCCTGAGCCCAGGAGTTTGAGACCAGACAGGCAACGTGGGCCTGGAGTTTTCATTGTGTGTAGGTTTTTACACATTTAATTTATTTAATAGCTATAAGGCTATTCAGGTCATGTATTTTTCCATGAGTGATTTTTCAGTATGAGGTACCTATAGAGGGATTTTTTCCCTTTTCTATGGAATGTGATTATTTATTTATTTATTTATTTATTTTTGAAACAGGGTCCCCCTCTTTCGTCCAGGTTGGAGTGCAGTGGCGCAATCACAGCTCACTGCAGCATCAACCTCTTAGGCTCAATCGATCCTCCTACCTCAGCCTCCTGAGTAGCTGGGACTACAGATGCCAGTTATTGTGCCTGGCAAATTTTTGTATTTTTTATAGAGGTGGGGTTTTGCCATGTTGCCCACACTGGTCTTGTATTCCTGGGCTCAAGCGATCCACCCACCTCAGTCTCCCAAAATGCTGGGATTACAGACATGAGCCACCGTGCCCAGCCTTATTGATATTTCTACTGGTAGAATTCAAACCTACCATGTTGCCATTTATTTCCCATTCTTCTTTCTTTTCTTTTTTTCTTTATTGGGAGTAAACTCTGGAAAGCCTGCAGTCCAAAAGAGCTGTAACACTATTTCCCATTTTTCTATATGTTGTCTGTTCCCCTTTTTCCTCTTTTCCTGACTTCTTTTGGATTATTGTTCCTGATCCCACTTGAGTTCTGCCTGGCCCATTAGCTATAACCCTTTGCTGTAGCATTTTCAAGATTGCATTAGTGTGCACAGTATACATCTTTAACTTTTCACAGTCCACCTGCAAAAGCAATATTACTCCACTTTGCGTATTATGTAAGACCCTGATAACAATAGACACCCATTCCTCCATTCCTGTGCTTCGTGCTATTGGTGTAGCATATTTTACTTCCACAAATAAATACTAAAAACCCTGCCATATGCTGTCGTGATTTTTTTTTTCTTTTACAAAGACAATTTCCTTTCAAAGAAATTTAAATTATAAGAAAAAAAAAAAGGGTTCTGTGTTTGCCCACATAGTTGCCATTTCTGGTGGGCTTCGTGCCTTTGTCTAGATCCAGAGCTGCATCTAATACTGGTTTTCTTCTGCTTCCAGCCTTCCTTTAACCCTTCTTTATGTAGCCAGCGCCAGGCTGCTGCTGATGTACTTTTTCAGGATGTCTGTGAAAGTTTTTATGTTAACTTTGTTTTGGAAAGCTTGTTTCACTGGACGTTGATTTTTTTTTTTTTTTTTTGAGACAGAGTCTTGCTCTGTCACCTAGGCTAGAGTGCAGTGGTTCACTCTGAGCTCGCTGTAACCTCTGCCTCCAAGACTCAAGCAATTTTCCTGCTTCAGCCTCCCAAGTAGCTGGGATTACAGGCACGTGCCACCACACCCAGGTAATTTTTGTATTTTTAGTAGAGACAAGGTTTTTCCATGTTGGCCAGGCTGGTCTCGAACTCCTGATCTCAGGTGATCCGCCCACCTCAGCCTCCCAAAGTGTTGGGATTACAGGCGTGAGCCACCACGCCCTGCCGGGACATAGAATTATAGTGTGACAATTTTGTTTTGTTTTGATTTTTCAGTATCTACTTTTTTTTCTTCTGACTTGCATTACTTCCAAGAAAAAACTGCTATAGTCCTTACCTTTTCCTCTGTATAATGTGTTTTTTCTCTCTGGCGGCTCTTCAGATTTTCTCTTTATCATTGGTTTTAAGCAATTTGATTATAATATGCCTTGGTGTCATTTTATGTTTCTTTTATTTTTCACCTTCATTTTAGGTTTAGGGATACATGTGAAGGTTTGTTACATAGATTACTTGTGCTATTGTTGCATATTTAACTTCCACAGTAATGGATTTGTTGTACATATTATTACATCACCCAGGTATTCAGCTCAGTACCCAATGGTTATCTTTTCTGCTTCTCTCCCTCCTCCCACCCTCCTGCCTCAAGTAGACCCCAGTGTCTGTTGCTTCCTTCTTTGCACTCATAAGTTCTTATCATTTAACTCCCACTTATAAGTGAGAACATGCGGTATTTGGTTTTCTATTCCTGGGTTGCTAAAGATAATACCCTCCAGCTCCATCCGTGTTCCTGCAAAAGACATGAT
This sequence comes from Macaca mulatta, assembly GCF_049350105.2. Lineage (NCBI taxonomy): Eukaryota > Metazoa > Chordata > Mammalia > Primates > Cercopithecidae > Macaca > Macaca mulatta. The sequence goes on along the minus strand of NC_133425.1, from coordinate 13,878,625 downwards.
CTCGTTCTTTTTTTTATAGCTGCATGGTATTCCATGGTGTATATGGACCACATTTTCTTTATCCAGTCTGTCATTGATGGGCATTTAGGTTGATTCCATGTCTTTTCTATTGTGAACGGTGCTGCAGTGCACATTCACATGCATGTGACTTTATGGTAGAATGCTTTATATTCCTCTGCATATGTGCCTGGCAATGGGATTGCTGGGTCTTCTTTATGTTTCTTTCATTCAGAGTTCGTTGAGCCTGTTAGGTCTGTGAATTCATAACTCGCATCGTATTTGAAGAGACTTCAGCCCGCATTTCTTCACGTATTTTTTCTGTTCCCACCTCTGAGGGACTTCTGTTGCACACTTACTAGCCTGCTTGAAGTTGTCCCACAGCTCACTGATACTCTGAGGGTGTTTGTTACTGTTTTTGTCTCTTTTCCCCTCTATATTTCCTTTTGGACTGCCTTTAAGTTCACTGATCTTTCCTTTTGTAGTGTCTAATCTGCTGTTATTTTTACTTTTTTATTTTTGAGACAAGGTCTGGCTCTATTGCCCAAGGCTGGACTTCAGTAGTGTGATCTCAGCTGACTGCAACCTTTACCTCCCAGGCTCGAGCCATCCTCCCATCTCAGCCTCCCGAGTCGCTGGGATTATAGGCCTGCACCACCATGCCTGGCTTATTTTTGTATTTTTTGTGGAGATGGTGTTTTGCCATGTTGCCCAGGCTGGTCTTGAACTTGTGAGCTCAAGCACTCCACCTGCCTTGGCCTCCCAAAGTGCTGGGATTACAGGCGCGAGCCACCATGCCTGGCTTCTGCCCTTCAAACTCTTAATGCCTTGATGCCTGCACTCTCAGCTCTATTTTCTCATCTCAGGGAGACTGTCAGACCCTCCCTGTGTTCCCCTCTGTGTAGCATGGCCTGGAAATCCTGCAGCAGTCTGATGCCTGTAGGACCTGTCTCACTAATGTCCTGTCTCTTACGGGTCGCTGGCCACCATAGCCTGCTAGTCCACGTCTCAAGTCGTGTGGTTTCGTGTTTCTTGTCCAGTTATTTAATTGTTTCAGGCAGGAAGATGAACCCAGTGTGTGTTCCTCCTTCTTGGCTAGAAGAAGAAATAAGTCCTCACTGTGGTATTAATTTCGTTTTTATAATTCTTAGAGAAGTTGAGCATCTTTCTTTCTTTCTTTTTGGTTTTTGTTTGTTGTTTGAGACAAGGTCTTGCTCTGTCACCCAGGCTGGGATGCAAAGGTGCGATCGTGGTTCACTGCAACCTCAACCTCCCAGGCTTAAGTGAACCTGCCACCTCAGCCTCCCAAGTTGCTGAGACCACAGGCATGAGCCACCATGCCTGGCGAATTTTTGTATTTTTTGAAGAGATGGGGTTTCACCATGCTGCCCAGACTGCTCTCAAACTCCTGGGCTCAAGTGATTCACCTGCCTTGGCCTCCTAAAGTGCTGGAATTACAGGTGTGAGCAACCATGCTCGGCCAAGCATCTTTCGTATGTTTTCTGAGCACATGGATTTCCATCTGTCTGCATTCTCTGTTCACCTCACCCTATTTGTTCCATTGAGATAAATGACTTTTTCTTAGTAACTTAGAGTACTTTATATATTTACAGGTTAATCCCTTATCAACTTATATCAGTTGCTGCTATCTTTTCTTAGATTTGTCTTTTCGTTTTAAAAATTACGTTGTTTCAATGAACAGAACTTTTAAGTTTTAACGTAGTCCACTTTGTCCATTTTCTTTATGACCGGTGCATTTTGGGGTCTTGTTTAAGAAATCATTCTTTATCCTGAGGTCATAAAGATAGTCTACTGTATTTTCTTTTAAGAGCTAAAAAGGTGTTTTATATTTGGGTCTTTAATTCATATGGGAGATAAGGATCACAACTTTATTTCATTTTTTTTCCACTTGGTTATGCCAGTGGCACCATTTCCATTTATTGAATAGTCTTTCTGTGCAGAAAAGACTTAACTAGCAGAGAAGTCCTGAGACTTATCCTTCAAAAGGCCCCATTCACAAGGCTGGCACTTGGCGTGCATCTGAGAACCTGGATTTTGGGATGGTTCCTACAATGTGGTGCATGCTGAACACCCACCTTTCCTTCTGAGAGTCTGGAATTTGGGTACATGTTGGACAGAGGCTGCCTAAGTGACCAGCTTCAACAACAGCCCTGGGCTCTGGGTCACTCATGAGCTTCTTCCATAGACAAAATGCCACACATGTTGTCACAGCTTATCGCTGGAGGAGTTAGCACGTCCTGTGTGACCACACTGGGAGAGGAAACTGGTGCCTCGTTCCCTGTGTATTTGTCCCACGCCTCCAGTCCCTTTGCTGATCTCGTTTTGTGTCCTTTTGCTGAGATAAATCACAGCCAGGAGTATGACTGTTTGCGGGATCCTGTGAGTCCTCCTAACAAACAGTTGAATCTAGGGGTGGTCTTTGGGATCCCCAACAACTGTCGTATCCCCACTGACATTAAAATAACTGGGATTTATTTGGGCAATGTTCTGAACTAACCTTGAACATTCATGTCTTCATCTGAACATCCATCTACTACCCCTGATTTTTCAGTGCAGGGCGCATATCCTGTATCACCCAATAAACAGTCGTTGATCACCGTAGGAAAGGAACAGGGAAACTGCCATGGTGGTTTGGGGGAAGGTGGCAGGCGTTCAGCAGTAACTCTTTTGAGCAGATACATTTTATGTTTTTGTAATGAGTGAAATAAATTGTCCCATATCTATTTAAGGTTGGCAATCATTATCTTTTTATCATCTTGGAACGTTTGTCATTCCTTTAATATCTTTAGTTAGGAATTTTCTACCTTCCTCATCTTGTCCAATAATTTAAAATCCCACGGTTATTTCGCAGGCTCCTCATTCCTGTCTGTGTGTCACTGTATGATTTCTAACATGTCATGCTATGCAAACCAGTTAGTTGCTTTTACTCGTAGAGTAAGTGTTTCTTTGGGGAATAGCTTATTGTTGGTTATGTGATTACAGTGTTTTTAAGACGTGTGTATGGTTCTGTAAAATGCTGTTTCTCTGAGTATCATGGTCATTTCCACATATTTCTCTATTCACGTATTTATAAGAATATGTCTATTTTTGCAGTATTTTATTTATTTATTTTTATTCTTTATTTTATTTTATTTTTTGAGATGGAGCCTCGTTCTGTCACCCAGGCTGAAGTGCAGTGGCGTGATCTCGTCTCACTGTAACCTCCGCTTCCCAGGTTCAAGTGATTCTCCTGCCTCAGCCTCCCAAGTAGTTGGGATTACGGTCTCGTGCCACCACGCCCTGCTAATTTTTGGTATTTTTAGTGGAGACAGGGTTTCGCCATGTTGGCTATGCTGGTTTCGAACTCCTGACCTCAAGTGATCCGCCTGCCTTGGCCTCCCAAAGTGCTAGGATTATAGGCACGAGCCACCGCGCCCCGTCAGTTTTGCAGTGTTTTAAATACTGTTATCTTTGAGAGGAGAGAGGCACACACAGACTGTGGTGATTAGCATCATATACTAGAAAGTGCAAAGTGTGGCGCAGTTAACTGTGAGCCGTATCATAAAACCCTAACAGATGTCTCATTTGTCCATAAAGGGCCTTCTGTCCCACAGAAATTCACGTACCCAACCTGCTCTTCAGCTGTGATTTTTCTCTCGTGGCCTATGTGAACAGATTAATAGTGTCCATCTAATTTCTTCCTCCACCGAGGAAAAGCAAATCATCAGGCCCATTGCAAAAACTGCTCTGAATTGAGCTTCCTGCCTTAAATCACACCCACAGTGAATGGTGTCCCTTTATCACCGCTAATGACTCTGACATCTCTCTGCACTCACATGTGAGCCTCCCCAGCTCTCCATAAACAAGTCTGTCTCGGTTCATTTATTCTACAAAAAAAAAGCCAGAGGAGGATTTATTTTTTTCTGTTGATTTTTAAAAGTCTAATATGAAACCATTCTGAGCGTCTCTGGTGCCATTTATGAGGCAGAACCATTCTTTCTGATGATTTACTCTCTCTGCCGTCCTGCCCACTGTATTTTAAGTACCATCCTGGTTGGCCTGAAGTTATTACCATATTTTGTCATAATTGGGCCCCATTATATTGCTGTGTCGGGCAGTTTTCCTGTTTTAGAAATGGCAGTGTTACCTAGTGCAATGCTGGCTCCTTAGAGATGTGGATTAAATGACTTGCTAAGCCTGTTAAATAGTTGTGGACTCTTATCCTTTTCTCTTGTGATCAGCCAGGAAAGCTGGTGGATCACTTAGGAGAGTGTTTGGCTGCAGGTAACAAGCCACCCAGTATTGGGAGCTGAGAGCAGTAGGGGGCACGGTGCAGCGGCCCCCCAGCAGCACCCTCCCGGACCAGGGGCTTTGTGACCTTCTAACAGATCCTCCCACTCTGTGCTCTCCTTTCCTGCCACAGAGCCTTGCACCTGCTGTTCACTCTGCTGGGAATTCTCTCCTTCACCGCTGCTCCCCCAGCATTCTCATCACCCACTGAGGGAAGCTGCCCTTGCCCATGCAACTGGCTGAAAACCCCTGCTATATAAAGGAGTGGGCCAAGCACTCCCTTCTTTGTAACACTAATAATATCTAATTTGACATTTACCTGTGAGGCCCTTCTGTTGTCCTTATCCCTAGTAGACCGTAAACTCCATGAGTGCGAGGACCAGACCTAATTAGTCATGATTGGTATTCACTAGGAATGCTTTTGGCTACAGGTTTTTAAAAAGTATCTTTTTTTTTTTTTTTTCCTGAGGCAGAGTCTCGCTTTGTTGCCCAGGCTGTAGTGCAATGGTGCAATCTCTGCTCACTGCAACCTCTGCCTCCCAGGTTCAAGAGATTTTCCCACCTCAGCCTCCCAAGTAGCTGGGACTACAGGCGCCTGCCATCATGCCCGGCTAATTTTCGTGTTTTTGTAGAGATTGGGTTTCACCATGTTGGCCAGGCTGGTCTTGAACTCCTGACCTCAGGTATCTGCCTACCTCGGCCTCGCAAAGTGCTGGGATTACAGCCGTGAGCCACTGCACCCGGCCTAAAAAGTATCTTAAATAAAACAGGGCCGCCTTCCTTCCCTTCTTCCCTCCCTCCTTCCCTCCCTCCCTCCCTCCCTTCCTTCCTTCCTTCCTTCCTTCCTTCCTTCCTTCTTTCCTTCCTTCTTTCCTTCCTTCCTTCCTCCCTTCCTTCCTCCCTTCCTTCCTTTTCACATAATAATAAGGCTAGGCAGCTCTGAGCATTGGCTCATTTGCTTCACACTGTCATCCGTGTCTCTGCTAATTTCTTGTTATTTTCCTCATGGTTGCAAAATGGCTGCATCACTTTACTGTTTAAGAGAAGAAGGCAGGAAGGGAAGCAGTACCAGTGACACCTAACCCTTTTATCAAGAAACCAGATGTTTCCCTGGAATCCCCCAGCCAATTTCTGGTCATTTCTCCTTGCCGTTTGGCCACTTCTGACTAGAGAGGAGGCTGTAAAGCATGTTGTTGCTTTGGCGTCCTCTATACTGGAAGTGAAAAGGGGAGAAAAAGGAGGAAATGAGAGTGAGGTTAGCCTACTAGTAGCAATCTACCCCACACTTGCAGCCCCAGTGTTTACCCGAACAAGCACTTTTTTTTTTTTTTTGAAATGGGGTTTTGCTCTTGTTACCCAGTCCGGAGTGCAATGGTGTGATCTCAGCTCACTGCAACCTCTGCCTCCCAGGTTCAAGTGATTCTCCTGCCTCACCCTCCTGAGGGATTACAGGTGCCTGCCACCATGCCCAGCTAATTTTTTATATTTTTAGTAGAGACAGAGTTTCACCATGTTGGCCATCCTGGTCTTGAACTCCTGACCTCAGGTGATCCACCCGATTCAGCCTTCCAAAGTGCTGTGATTACAGGCGTGAGCCACCGCGCCTGGCCAGCACTTTGGTATTAATGGACAAGTGGAAAAATCTCACCTGCTTTGACTGTTTGTCCATTCATTCATCCATTCATTTAGTGTCCAGGGCGAGCCAGTCTGTCTACTACTTATTCTACATGCACACTTTCTTCTTCTCATGACCGTTCTGTCCAGTTAGGCGTTACTATTTTTATTTTGTGATTAGAAACAAGCTCAGAAGGAATCAATACCTAACTTAAGGTTACACAGATCTGTAAGTGGCAGACCCAAGACCCAAAGCAAAAAGGGAGACCGCCTCCCTCCCAAACCCACTCACCCTTCACCGTGTGGCGTTACCTCCCTGAGCGAGCACGGCTGATCCTGGGATCGGAGTAGGAAACCTCCTGCGTTTGACATTTCTCTACCAGGAGATAATAATCATTAGCCTGCCAGGGTTTAGCTGCTACATTAACCATGTTTTGGCAAAACAGTTGGCTAATAATATTGCAAGTGAACAAAATACATTGAATCTGTAATTTGGGGTGGTTTTATATTTGAGGCCTAACTAGGTGACATTCATTTTATGAGAAGGGTTATAATTTTTAGCACAGGACCTTGTATGGTAGACTACTAAATTACCCAGCAGTTAGTCCATAGCCATAAACTCTCTATATAATTTGAATAATTTATTTCCTGTTTAAGTAGGTTAGGCACTTTGCCAGGAGATTTTGCTTTTACTTTCTTACTCCTGAAAACTCTCAGCATTCTTGCTTCTGAATAAATGAATCAGTGATCATCTGTATTCATGTCCACAGCTTACAGTTACCCATTTGTGAACTAAAATATTCGGAGACATTTCATCTCTGCAACATGTTTTTTTAATAATAAGCAGGTGTGTTTGTGTGTGTGTGTGTGTGTGCGCGCACATGCATGTGTGTGTGATTATAAAAGTAATAGATGCGCAATCAAAAGAAATTTTGGAAGAAGATTGAGAAAAATCGCTCGTAATTCTGTACCACCTAGAGGCAATAACTATTAACATTTTTGGCACATTTCCTTCCTAATCTTTAAAAAACTTTTTTTGCACAGTTGAGTTCCTACATTATTTGCAGTTTTGTGTGCTGCAATTTTTCATATAATATCAACAGCTTCTTTGTTATTACAAGCATCGTTGTGAACGGCTGCATAATGTCCTTTCATTAAGAACCCAGCAATCCTTTACTGGGCTGCTCTTCTCATGATGGACATTCGGATTATCTCCCGGATACATGACGTGTGCCTTGAATTGTTAACATTTTCTGAAGGAAGAACGATCCGAACCACGACGTCTGCTAACAGGCCCTCTGCCTGCATCGGGTACCATGTTAACCACTTATCCCCAGGAAGGCATCAGTCATTATCATTGCCATGATGACTTTGTCCTGGTAGAACAGGATGCTGGCAATTTTTATGTTTTAAAAAATGACCAGATTCCTCAGTCTTGCAGGCCGGGGTCCCCTGACACAGGGAAGATGAATGCCAAGAAGACCAAGAAGAGAGAGAGAAAATTGCTCAAGTGTTCCCTCCAGCCGCTCCCTCCCACTGTTCCATATCTGGCCACCACTCTGGTGACCTCAGAGCCCTTTTGCTGCCCAGCTCCAGCGTCCCTTTTCTTCTCATGGCTCAGCAGCCCCTCTGACCACTGCGGTCTCACACGGTTCCTAGAATTCTCCAGGGGGGCAAGAGTAAGCTGTTCAGAGTGTGTGTTAACTTTTCAGTCTTCCAAAATGCTGTGGCCAATAAAAGCATTGTAGCCAGAGAGTTTATTCGAAAGCTCAGCCCTGATCATGGCCTTGCCTGCTTAAAACCCTCCAGGGGCTGCCAGTTGCTCTGAGAATCCAGACAGGTCCCTCCATAGGAGCCACAGGGCTCTGCCTGATCTGGGCCTGCCTGCTGCATCTCCTGTCACTCTGGGCCCCATCTGTAAGGGGTGCTTTTTGGTTCCTCTATGTCCCTTTCACATTCTCTTCCCTCTTCCTACACTGTTCCCTCTGCCTGCTCTCCCTTCTTCTCCTTCTTCCCATAAATTGGGACTGCCTGCTTGTCCTTCAGATCTTTGTTGCTGTACACCTTCAAGTTGTTGCTCAGATGTTACCTCTTCATAGAGATGATCTCTGATTTTTTTTTTTTTTTTTGAGACAGGGTCTCACTCTGTTGCCCAGACTGGAGTGCAATGGCACAATCTTGGCTCACTGCAACCTCCACCTCCCAGGTTCAAGAGATCCTCCTGCCTCAGCCTCCTGAGTAGCTGGAACTGCAGGTATGCACCACCACACCCAGCTAATTTTTGTATTTTTAGTAGAGATGGGTTTTACCATGTTAACCAGGCTGGTCTCAAACTCCTGACCTCAAGTGATCCACCCACCTGGGCCTCCCAAGGTGCTGGGATTACAGGCGTGAGCCACTGCACCCATCTGAACTCTGATTTTAGAGTTGCAGCTCTTCCCCTCCCCACTACCTTCCTGCATGGTTTCCCTCCATAACACTTAGCACCATCTAACATAGTACCTGCTTTACCTATTAGCTGCACTGATCGTCCATCTTTCTCCATTCAAACATAAGCTCCATGAAGGCAAACACTTTGTTGTGTTCTTAGTGCCTAGAATCTTAGTGTTTAGATTGCCTAGCATTTTGTAAATAATCATTAAGCAAATGGAAGAATACTAAATCTGAGTCTCTCCTCCTCCCTTTTCTTTGTATTCACTTCTGTGGGCTAGAATTTACTTTGATTCCTTTCAACACAACAGCCAGAAGTTTCCAGACAATGAAAGCCAAAATCCAGGTCAGGTGCAGTGGCTCACACCTACAATCCCAGCCCTTTGAGTGGCCGAGGCAAGTAGATCACATGAGGCCGGGAGCTTGAGACCAGCGTGGCCAACATGGCAAAACCTTGTCTCTACTAAAAATACAAAAATGAGCCAGGCACAGTGATGCGTGCCTGTGATCCCAGCTACTCAGGAGGCTAAGGTGGGAGGCTAAGGCGGGAGAATAGGTTGAACCCAATCGGTGGAGTTTGCAGTGAGCCGAGATCGTGCCACTGCACTCTAGCCTGAGCAACGGAGCAAGACTCCATCTAAAAAAAAAAAAAAGTTATTTTTGGGGAAGGGGCCACCGGATCTTGGTGCAAAGTGCTTTATTGTCATAGTCTGCTCATGCCATTCTCTTTTCCCAAGAGAAAAGCAAAAATAATCATCGGTCCATGGAGTATGTTGGGAGCAGATTTTCAGGTCCATAAAAGGGAGTTGTACCTGACATTGCCTGGACATCCGTGCACTTGGGACAGTGACAATACAAACCTTTCCTGGCTCTCTGCTGCTGGTTACCCTCCAGATAGTACTCCCAGCTGCTTCTCTGCCTGTTGGTGGGGTTCACCCCATTGCCCTGGCTTTGACCCAGGATCTATCTTGAGCCTCCCTGTCTTGCCTGGTCTCTGCAGTCTGGTGATGGGCACGGGAGAGCTGGGGAGCGCTAGGTAAGACAGGATCCCTTTACCGCCTGACCCAGGTTCATCCCTGTGTGCCTCGAGGCTTGCACTTGGATTGTGATTTTTGTGGGGTGCAAGTCCTGATTCTCCTGTGTTCTGTTGGGAGACCATGAGAGGACCCATCTCTCTGATGAGTGATGCCATGGGAACCCTGTAGACTCTTAGGGGAGTGGAACCACATCCTGGGGCCAGACATTTAAATACCTTTGGGGAACAGGAAAATTATTTGCTAGTTAAAAAATAATTGTGTGGCTAGGTGCAGTGACTCATACCTGTAATCCCAGCACTTTGGGAGGCCAACGTGGGCAGATCACTTGAGGCCAGGAGTTCGAGACCAGGCTGGCCAATATAGCAAAGCCCCGTTTCTACTAAATATACAAAAATTAACTGGGCATGGTGGCGCATGCTTGTAATCGCAGCAACTTGGGAGGCGGAGGCAGGAGAATCGCTTGAACCCTGGAGGCAGCAGTGACCCGAGATCATGCCACTGCACTCCAGCCTGGGTGACAGAGTGAGACTCAGTCTCAAAATAAATAAATAAATAAAGTTAAAAAAATAAAATAAATTACCATGTGATTTGAAAACAAAGACAAATTATTGTCCTGTAATTATTGCCATCTAGAAGCAATTAATTGTGTAATGCTTTCTATAGGTTATGGAATTGCTGTTTTATAGGAAGCAAAAACGAAGTTATGATTTAGATTATTTTGTTTTGTTTTGTTTTCCGTCTTTATTCACATTATAAATGCATGCAGATTAATGAGTCAAGTAGTTGTACCCAGCAAGTTATACAAAGCAGCAGTGCACAACTCCTCATTGGCCCATTGCTCACTTCTAGAGGCAGCTACGCCCGTGAGTTGAGCTAATTTTGTGGATATTCACTTCCATTGTTCTAAACAACATGATTGTGTTGCTGTTTCTGTATCTACTTACTGTTATGTATTGAATTTGTGTCCTAGAGAATGAGGATTTAGCTCTGTCCTTCTCCCCATCCCATCCCACATTTCATCCCTATGTCTTTCCAGTGTCATTAAATCCTAATTTGGTTGGCTGCATGCAGTGGCTCACACCTGTAATCCCAGCACTTTGGGAGGCCGAGGCGGGCGGATCACCTGAGGTGACAAGTTCGAGACCAGCCTGGCCAACATGGTGAAACCCTGTCTCTACTAAAAATGCAAAAATTCGCTGAGTGTGGTGGTGGGCACCTGTAATCCTAGCTACTTGGGAAACTGGGGCATGAGAATCTCTTGAACCTGGGAGGCGGAGGTTGCAGTGAGCTGAGATTGTGCCACTGCATTCCAGCCTGGGCGACAGTGCAGGACTCTGTCTTAAAAAAAAACGAGACAAAGTCCTAATTTGGGTTATATCAGCATTTAGTATTTGTAATATCTTGCTGTACATATATTATTTTAAACATCTTTCACAACAGAGCCACATTGTAGGCATGGTTATTTTTCCTGCATGCTTTATTTGTTGTGGTTTTAAAATTGTTTTAAGTTTTTGAAGAGTGCTAATTCAACCTCAAACACTTCTTCAAAAAGTCTGAGCCTACCAATTTCCTGTCAATAAATTTAAAATTATAACCAATCTCAGCTTTTTGGCAAAATTTCTCCTGGAGCTATTTCCTGATTGGTTGCTCTGTAGGCCTGCTAACAGCTGTGATCTTAGGATTTCTGTTTCCAATCTAGGAACCATCTGCACTTCTCTCTCATGTTGGATCTGCTTTTGCCTCCTTTTTAGATGGATCCCATTCTCCAGTAGCTTCTGGAGAAGAATTTGCATCTAAAAATGTCTTCATTCCACCCTCACATTAAAGTGATAGTTTGATAGTTTGGCTGGGTATAGAATGATAGGTGAGGAGTTACTTTTCTGTCAGAATTTTGAAGGCTTTGTCTCCTTGCCTTTGTTCTTTCAGTATGGATTTTAAGAAGTTCAATTTTATTCTGATTCTTGATCCTTTATATGAAACCAGAAACACATAGGATCCTCTCTTTGCATCCAGGGTTCTACAATAATACTGTGATGTACTTTGGTGTGAGTCTGTTTAAACTCATGCCCTTTTGTTCTGGGAAGTCGTTTTGAATTATTTCATCCTCTGTGTGTGTGTGTCTCTCTCTCTCCCTGTCTCCCTCTCTCCCTGTCTCTCTCTCTCTCTCTCTCTCAGTCTCTCTCTCTCTCTCTCCATCTGTGTGTGTGTGTGTGTGTGTGTGTGTGTGTGTCTGTTGTGTGTGGGCAGGGGAGCTCCCCTGTACTCTGGTACTCATAGTCTACAAATATTGGACCTCTTGTTCTGGTCCTTAAATATTATTTCCTTTTTTTTTTTTTTTTCACTTCCTTGCTCACTCTACTTTTTGAGATGATTCTTCACCTTTATCTTCTAAACCTTCTACTGAGCTTTTCATTTTTGCTACCATAGTTTTAATTTTCAAGAGCTTTTTTTTCATTACTCCTTTTCAAAATAGCATCCTGTAATTGGTTGATTAATGCAGTATCTTCTCTCTCTGAGAATGCTAATGATTTTTTTTTTTTTTTTTTTTTTTTTTGAGATGGAGTTTCACTCTTGTCATCCAGGCTGGAGTGCAGTGGTGCGATCTTGGCTCACTGCAACCTCTGCCCCCTGGGTGATTCTACTGCCCCAGCCTCCTGAGTAGCTGGGATTACAGGCGCCTGCCATCATGCCTGGCTACTTTTTGTATTTTTAGTAGAGACTGGGTTTCGCCCTGTTGACCAGGCTGGTCTCCAACTCCTGACCTCAGGTGATCCACCCGTCTTGGCCTCCCAAAGTGCTAGGATTACAAGCGTGAGTCACCGCACCCAGCCTGCTAATGTTTTTTTTTTCCTCCTCCCTATATAGCCTCTGTTTCTTACCATTGGGGTTTATTCTTTTTTTCATATTAGACACATTCCTCATATATCTAATGATCCTTGGTTGCCTGCTTCCATTTAAAAGTGCAATTAAAAAAAAGAAGAATGAGAAGGAGTACAGCACAGAAAAGCTGATACATGTGGGGGAGGGAGGCCTTCTTGCCCACGGCCTTCACCATTGCCTGATGAAGGCTCCTCATTTCTGTATTATCGGTGGCTTTTGGTTGTTTCTTTTTGGCTCTCAGATTCCCCAGAGACCACTCCTGTTGGAGGGCTGTGCCTGGCTTCTTTCACTCTGAGTGTTCTAAGAGCCAAATGGAAGAAAAAGGCTCCACCCTGAAATCTAGGGTAAAACCTTTCATCTTTATCTCCTTGTTTTCCCTGGGGGACCCATGCCCCAGCAGTGTCTGCTGGCTCTCAGAACTCCTTTGTTTACTCTTTGTTTTTAATGAAAAAAAAAATTGTTTTTTGAAGAGACAGGGTCTCCATATGTTGTCCAAGCTGTTCTTGAACTCCTGGGCTTAAGTGATCCTCCCACCTTGGCCTCCCAAAGTGCTGGGACCTTTGTTTACTCTTTATAAAGACCAAAAGTCCCATCTTCTGCCAGGGTGAGAAGGACAGTGGTCCAGCTTCATGCAATTTCAAGCCATCTTTCTGTTTTAGCTCTCTTTTTATTTCTATACCCAGTAATAGCTAAAAATTGAGGTTTCTCAGAAACTAAAATGCAGGTAATGTGAAGGGAAGAGCTGGATCACATGAACCCATCCTTTCCCCACCACTCGAGTTGAGATGTGGAACATTTGCCAGACTCCAGAAGGCTCCCTCGTGTGCCTTCTCTGTCAGTAAACTTTCTGTCACCAGGACTAGTTGGTTTTGCTTGTTCTTGAGCTTCATAAAAATGAAATCATGCAGTATTGACTCTTGTGTCTTCTGATTTCTTTTGCTGTATGTGATGTCTGAGATTCATCTGTGTTATTACATGTAGCAGCAATTGGTTCTTTGTTATAGCCATGTAGTATACCACCTAATGGATAGATCACAAATAATTACCCACCCCACTACTGATGGATATCTAGGTTATTTCTACTTGGGGGCTATTGTGAATAAAGCTACCAAGAGCATTCTGGTTGCTATCTTTTAATAGACCGACATCCTCATTTCTTTGGGTATATTCCAAGGAGTGGAATTACTGTGTCATCAGGAAGATGTGTGTTTGTCTTTGGCAAATACTGCCCAAGAGTTTTCCAAAGCCAGTTGATTCTTGACTTTTCTCACTGCCAGCTGAATATTTAACTTAAACTAAGTCAGCTGCAGCTTGGCACAGTGGCTCACACCTGTAATCCGAACACTTTGGGAGGCCAAGGTGGGAGGATTGCTTGAGGCTCATGGTTCAAGACTAGCCAGGGCAACATAGAAAGACCCTTTCTCTACAAAAAATAAAAAACTTAGCTGGCCGTGGTGGCTCACATGTGTAATCCCAGCAACTCGGGAGGCCAAGGCAGGAGTATTGCTTCAAGCCAAGAGTTTGAAACCAGCCTGGGCAACATAGCAAGACCCCATCTCTACATAAAATTTAAAAATCAGCCAGGCATGGTGGTGTGTGTCTATAGTCCCAGCAACTCAGGAGGCTGAGCTGGGAGGATCACTTAAGCCTAGGAGGTTGAGGTTGCAGTGAGCTGTGGTCACGCTGTTGCACTCCAGCCTTGGCAACAGAGTGAGACCCTCATCTCAAAAGAAGCAATAATAACTCAGCTAAGCCCATTGCTGCTTATCCATGTACTTTCCAGTTTCCAAATTCTGTGGCGTTCTCTCCTCTCCTGTTTGTCCTTGAGAGTTTCCTGCCTTTACAGTGGGATTTGTGGAAGGAACAAAGCTGAATGTGTTTTCAATCTACTATATTTAACTGGAAACCTTTATTATGACTTTAAGATGGCTTTTTAGCTTTCTCAGTCTCCCCAAACAGAATACCCTTGTGTTTCCTCTGAGTCATTTCTGCTCAGTGGCTTTATAAAAACAAAGTTTTAGTGCCTCCGCCTCTAACCAGTACTCCAGACATCGTTTTCTGCGTCTGCATTGCCAACAAGATGACAACACGATTCTGATTCCACATCTTTATTAGATAGAATGATTAATAAACAGTCCAAACTGAATGTATGGTCTATGGGATGCTTTCTTTTAAATTTTTTTTTTCTTGAGTTTGCAAAAATCTTTGTGCCCAATTATATGGATGTTTAAGCTGTTCAAGTCCTTCAAGTCCAGGCAAATCAGAACATCTTAACCTTAAACCTTGTAATGTCCCCAAATTAACCTTGTAATATTAATAATATCCCTGGGTCCCAGGTGTTCCCCTGGCCCTTGGAACCATCTTCACTATTTTGGTTAGGGTATGCCAGGGCTGGGAGGCACAGCTGAACTTCTAGAGACCTGAATTGGGTGTCAGATCAGGTTTTCCCAAAGAACTCATGATATATACTGGACTCTCCACACCTCCCGTCCCAGGGCTCCCTCTGGGGCTTCCTGCAGCGCAGAGATGGTGACAGGCAGATCAGAAATTGCAAGAAGGACTCGCAAACACCCATGTTTCTAGTGATGATGATCTCACCAGCAGAGAAGAACAAGTACACTTAGTGCTAAGATGCTCCCAAGCTCACAGACTCTGGGGATCCTCCCCCCATTCACTTACCATTCAGGTCCCGCCCCAGTGAGCTCACCCTTTGTCCTCTGCTTCAATTCTTTGCACACTTTTCGAAGAGACAGGGTCTCTGTATGTTGCCCAGGCTGGTCTCGAACTCCTGGGCCTTGCCTCTCGCCTCACAGAACCCTCTTGCCTCACAGAACTGGCCAGGCCTCACTGCTTCTCCCTGGTTACAGCTCACTTCATTTAATGTCATTTTACTCATTAAAATACTGTCAGCACAAGGAGAGGCCCCAGCCACCTGGTCAGCCAGGAATATGGCATCTTGTTGTAGAGTAACAGGCTCGGAAAGTTGCAATCATGCAAGTAAAGTGCTCAGTGCCTACCACGTGGTAAGAGTTCCATGAGTGATCACTTAGTATACTCATGATTGATTCTATAGAGTGACTTTCTGAGCAGCTCAGGAAATGTTTTACTTCACTTGGTCACACCCAAGTTGTAATTGGCTCCTCCACTCTTTCTCGGGGGGTCTCAAGATTATAACCAACCTGTAATCCTTTCTCCATCTCTTTTGCTTTTTTATGTATCAGGGATGTGTTATGCTAAATCTACGAATTCAGTATATTTTATTTCTATTAATATAACAAATAGTATTTCTCAGTATAGATAATCACATAATTATACCTCTACGGACCCTCTAATCAAATGCATTTAATATGCTTATTACCGTACGTAATACATTTCCCCCCTCTCTTACACTGAATTCTCTTATGATCATTGCTATTATACCTGTGGGTATAAATAGTGGTTAGGTTTTTGTACTTGCTGATAAGAGCAATTTTGAAAAGCAGAAAAAGACACAAAATCCAGCAATAATAATAGAAATCGCAAATATTTTGCTGGGGAAGTAAACCATGCAGCAAGGGAAGGAAGCGTGATTGTAAATGAAGTTGAATTAGTATATTCATCTGCACTGTAGATTAATTCAGTTTGTGGGAGTTAGCCTGAAATCTCACCATCAGTTATAACGTGATCTCTATGACAAACCGTAGTTGCATTCCAGGCAGCCAGTTTATGAACAAATTTTTGCAAACCATACATTTGTAAGGTGAAGAGGACTGTAGGAGAATAAAATATGTTATAATTCTGGTGTCTTTGCTTTTTATTACTGCTGGCTGCTGCGATGGGGGATAATTTACGAACTGCGTGTTAATAAGTCTGTGTTGTAATGTTCTTTAGTGCAGGGTTATGATGGATTCAGAAATTGTATAGCCTGGTCATTATTTGAGGAATTAACATTACTCCATCAGATTAAAATGTTTGAATTCAGATGGCTTTGGGTCAGGCACAGTGGTTCATGCCTGTAATCCCTACACTTTGGGAGGCCAAAGTGTGAGGATCACTTGAGCCCAGGAGTTCAAGAGCAATCTGAGCAACGTAGTCAGACCCCATCTCTACAAAACTTTAACAGTTAGTCAGATGTGGTGGTGTATGCCTGTGGTCCCAGCTACTGGAGAGGCTGGGGTGAGAGGATGGCTTGAGCCCAGGAGGTCGAGCCTGCAGTGAGTCCTGGTCATGCCACTGCACTCCAGCCTGGGCAGCAGAGCAAGATGGTGTCTCAAAAAGCAAAGAAACAAAAGGCTTTGATATCCAGACTCTCCCCTACAGTTCTAGGGACCTCCTTGATAACCTTTGGGTAGATTTGATCATTGAGTGTTACTGTTTTCCCCATTGCCACCAGCCAGAATGCCTGTCTGGATAATTAAACTGGAGACATTCCAACAGTGTCTAAAATTCCTCTGTACTGGACATACATTTGGTTGTACTGTACTGAACTGAATGTGGCCAACCTAGGGCTCCAGTTGTATATGGCCTAAAGCCTGCGAGAGTTATTTGCGCTTCGTCGTCACTTAGTCAGCGGTTCCTTGACAGGTGCTGTGAAGACAGTCCTTAGAAACGAGGGGCAGCGTCCTTCCCCTGGCAGCTCTGGAATAAGCCTTGTGTGCACATTCTGAGCTTCACAGGCATGGAGACCATCCCATTTACCACCCTCTCCCAGGCATCTAGCCCTGTACACATAACACCGTTTTTGTTGGTTTTTTTGTTTTTCTCTGTTCTTTGAAGATGGATACAAGTTCACCATTGCTGCTTAATTTTTATTTTATTATATTTATTTATTTATCTATTTATTATTTATTTTGAGACAGGGACTTGCTCTGTCACCCAGGCTGGAGTAGAGTGGTGCCAACACAGCTCACTGCAGCCTCAGCATCCTGGGTTCAAGCGATCCTCCCACCTCAGCCTCCCGAGTAGCTGGGAGCACAGGTATGCACCACCACACCTGGTTAATGCCTGTAATCCCAGCGCTTTGACAGGCAGAGGCAGGCAGATCACTTGAGGTCAGGAGTTCAAGACCAGCCTGCCCAACAGAGTGAAACCTCGTCTGTACTAAAAATTCAGAAATTAGCTGGGTGTAGTGGTATGCGCCTGTAGTCTCAGCTGCTTGGGAGGCTGAGGTAGGAAAATCGCTTGAACCCAGGAGGTAGAGATTGAAGTGAGCTGAGATCACCCCACTGCACTCCAACCTGGGCAACAGAGTGAGACTCTGTATTAAAAAGAAAAAAAAAAGGCTAGGTGCAGTGGCTCACACCTGTAATCCCAGCACTTTGGGAGGCTGAGGCGGGCAGATCATGAGGTCGGGAGTTCAAGACCAGCTTGGCCAACATAGTGAAACCCCATCTCTACTAAAAATACAAAAATTAGCTGGTTGTGCTGATATGCACCTGTAATCCCAGCTACTTGGGAGGCTGAGGTAGGAAGATCACTTGAACCCAGGAGGCGGAGGTTGTGAGCCGAGATCGTGCCATTGCACTCCAGCTTGGGCGACAGAGTAAGACTTCATCTCAAAAAAGTAGAGATGGGATTTCCCTGTGTTGCCCAGGCTGGTCTTGAACTCCTGGGCTCAAGCCATCCTCCTGCCTCAGCCTCCCAGAGTGCTGGGATTAAAGGCATGAGCCCCTGTAGCTGACCTATTGCTGCTTTATACCTAGAGAAATTAAGACAGCAGACAACTAAGTAAGAGGTGGTGTCATAGTGACAGAGTAATTGTCAAGATGAAATATATGTGAAATACTTGGCCTTGGTGCCCTGGCAGATGGAAGCACTTGCTAAAGATATCTAAGGCGTGTTATCATTCATTGTGGTGCACAAGAGTACAGCTAGTGGTCACTGAGAGAGATTTGAACACGAGGTCTCCACACTCCCCACCATCTGTACCTGTGGTCCTGTTGGCACATCAGTTCCCAGGCTGAACCTTTGTGGCTATGCTGGACCCCCTGCAGCTGAACCCTGAGTCCTCATTCTTTCCTCCCCTGCACCACTATGACTGCATCAAGCCTCAGTTTGCTCATCTGTAAATGATTGGGGTGGAATAAAGGGATTGATGCTGTGTGAATCCAAAGTAGTGTGAAAAAAATAAAAGCCTATCTTGTAAGTGATCTCCACCTATAAGTCCCTTCAAAGTAAGCATTTGTCAAGAATCATGTTGGCCGGGCACAGTGGCTCATGCCTGTAATCCCAACACTTTGGGATTACAGGTAGGCAGATCACTTGAGGTCAGGAGTTCGAGACCAGCCTGGCCAACATGGCAAAGCTCTATCTCTACTAAAAATACAAAAATTAGGTGTGGTGGCGCAGGCCTGTAATCCCAGCTACTCAGGAGGCCGAGGCATGAGAATCACTTGAACCTGGGAGGCAGATGCTGCAGTGAGCTGAGAACGCACCACACTGCACTCCAGCCTGGATGACAGAGTGAGACTCCCCATCTCAAACAAAACAAAAAGAATCATGTCATTTCAGAGCTGGTAATGAGTAAATGCAAAACACTTTCCATTCTCTTGCAAAATGGCACGGACATTTCAGCTGGTAACAGAAATACACCGTTCTGTTGCAGAATTAGTCTGGAAATGTTCAAGCCTTGAAATGGGCAAGGTTTCCCAAAAGGATCTCTTGCATAAGATGCCACAAGGCCATCTACTGCACCAGGGAAGGGATGATATAAGGTGTCAGTGGGATAAAGGATCTGAAGTTGAGATGAGTGTGGGAAGCTGCGAGCGGTTTGTGATTGGAAGAGGCCAGGGTGGTGACAGCTGAAAGAGCCACTGCTGGTGGCTGTGCGAGAATGGATTGCACGGGCCACTCAAGGAAGTGATGGGCTGGTCAGGAGGTTATTTTCTCCCAGGCAGTGAGCTGTAACCCGGGGAGAAGCAGCGTGGTCTTGCCGGTTCTGCAAGGCAAGAGGGATGGGTAAAGTGTGTGAGGAATTGAAGCAGAGGACAGAGGGTGAGCTCACTGGGGCAGGGCCTGGGTAGTAAGTCAGTGGGACCCCCAGAGTCCGTGAGTTCGGGGCATCTTAGCACTGAGTATGCCTCTTCTTGTCTGCCATCGTGGCCACCACCACTGTGAACACAGGAGATGTTTATGACTTTGTCATTCCCGACCTGGAGGAAGCCCCAGAGGGAGCCTGGGGGCCGGAGTGGGGGATGGTTCGCATACATCACAGGTTATTTGGGGAAATATACTCTGATTTAGGCAAAGGAAACCATGCACCATGAGGGGTTGGAGAGACGTTTGGGAAGTGGGATCCCCAAGACATGGTGGTGGCTGGGTATGAGGGCGGCGGGAAGGGAGCGGTCAGGGATCAGATGTCTGAGTCAGGGAGCTGGGTGGATGGCAGCCTTTCCCCGCGTGGTGGAGGCAGTGGCATGGGCAGAAACCAGTGGGGAGAAGTGAGGCATGCTACAAACCCACCTCCTATCCCATGGCAGCTGGCAGAATTTTCCAGAGAACATTCCTTCTCCCAGAGCATCAGGAAGCTTCAGGTAAGGGAAACACAGCTGCTCCAACCACACCTCACTGTCCTCCTTCCCTGGGAGTGAATTCCTTTTCTGTAAGGCAGGAAGGACCACAGGCTTGGGGGTGTACACAGCAGAAATTTGCTTTCTCACAGTTCTGGAAGCTGGAAGCCTGAGATCAAAGTGTTGGCAGATCGATTCCTCCTGAGGCCTCTCTTCTTGGCTTGCAGATGGCCGACTTCTCCCTGTATCCTCACGTGGCCTTCCTCTCTCTGCAGCTGTGTTCTCATTAATCCCCTCGTCTTATAACGACTCCAGTCAGACTGAACTAAGGCTCACCCTAAGGACCTCACTTTAACTTAATTACTTTGTTGGAGACCCGGTGTCCAAATGCAGTCATATGATGAGGTACTGGGGTCAGGACTTCACATAGGAATTTGCAGAGACACAGTTCATCCAGAACAGGCATATCCCGCCCATTGCAGCTTCACAGATTACAGTAAGCCAGAAGTCACACGTGTAATTGCCTAAGGTTCGCCCACTGTTCTGTTAGGGGAAAAGGCTATAGAAGACAGAGGAATGACACCCTGTGTGCGTGTGTGTGTGCACTATATGTGTGCATTGTGCACGTGCGTGTGCATGTGCAGTGTGTGTGCGCACATGCGAAAGTTAGATGGGAGCCGGGTGGAAACATTGCTGACCCCCCTGTTCTCATCAGAAATCCTGGACTGATGAGGAAGGATTCTGAAAGAGCCCTGCTGATAACCCACTCCTGAAATTGGGGTGATGGGAGAGTTGAGAAGTGGGTATCCCAGTGTCTTCCTGTTAATTTCTGCCCTCAGCTGATTTCGCATTAGACCAACCCACACACTACTGAGCATCTTGATTGTGCAATGAAAATACACTGGAGCCTGCATCTTACTGCACCACCCAGCCTCGGGGTCCATGGGAAAGCCAGTGGCTGGAATCCCAGGATGAAAGAAACCCCTGAAAGCCGGGGCAGCCTGAGGAAACTATGTAGGTGGGAAAGGATTTTTTTTTTTTTTCCTTGAGACAGGGAAAAAAACAAAAAACATTCTTACTAAGACAGTACATGGATTCATAACACAGTTAAAGTCTGTCACCGAGGTTGGAGTCCAGTGGTGCAATGACAGCTCACTGCAGACTTGACCTCCCCAGGCTCCGGTGAGCCTCCTGCCTCAGCCTCCTGAGTAGCTGGGACTACAGGTGCACACCACCATGCCTAACTAATTTTTGTATTTTTGTAGAGACAGAGTCTCGTCATGTTGCCCAGGCTAGTCTAGAGCTCTGGGGCTCCGGCGATGCGCTTGCCTTGGCCTCCCAAAGTGCTGAGATGACAGGCCTGCGCCACCGTGCCCAGCTGGTACAGGATTTGACGAAGTATGGCAGCAGTCTTTCCAGCAGGAAATTCTTCCTCATTGCAAACTGTCATTCATCTGGCTGCCCTGCAGCCTGCCTCAGCTGGAGAAATCATTTGGTTTGCAAGTAACTGCTCGGTGTCTACTTACTCGAGGGCCATATTGATTTTGTTGTTCTTTTGGCTGCTACTTATATTGAACCAGGGAGTCCACTCTCTGCCGCTCCGAATGAGTAAAAGGCTCCGTCAGTGGCCTGTGACATCGACTGACTGTCTCTCCGCTTACGGAGGTTGTCCTGCTATTTAATTTCAAATCTTTCAGCAGCGGCTGAGTGTATCATCATCAGTTCTCCTTTGAGTTGCCGTGCGTACAGGGAATAGGGATTAGAGCGGTCTTATTTTCTTTAACTAAGCAGCATCTTTTTTTGTCTGTTTGCCTCAGAGAACATTGGTTTGCTTGTTCTTGCTGGCGGAAAAAGAAAAAAACAAAAAAAACATTCTTACTAAGACAGTACATGGATTCATAACACAGTTGAAGTCTATTCACAGAATCTGTTATTTAGACAACCTCCATAGAGGAGAGAAAATATTTTGAAGGTCTCAGAGGTGGTTGATTTTTAAAATTATCTGCTAGTAGAATCTTACCATCTCTGCGTATTGCTGGCTGGGATGGTCCGGTTGTTATTTATTTATTTATTTATTTATTTATTTATTTATTTTGCCTCTTTTTTTTTTTTTTTTTTTTTGTTAGATGGATCTTGCTCTGTCACCCAGGCTGGAGTGCAGTGGTGTGATCTTGGCTCACTGCAACCTCTGTCTCCCGGGTTCAAGTGGATTCTCCTGCCTCAGCCTCCCAAGTAGCTGGGACTACAGGTGCCCGCCACCACGCCCAGCTAATCTTTGTGTTTTTAGTAGGGACAAGGTTTCACCATGTTGGTCAGGCTGGTCTGGAACTCCTGACCTCAGGTGATCTGCCTGCCTCGGCCTCCCAAAGTGCTGGGATTACAGGTATATGAGCCATCGTGCCCAGCCCCAGCCGCCTTTTTTTTTTTTTTTTTTTTTTTTTTTTTGTATTTTTTCTCTACTCCTAGTTCCTGCAAGCAGAGGGGTGGTCTGGTTGAATGGGAATGTCAACACTTGGGTTTGCCATTTGTTTCTCGTTCTGTTCTATAACTGGGTTATATTCCTCGGTACTTTGCAGCAGTTTCCTTCTTCTTTTACCCTCAGAGGGAAACACAAAATGTGTATCATCGTGATGTCTCAGGCTTGGCAGGTAAGCACTAAGTTTCCGTGGTATCTGCCTGTCTTTCTGATTGAGATGGACTTTCAGTGAAGCATAGTGGTCATTTTCCCTTCAGAAGACAGAGCCTTAATCTGAAAAAAATAATGGTGGTAATGTGGGCACTTGTGTTCTTGGAAATGAAGTCATTCCACCTGGGTTCCCAGTAAACGATAAATTGTAGTATATTAAAATCCTAAGAAAAGCTTTGTGGCCAAGAGCTCATCCTATCCATCTAGGACTTATACCAGTGGCTTCTGAAATACTATGGCAACATGCCATTCATAGCTATCCTAGGGACATTCCAAATATTGTTTGCTTTTAGTCCTCCATGCCAAAAGAGTTTAATTGAGGGATAAATGAATTGGGCATGGGATTTTTATCCTAATAACAACATATAATTTTGTTTATTTTTGTTGAGTTGTAAACTAAGCTTTGCACAGAATTTGTATAAAATAAAACACTTTGGGCTGGGCACGGTGGCTCACACCTGTAATCCCAGCACTTTGGAACGCCAAGGAGGGTGGCTCACCTGAAGTCAGGAGTTCAGGACCAGCCTGGCCAACATGGTGAAACCCTGTCTCCACTAAAAATACCAAAATTAGCCAAGTATGGTAGTGCATGCCTGTAGTCCCAGATACTCGGGAGGCTGAGGCAGGAGAATCACTTGAATCCAGGAGGCAGAGGTTGCAGTGAGCCAAGATTACACCACTGCACTCCAACCTGGGCAATAGAGCGAGACTTGGTCTCAAAATAAATAATAAATAAAATAAAATAATAAGATACTTTGTTAATTTCAAAGGTAAAGGTATAGAAAACAAGAAGTTTCCTTCACTGAAGCACAAATCCTTTGGTGTGCAGGATTTGAACACCTCCTTAGGAAAAGCTTGCTAGTAACTGAAGCCAAGTCACAAACAGATGCTTGGTTTCAGGTACAGCTACAAAGAACACAAAAGAGAACCTGACACTTTTGTATTTTTAGGGCAAAGGCGTCCTTCTCCAAGGCTGAAAAAGGCCTGGTCTCGCACTGCTCTGATTGATTTATCTGGGTCCCATTTCCTGGGGAGAAAACCAGTGCCACACGCTCACCAAACGAAGAGTGCATCTCTCTTGGGAAGACAGGATCTGTGTGAAGGCATGTGTGCTCTCCTGTCTAGGCCTGTCCAGAACTATATAAAGTCATCCAGTTTTGTTCAGTTTTAATAATGGCCTGATAAAAACATACAGGGGTGTGTGTGTGTGTGTGTGTGTGTGTGTGTGCACGCGCACGCGTACGTAGTGTAATGGTAATTAACATACATGCATTTATATGGGTGTTTAATTTTTTTTTTTTTTTTTTTTTTCTGAGACAGAGTTTCGCTTTTGTTGCCCAGGCTGGAGTTCAATGGCGTGATCTCAGCTCACTGCAACCTCTGCCTCCTGGGTGCAAGCTATTCTCCTGCCTCAGCCTCCAGAGTAGCTGGGACTTACAGGAATGTGCCATCATGCCCAGCTAATTTTTGTAGTTTTAGTAGAGACAAGCTTTCACAATGTTGGCCAGGCTGGTCTCGAACTCCTGACCTCAGGTGATCCACATGCCTTGGCCTCCGAAAGTGCTGGGATTACAGGTGTGAGCGACCACGCCTGGCCTATAGGTGTTTAATTTTTAAGGTCGTTTGTGCGTATGGAGGGAAAAATCAAATCCTATATATAGCTAAAGTATATAGGACATAGTAAGTCAATCTTTCCGTCTTCACTCCTGGAGACCACGACCAGTTTCTTGTGTATCTTTCTGAGAGACGTTTCTAAGCATATTTGCATAATCCTCATGTGTCAAGGGAGTGGGGCCAGGCGGACGTAATTGAGTCATGGGGACGGTTTCCCCCATACTGTTCTTATGGTAGTGAATAAGTCTCAGGAGATCTGATGGTTTTATAAGGGGTTTTTACCTTTTCTCTTGGTTCTCATGCTCTCTTGCCTGCCACCATGTAAGACATGCCTTTCATCTTCTGCCATGATTGTGAGGCCTCCCCAGCCACATGAAACTATTAGCCCATTAAACTTTTTTGCTTAAGAATCTTGCTCTGTTGCCCAGGCTGGAGTGCAGTGGCAGGATCTCAGCTCACTGCAACCTCCGCCTCCTGGGTTCAAATGATTCTCCTGCCTCAGCCTCCCAAATGGCTGGTATTATTGGTGCATGCCACCATGCCCAGCTATTTTTTGTATTTTTAGTAGAGACAGGTTTCCACCATTTTGGCCAGGCTGGTCTTGAACTCCTGACCTCAAGTGATCTGCCCGCCTCAGCCTCCCAAGGTGTTGGGATTACAGACGTGAACCACCGCTCCCATCTGAATGTGCATTTTTAAATTTGAATAAAAGAAACCATTTACATCCCAGCCAGCCATATAGGAGAATCCCTGTATCCCCATGCTCTCACCAACAAATGGTATTATCAACACCTTTTTTATTTTTTCTTTTTTGAGACAGAGTCTTGCTCTGTCGCCCAGGTTGCAACCTCTGCCTCCTGGGTTCAAGTGATCCTCCAGCCTCAGCCTCTCAAGTAGCTGGGACTACAGGCACCTGCCACCAGGCCCGGCTAGTTTTTGTATTTTTAGTAGAGACAGGGTTTCGCCATGTTGGCCAAGCTGGTCTCAAACTCCTGACCTCAAATGATCCGCCCGCCTCGGTGTGCCAAAGTGCTGGGATTATAGACGTGAGCCACTGCTCCTGGCCAATCTACAGTTTTTTATTGTTGCCAGTCTGATAGGTATCACATCAAGAAAAACGTGGCCAAGCTGACTCACTGCTTAAGGGATTGGACCTGAAGTCTTGTATCTCAACATTGAAATTCATGGAGCTAACTGCAGCTCCCTTCCCTTCCCGTGATAGAGTTCATGCTGTGTCTGCTGTTGGTGCTGACCAGGAGACAGCGCAGTCTTTCCCATTCTTAGCTGAAAACACCAGCTCTGGAGTCAGGCTGTGTTAACCCAGTTGGGACTTGAGTTTAGGAAGGGTAGATTTGATAAGAAAAATATAGGAACAATTCAGGCGTAGTGGCTCACGCCTGTAATCCCAGCACTTTGAGAGGCGGAGGTGGGCAGATCACTTGAAGTCAGGAGTTCGAGACCAGCCTGGCCAACATGGTGAAACCCCATCTCTACTAAAAGTACAAAGATTAGCTGGGTGTGGTGGCGGATGCCTGTAATCCCAGCTACTTGGGAGGCTGAGGCAAGAGAATGACTTGAACCCAGGAGGTGGAGGTTGTAGTGAGCCAAGATTCACGCCTCTCTACTCCTGCCTGCGCAACAGAGCAAGATTCTGTCTCAAAAAATAATAATTATTATATATATGTGTGTTTGTGTGTGTGTGTCTGTGTGTATTTAAACAGAAATATTGCATAGAATATAGTTATACTAAAAAATGATCCCAGTAGGATTTTTATAGAATCGGATGAGATAATCTGTGTAGAGTACTTAGCCAGGGGCCTGGTACATAGTTGGTGCTTCAGAAACCCAAACGTTTTTTATTTCTCTGATTTGTTTACTCTTTACTGCCCCACTTTCCAAAAGGCACCCTGGTCTTTTTTTTTTCAACCTCTCCACCCTCACCCTACTGTTCCCTTTGGTTAGGAAAGCTCCCTTCCCCGCCTTCTTTCCCCTCTTCAGCAGGCCCTAGTTCCACCTAATTCCTGTGATGTTTGGTGGGAATGTTGCTTCCTCTGGGAAAGCTCTGGGGCACCTCCCAACTGGCTTGAACCCCCACCCTGAGCTTCCACGGCACCCATTACTTTCATGACGTAACTTCATAACTCATGCAACACCACAAGGTCATTGCCTATTCCCACGTCTGGGCCCCTCCCTAGAGCTTGGGCCATTGAGAACAAAGACGCCTGTGACTCACGCTGGTCTGGCCGTGACCTGGCACACAGCGGGTAGCAGGATTGCACTGAACAAATGCCTAACTGAAGACAGATAACTTTTGTGCTTCTAGCGCTGTCATGACTAAGACTGCTTAGATTCTGCCTCTGGCTTTGAAAGAGCAATATCTCTATGTGGAGTTTAACTGTAAAACTCTTACTGACTTTTCATTAGGTTGCGTATTTAAAATCCCAAATGGGACTGAAGATTTAGGGGCATAGCCACGAATACCTGAGTTCAGACTGTAGAATGGAATCTTAAAGTAAAAAAAGGCAGTCATTCTAAATAAGACTTGTTCATGGATCTGACACCCCAGAATCTCTAAACAGAAATGAATTGTGCTCTTTCCTTCCAGTAAAGGGACTTGGCCATAGTGAATCTGCATGGAATTGTCCTGGAACTTGTTCGTCCCTGGATATCACGTTGTCCATCATTAGCCTTGAGCAATGCCTCATGTGTACCAAATGTCCAGAAGCAATTTGTTAAACTGAATATTCTATGATTAAGTATGTACATACCTTATAGCAGCACCAGCATTAGCTCTAAAGAAGGTTAAGTACAAAAGAGGTGACCACTTTGGAGGAAAAATAATTCATGGAAGACCATGTATACTCCTAGGTGCACACTCAAGAGAGATGAAAGATATCCACACACAAACTTGCACATGGATTTTCATAGCAGCATAATTCATAACAGCCAGAAAGTAGAAACCACCCAAATGTCCATCAGCAGATGGATAAACAAAATATGCTGATATATTCATATAGTAGAATAGTATTCAGCAATTAAAGAATGAAGCACTAATATAGGCTACAAAATAGACGAACCTTGAAAACATCATGCAAAGTGAAAGATCAGTCACACAAGACTACATTTTATATGATTCTATTTCTATGAAATGGCTGGAGTGGAGAAATCTACAGAAGGTAGATTAGTGATTACTTAGAATTAGGGTGGTGGGAGTTGCGAGGCAATGGGGAGGGGCTGCTAATGGGTGAAAGTTCATTTTGGGGTGATGAGAATGTCCCACAATTGATTTTCGTGACAGTCCACAACTCTGTGAATATTCTAAAAACCACTGAATTACATACCTTCAGAGGATGAATTATATTGCTTGTGTATTTATAGCTCAAGCTGTTATTAGTGGAGGGGAGATTAGGAAAAAAGTCTAATTTTTAGGCTCCTTGGGGGAGCAATAACGAGAAAAATAGTTGAGAAACACATATCATATTTTAGTAAAATTGAAGAAACAAGATTTATGGCCAGCCATGGTGTCTCACACCTGTAATTCCAGCACTTTGGGAGGCCGAGGTGGGCGGATCACCTGAAGTCAGGAGTTGAAGACTGGCCAATATGACGAAACCCCATCTCTACTAAAAACACAAAAATTGGCCTGGCGTGGTGGTACATGCCTATAATCCCAGCTACTCAGGAGGTTGAGGCAGGAGAATCGCGTGAACCCGGGAGGCAGAGGTTGCAGCAAGCCAAGATTGCGCCACTACACTCCAGCCTGGGTGACAGAGCGAGACTCCATCTCAAAAAAAATAAACAGAAACTAGATTTACAAGACCAGGACAACCACTTTCTCCTTTGATGGTATTTTATTCAGATATCAAAATAGTAGCAGAGATACCATGTTGTCTCTGATACTCACTAGGTGTTGACTTTTGAAGTCATCTGCTCTAGAAGAAGACTCTCTTTATGAAAATGTGGTTATTCAGATTCAGAAAGAACACAATTTGTCCTGAGCGCAATTTTGTTTTACATTTTTTTTAATGAATTTACCCACTGCGATTTTTTTTTTTTAAGAATTTGTTTAGAATTACCTTTCTGATACTCTTTTCCCCATTTTCTCTCTTTCTGAGAGTAAAGAACAGTACTTACACAATTGGCCTTGTCACTTGTTTTATATTTGTTCCCATTTTATTTAAATGTTTACTTGTTTACTTAATAAGATCTAATTTTAGTGCAGTTGTGATTTTTTTAATGTCTTGATTATTTTTCTATAATGAAAGTAACTTATGCTCATAAAAATTAAGTTTTGCAGGAAACTGAAATATTTTCTGTCCTTCCACTTCCCCATAGACAGCTACTATTAACAGTTTTGCCATGTTTTTCTAGATACTTTTATCTCTGAGTATACCAACTTGTTGATTTATTTTTAACAAAATTGTGTCATACTACTAGCTCTTGTAACTTCCTGTTTTCACTTACTGTCTGCCACTGCCAGCCCAACGCTTGCTCCCCAAACCTTAACCACGTACCTTTTCTATGTATCCGTGGCCACTAACTTCAGATCTCCTTCATTCTTTGTGATGCCTGTTTATTACTCTACACATATTATCCATTCCTTATTAATGAACATTTAAGCCAATTTAAATGTTTATACCTTCTCAATTATTATTACAAGGAATAGTTATGTTTTGCACACTTGTGTATGTCTCTGTGGGATAAATGCTGATAAATGGAGCTGCTGGTTCGCTCAGTATCATGAAGTTATTAAAGTTCTAATGGATATTTCCAGTTGCCCCCTGAAAGGAGTTCTACTTGCCCCCTGAAAGGAGTTTTAATTACTGAACTATGATCTTAACCATATAGTTGATGCCCTGACTTGACTATTCCGTTCCACCCTGAGGTAGGGACGGGGCCCCACCGACTCTGTTTCCAGGGACCTCTTAGGGCTGGCTCTGGAAATTCTTGTCCTTGGCATGCTTCCCTCTCTGTGCAGGGGCCTAAGCACCGTCTCATCCATGTATCCATCTGTCTGCAGGACAGGTGTGGCCTCCAGGCACCACAGCAGATGAGTTGTCAGGCAAACGTGAGCTCTGGGCTAGGATGTCAACCTGCAGACATGTGTGTTCTTTCCTGCATTTCTCAGGGACAGCAGCAGCACTGGGGGTCAAGCTCCCTGAGAATGAGGAAAATGCAAGGGAGATCTCAGAAAACCTGAGACCCGCCTCCCTCCTCCCCTGTCTCTTCCCTGGGTAGGGGACTGTTAGAAAGAGGGGAAGGGAAGGTATGCACATACTACATACTGGACGCTTTAAATACGTGATCTCATTTACCTCACAATTTCCATAAAGGAGGTGATAAGATTTTCATTTTAGTGTCTAGAAGACAGGCTCAGAGGGCAGCATCCCCAGAGGATACCCCTAATAAAAAGCAACCTCAGGTCCTCTGAATCTAGAGCCCACCTATGGACCCCCTTGAAAAGCCAACCCCAAGGGCACCATCGTGGGGGCATCTATTAGAATGATGGTGAATGTGTCTCCAGCCCCACCTTCCACTGAACTCCAGACTCCTCGATCCAGCTGCCCTCTCAGCAGCCCAACCTGGAGGGATCATGAGTATATTGATAACTTTGGCAGTTTCTTCTCTTTTCTTTTAGCATGGCAGAATATACATAACGTTACATGTACCACCTTAACCCTTTTAAGGGTACCATTCAGTGGCATGAAGTATATTCCTGTTTGTTGTGCAGTCATCATCACCATCTGTCTCCATGGCTCTTTTTATCTTGCAAAATGGAAACTCTGTGCCCATTAAACAGTAACTTACCATCCTTCCCTCCTGAAAGTCCTGGCAACCACCATTCTACTTTCTGCCTCTATGAATTTGACCACTGTAAGTGCCTCATATAAGTGACATCAAGCAGTATTTGTCTTTTCTGCTTGACTTATTTCACTTAGCATATATCCTAAAGGTTCATCCATGTTGTAGCATGTGTCAGAATTCCCTTCTTTATTATGATTGAATAGTATTCCATTGTATGGATATAGCACAGCTCGCTTATCCATTCATCTGTCAGTGGATATTTGGGTTGCTTCCATGTTTAAGCTATTGTGAATAATGCTACTGTGAACATAGGTATAAAAACATCTCTTTGAGACCCTGCTTTCAGTTATTTTGGAGACATACTCAGATATAGAATTGTTGGATTATCTGGTAATTCTATGTTTAATTTTGGGGGGAGCCACCATATTGTTTTACACAGTGGCTACACCATTTTTCATTCCCATCAACAATGCACAAGGTTTCCAGTTTCTCCACATCCTCACCAATACCTGTTGTTTTCTGTCTCTTCGATAGTAGCTATCCTCATGGGTATGGGGTGGTATCTCATTGTGGTTTTGATTTGCATTTCTCTAATAAGTAGTCGTGTTGGGCACCTTTTTAATGTCCTTATTGGCCATTTATATATCCTCTTTGGAGAAATGTCTGTTGAATCCTTTGCCAACTTTTGAGTTGGGTTGTTTTAGTGATTGTTGAGTTTTAGGAGTTCTCCATATACTCTGATATTAATTCCCTGTCAGATGTTTAATTTGAGAATATTTTCTCCCATTCCATGGTTTGCACTTTTTTCTCTGTTGACAGTGTCTTTTGATGCACAAACGTTTTAAATTTTCTTGAGGTCCAATTTGTCTGTTTCCCCCCACTTTTTTTTTTTTGACTGTAACAATACATCGAATTTTATATTCAAACTGAGCTTTTGATTTCTTCCTGTAATCTGTTTCTCTCCTAGTCTTTTCCCTGACAGTAAACAACATGACCAGCCTCCCAGTTGCTCAGATGTCTGGGAATTAATTTTGAGTCCTTCCTGTAACCAGTACAAGAGGATTCCTGTCAATTCTACCTCCCAAATATCTCTTAAATCCTTCTTGTTAAACCTCTAATTTTTATATTGTGTTAGGATATAGAAATACTATTGATTTTTATATATTTACTTTGCATCCAAGCTAATTTCTTTTATTAGTGCTAGGAGTCTTTGATGTTTTGTTTTATTTTATTTTGCTTTTTGTAGATGTTTGGGATTTTTTTGTGGAGACAGTCTTGTCTTATGAGAATAGACTGTTTGATTTCTTTCTTTCTAATCTGTATGCCCTTCCCTTCCCTTCCTTCCCTTCCTTCTTTCCCTTCCTTCCCTTCCCTTCCTTCCCTTCCTTCCCCTCCTTCCCTTCCTTTCTTCCCTTCCTTCCCCTCCTTCCCTTCCTTTCTTCCCTTCCTTCCTTTCCTTTCTTCCCTTCCTTCCTTTATTTCCTTCCCTTCCTTCCTTCCCCTCCTTCCCTTTCTTCCCTTCCTTCCCTTTCTTCCCTTCCTTCCTTCCCTTCCTTCCCTTCCTTCCCTCCCTTCCTTCCCTTTCTTCCCTTCCTTCCCTTCCTGCCTTCCCTTCCTTCCCTTCCTTCCTTTCCATTCCTTTTTCCTTTCCTTCCTTCCTTCCCTTCCTTCCTTCCCTTCCTTCCTTCCCTTCCTTCCTTCCCATCCCTCTTTCCTTCCCTTCCTTCCTTCCCTTCCTTTCTTCCCTTCCTTTCTTCTCGTCCTTCTTTCCTTCCCTTCCTTCCCTTCCTTCCTTCCCTTCCTTCTTTCCCTTCCTTCTTTCCCATCCTTCCTTCCCTTGCTTCCTTCTGTTTCTTCCCTTCCTTACCTTCCTTCCTTCCCATCCTTCCTTCCCTTCTTTCCTTCCCTTCCTTCCTCCCCTTCCTTCCTCCCCTTCCTTCCCTTCCTTCCCTTCCTCCCCTTCCTCCCCTTCCTCCCTTTCCTCCCCTTCTTTCCTCCCCTTCCTTCCCTTCCTCCCCTTCCTTCCCTTCCTCCCCTTCCTCCCCTGCCTTCCCTTCCTTCCTTCCTTCCCTTCCTCCCCTTCCTTCCCTTCCTCCCCTTCCCTTCCTTCCTTCCTTCCCTCCCTTCCTCCCCTTCCTTCCCTTCCTCCCTTCCCTTCCTTCCCTTCCTCCCCTTCCCTCCCTTCCTCCCCTTCCTTCCCTTCCTCCCTTCCTCCCTTCCTCCCTTCCCTTCCTTCCCTTCCTTCTCTTCTCTTCCCTTCTCTTTCCTTCCTGCCTTCCTGCCTTCCTTGCCTTCCTTGCCTTCCTTCCCTTCCTTTCCCTTCCTTCCTCCCTTCCTTCTTTTCCTTCCTTCCTTTCCTTCCTTCCCTTCCTTCCCTTCCTTCCCTGCCTGCCTGCCTGCCTATTGCACTGACTAGGATTTCTGGTATGAATTTCAGTGAGAGTATGAGATCAGACCTCCTTGTCTTGTTCCTGATCTTGGGAGAAGGCAGTCAGTCTTTCACCATTACCTATGATCATAGCTATACTTATTTACAGATGTCCTTTATCCAGTTAAGGATGTTTATTTCTCTTCCTAATTCACAAAGAGATTTTATTAGACAATGCATTTTAAGGCTATTTGGAAAACAACCAAGATACTAACGTCTGCCTTAATGAATATGGAAAAAAATAAATCATACCTCTCACAGTACCACTGATACAAATAAGAATTTTGTAATTATCGTTATAATGCTTTTTACTTCCTAGTTTTATTTTGACTGATTGCATTAAAGTTTTCTTAAGTGTTTTAAACACTTTGCAGCTTTCTAGACTGCTCTCACCATTCCCACCCAGGACTCCTCTCCATGGGGGTCAGGTGTGTGCTGACATTGGGGTCCCGGTACTCTTGGCACCCACTTCTCAGCAGATACTTCTTATCCACCTTGGAGACCCCAGAACAATCCTTCTCTGCCCCTCTTCTGAGTCATTTCTTGCCATTTTTCAGAGTCTTTCCCCTTGTTTCCCTGCCTTTCTTCCTGTCCTTTATATACATTCTTTTTGTGAACACAGAACCCTGCATGAGACAGGAAACTCATTGAAGCTCTGTGTCCTTGGGCAGGTTTCTATTTTTTTCTGTTCATGCTGGTGAGGTTGGCTTTGGCCAGCCTCATATACGATGACACTGGGTTCTCATATACGATGGGACTTTTTTGAGAAAGAGTTTTGCTCTTGTCACCCAGGCTGGAGTGCAATGTTGCAATCTTGGCTCACTGCAACCTCCGCCTCCCGGCTTCAAGCAATTCTCCTGTCTCAGCTTCCTGAGTAGCTGGGATTAGAGGCCCACGCCACCATGCCCAGCTAATTTTTGTATTTTTAGTAGAGATGGGGTTTTGCCATATCAGCCAGGCTGGTCTTAAACTCCTGACCTCAAATGATCCTCCTCCTGCCTCAGCCTCCCAAAGTCTTAGGATTACCTGCATGAGCCACTGCGCCCGGCCACAATGGGACTATTTTTCAGGAAGCTCTGCTAAGTTGTGCTGTGATCTTTGTTAATACTAAGTTGTTGTTAATATTGTATGTAACCCTACAGAGATTCTGATATATGCAAATGAGAGCTTGTTAAAGATCATGCAAACGTTTACATTCAACTTGGCTTTTTGTAATCTAGGATTTACTCTTTTATTTCTAAATTCCTAACTAAAAACTATTTCTGTCCCTGGGGGAAGATTTTCATTCCTTCCGAAACGACTTACTGGTTGTTAGGCACACACAGTGGGTCACTGATAGAAATGGAAGAATTTATCACATTTCGGGGGATGGGATGTGGAAAGCAGACAGCCGACAGCTTTGCATTCTTGTTTGTACCAGACTCGAGGCATCATTATCCTAGTAGGAATTCTTACAGCCATTCCGGAGGGATGGGAATTATCATCCCCATTTCATACACGATGAAACCAAGACTCAGAGGAACCAAGGGACTTACCCAAGGCCGTGCAGCTTGTAAGGGGCAAGAGACCAACCCCGGGGCACACTCACTCCACCTCAGCGCTTGTGACTCTGTGCAAGAGGTATAGAAAGTGTTGGAAGAGCTACACAAGAAAGAGGCTCATCTTTTTTTTATTATTTTTCAACAATAGATAAATAAATAAATAATTTTTTTGAGACAGAATCTCACTCTGTTGCCCAGGCTGGAGTGCAGTGGTGCAGTCTCAGCTGCTCACTGCAACCTCCGCCTCCCGGGTTCAAGCGATTCTCCTGCTTCAGCCTCCCAAGTAGCTGGGGTAACAGGTATATGCCACCACGCCAGGCTAGTTTTTCTATTTTTAGCAGAGATGGGGTTTCACCATGTTGGCCAGGTTGGTCTTGAACTCTTGACCTCAAGTGATCTGCCCGCCTCGGCCTCCCAAAGTGCGGGGATTATAGGCATCAATCACTATGCCCTGCCAAGAGGCTCATCTTTGCTGGAGGAAATTCAGGGAAGATGAGCTGCATGGTTTTTTTTTTTGTTTTTTGTTTTTTGTTTTTAACAGATTATTGGAGGATATTGGTGGTTTCCCCAAAAGCAGCATCCCTCTTTGTTTGGAAACACACATCACGTTACCGTGTGTAATTCCCAGCTCTTCCTTGTTGGTTGCTCCCAGACAAGGTTTCCTTCCCAAGTAAGCCTTTCTTTTGAACTGCCCCTTCTTAACTTTTCTGTTTATGGTCATTAGGGATTCGGACATTTTCCGTACCTGCCTCAGTTAGCAGGTGAAGGGCCATGATTAATGCCTTTGAAAATCAAGAACAGGGGATGTTCCACACCCCAGTGTATTATAAAGTCCTCATCCTGTGTCTCAGGGCAGCCAAGAGAAGTCACCCTAAGAGCAAGGACCTTAGTTTGTGACCAGGACCCTGTAGACAGCACCCTGCTCTAGACCACCAAGTTCAAATCCCTGCTCCTCCACTGGTGTCCAGAGGAAGTGAGACGGTGCACACACAGCTCTGAGAACAGTGCCTAGCCTGTAGGAAGTGCTAGAAAGTATTGTCAGTGATCGAATGTCCCCAAATCCTCAAGTCAGTGTGAACAGAAAGAAGAGGAAGTAAGAGGGGCCGCTTTCAGGTCTTTGAGAAAATCCAGTGAGGAAAGTGGTGATGAATCAGCCTTGGACCACAAGGGTCTCTTTGAGAGAGTTTGTTGTGTTCAAAGCCACAAAGGACTTGTCATTCCTAAACTGGCATGGGAAAAGAACCAACCAATAGAGTCTTCGAGAGGATCATGTAAGTCAACACAGATGCCTGCAGTCTGGGTTCGGCTAAAGAAGCAATGTCAATCAATGGCACCTTCGATGCAGATGGCAGGTGAACAAACCCCGAGCACCCCCGAGAGAGAGGCCTCCTGGTTTCTGGTGCAGGCAGAACCTGCTTCTCCCTAAGGCTCTGTCCGTTGGGCTTCAGGCCGTGCAGCCACCTTCCATCTCTGGGGACCAGTGGAGTGCGCTCAGGAAAGGCTGGCTGACCCCTGCAGCAGGAGCTGGGGTCCAAAGCCCAGTCTGCTCAGCCTTCAGCAGAAGCAGGTCCTGCCTGCTCCAGGGACCCAGAGTCCTCTCTTCCAGGGGCGCTGGGGGTTCGTCTGCAGTCCACGTTGGCCTCATGGCTGGTCTGAGTTGATCTAGGCTGGCCCTGGGGCTCCGAGTCCAAACATTCATTCCAGCCACCTGGCTGGCTTCCTCGATCTTCTTTAAGCCGTAGAACCATGGAGCCAAAACCTTTGAGTTCTTTTTTTTTTTTTTTTTCCAGTGAAAATTATACATAAGCTTGGGCAAAGGGAGGAAGGAAAGAAGGAAGGGAGAAGGGACAGGAGGGAAGGAAGGGAGAGAGGCAGGGAAGGAAAGAAAGTAGTATTTAGGTTGGTGCAAAAGTAATTGTGATTTTTTGCCATTACTTTCAATGGCAAAAACTGCAATTACTTTTGCACCAGCCTAATATAAAGGGTTTTAAACCAAATGTAAGACTCCCTCCCTCTCTCCTTCTGTTTCCTGGATTTAACCAGAGTTAACAGTTTTCTTTGAATCTTGGGGGACATTTTATTCATAATACATGAATATATGTGAGGCTTTTAAAAATTATGTTTGATTTTATTCCTCTGTGCCTTATATTATTAACTTACTATATATTAAAGATCTTCTCATAGCATTAATATAGATCGCCTGTTTCTTATCTTGATATTTATTTCATTAGGGTTAAATATAAAACTATTTCAGTGAGATATTGAAATTCTGAACTCTTATGCATCTAACAATGTAACTGAAAGTAAATGGCATGAACCTTGGCAGAATTACAAAAAGAGACAGATCAATCCACAGTTACAGTGACAACTTAACCAAGTCTCTCAGAAACAAATATACATCAACAGGCCAAAAGAAAAGGATAATGTCACAGAAAATTTGAACCACACCATTAACGAGTTTGATTGAGTGGAAATATGAGGAACTTGGTATTCAACAGTTAGAGAATGCATGTTCTGCTGGGTGCGGTGGCTCACACCTGTAATCCCAGTACTTTGGGAGGCTAAGGCAGAGATTCACTCTTGTTGCCCAGGCAATGGTGTGAACTTGGCTCACTGCAACCTCCGCCTCCCGAGTTCAAGCGATTCTCCTGCCTCAGCCTCCCGAGTAGCTGGGATTACAGGCGCCCGCACCCATGCCCAGCTAATTTTTGTATTTTTAATAGAGATGGGGTTTCACCACGTTGTCCAGGCTGGTCTCGAACTCCTGACCTCAGGTGATCCACCCTCCTGTGCTTCCCAAAGTGCTGGGATTACAGGTGTGAGCCACCACATCCGGCCTGATTTTC
This sequence comes from Macaca mulatta, assembly GCF_049350105.2. Classification (NCBI taxonomy): domain Eukaryota; kingdom Metazoa; phylum Chordata; class Mammalia; order Primates; family Cercopithecidae; genus Macaca; species Macaca mulatta. Next base: position 13,841,970 of record NC_133425.1, on the reverse strand, counting down.
TTTTTATGAAGACAAGGTCCCACTATAGTGCCTAGGTTTGTCTCAGAATTCCTGGGCTCAAGTGATCCCTCCCACCTCAGCCTCCCAAAGTGCTGGGATTACAGATGTGAGCCGCCGCACCCGGTCCACTAATATTTAATCTCAGGATTGACTTCACACCATCACTCAGCAACATGAGGCAGGCGACCATGTAGTCATGGAATTTCTAAGGTGTCCTGGGGAAGGATGGGCAGAGGCCCCCATCGGACTTGTTGGTTTGCTTTTAGCACATGACTGCATTTTGCAGTTTCCATGTGCCAGGTCAAGTGGATTTCTAGATTACTCTCTCTTTTAATTTTATGTTAGTAAGTACTTAAGTTAGTTATTTCAAGTGAATAAGCCTCTGGCTGTCTCAGGACGTGACCCTCTCTCTTCCAGGGAAGCCGTGGCGAACGGAGCAGACGGAGGACTTGAAGCGAGTGCTCAGAACGGTGGACAGGGCGATCCCATTGGTCCTGGTCAGCGGCAACCACGACATTGGCAATGCCCCCACGGCTGAGACCGTCGAGGAGTTCTGCCAAACTTGGGGAGACGACTACTTCAGCTTCTGGGTCGGGGGCGTCCTGTTCCTGGTCCTCAACTCCCAGTTGTACCAGAACCCCTCCCAGTGCCCCAGCCTGAAGCAGGCACAGGACCAGTGGCTGGACGAGCAACTGAGCATCGCGAGGCAGCGGCACTGCCAGCATGCCATCGTCTTCCAGCACATCCCGCTGTTCCTAGAGAGCATTGATGAGGACGACGACGACTACTTCAACCTCAGCAAGCCCACTCGGAAGAAGCTGGCAGACAAGCTCATCCACGCAGGTAGATGTCCCGGGCCATGGGTTTCAGGGAGGAAGGGCTCCTCTAGAGAGGGCATTTCCAGATCTTTCTTCCGTCCCGCTGCAATGTGGCAAAAAGGGAGAGAGGACTAGGCCTGGAGTTCTGATCCCAGCTCTTGGACTTGCAGACTGCATGGCTGGCTACCTAATCCTCCTGTGCCTCAGTTTCCTCGCCTGTAAAACAGGAATGGTAATAGTAGCCCTCTTGCAGGATGGGTTCGAGGAGTATATGAGAAAGGCCTCCCAAACATGGAGAACAGCCCGTAGCCTGAGTACTCAGTGTGCCGTAGCTGCTCATAGTTGAAGATGGGGGTTCTCCAAGTGGCAGGAGGGGTTTATTGGGGAAAGGAGACCAGGTGGTGCAGGTGGATGTGAATGTGGCTTGCATGTGCTTTAGGAGAAGGCAAGATGCCAGGGACATCTGCTTTCACTTCTCTAGGAAGCAGGCACCTTGCTCAAGGGCAGACGATCTTTAAGAGCCAAGCTTCCCTCCAGTATTCGTCAGCTGTGACCCAGGAAATCCTGGGATGTGACTTTGGTGGACAGTTCCTGGGGCCTGATCAGTTTTCCTCTGGCAAGGTGGATTAAGTTCTCTTCCAGAATCAGGAGAGAGTAATGGATTTAGTCCCATCTTTTGCGGCCAGTCATACATGTAACACACGTGTGCACACACAGAATGAAGGCGCTCCATTTCTGGAGGCCACATCTCAGTTTCTGACGGCGCTCTAAGGCACTAGCCCACCCACCTCCTTTATTTTTCTGGTAGCACCTGCCATGGGCCTTTCAAGAGAAATAGTCTGTTCTAGGTGGATTCCCTGGGTTACCAGTGACTTGGCAAATTCCAGTTTTGCCAACAGTTGTGTCTCTTCTCTTTGTCCTCATTCTTCCTTTCACCAGGGCTTACTTTCTTTTCTTTCTTTCTTTTTTTTTTTTTTTTTTTTTTTTTGAGACAAAGTCTTGTTTTGTTGCCCAGGCTGGAGTGCAGTGGCAAAATCTCGGCTCACTGCAACCACCGCCTCCCGGATTCCAGCAATTCTCATGCCTCAGCCTCCCAAGTAGCTGGGATTACAGACGCTGACCACCACACCCAGCTAATTTTTGTACTTTTAGTAGAAATGGGGTTTCACCACGTTGGCCAGGCTGGTTTCAAACTCCTGACCTCAAGTGATTTGCCTACCTTGGCTTCTCAAGGCCACAGGACCTGATCAGTTTTCCTCTGGTGAGGTGGATTAAGTTCTCCTCTAGAATCGGGAGAGAGTAACGGATTTAGTCCCACCTGGGATTACAATGCTGGTATTACAGGTGTAAGCCACCACGCCCAGCTGACACTTCCGTGTTTTCGAGACATTTTGGAAAAAGCTCATATAATTGGAGACGTTTTCCAGCTGTTCCATGGAGATAAAGTTAGAAAACTTCTATTAAGGCCTTTGAAATTTCATGCCATGCTTGAGTTGGTGCAGAAAACTGTCTTGATGACAAGGAAACAAAGCATCAAGATGGCATGAGCACCACCATGGAGACTATTCTGTAACGAAGAATAAAGCCAGAGAGAACATTTAATGCCACTGAAGTGATTCCTTTCATATCCAGTAGTGGTTTTTTTTGAGACGGAGTCCCGCTCTTGTCACCCAGGCTGGAGTGCAGTGGCACAATCTCAGCTCACTGCAACCTCTGTCTCCTGGGTTAAAGCAATTTTTCTGTCTCAGCCTGCTGAGTACCTGGGATTACAGGCGGCCGTCACCATGTCCAGCTAATTTTTGTATTTTTAGTAGAGGCAGGTTGGCCAGGTTTAGTTTCACCATGTTGGCCAGGCTGGTCTTGAAACTCCTGACCTCAGGTGATCCACCCACCTCAGCCTTCCAAAGCGCTGGGATTACAGGTGTGAGCCACCGCAGCCAGCCAGATCTAATGTTAGATGAGTAAAACCCATGACTGCCCTGAGTTATTTGTTCTTGTCAACCACATTCCTGAGTGGTATGTAGTTCTGTGGTTTTCCCATTGTAGGACGGAGCACCCCCAGATATCGAGAAGACCCACAGCTCTAAATTTATTTATTTTTTTATTTATTGAGAGAGTCTTGCTCTGTCACCCAGACTGGAGTGCAGTGGCGTGATCATGGCTCACTGCAGCCTCGACCTCCTAGGCTTAAGCAATCTTCCCACCTCTACCTTCTGAGAAACTGGGACTATAGGCACACGCCACCATGCCCAGCTAATTTTTTAAATTATGTGTTGAAACGGGGTCTCACTTTGTTGCACCTGGCCGGGCTTGAATTCCTGGCCTCAAATGATCCCCTTGCCTTGGCCCCTGAAAGAGTTATAAATTACAGGTGTGAGCTCTAACAGAGCACCCTTGGGAGAAGCCTGTTGACCACCCACCAAGGGCCCTACAGGGTGGCATCATATCCATGATGCCTCAGCCCCCTGCCCACTCAGAACTGCAACCCCTCAAGCTCAGGAACCAGAGTTGTTGGCAAACCACGGGCTGGTCTATGTCTCCAGTTATCCCAGCTCCCAGAGACTGACAGCCACAACCAGAATGGCAGTTGATTAATTTAGGGCAAGACTGCAGCCCTGGCCTCTGCCCCAGCAGTGCTTTCTCTTCCTGTAGGCAGAGCTACATGGGAAGCCCAATTATAATCAGGAGGCTGCTTGGTAGGCGTGAGACAGAGCAGGGGGGTTAGTTTCCTTATTCCACTCTCAGTGACATCAGGCGCTGGAATCCAGTGGCTCCGTCTCCAGAGGAGCTCGCTAGCTGAAGGCACTTGGTCATTTCATGTCCCTTCAATTGTCTCTGTAGCCTGCCCACTGTCTAATCTGGGACCTAGCAGCAGCTCTGCACAGTGCTTCCCGCTCTGCTCTTGCCTATTCTAGTTCATTCTGCACCTAACAGCAAGATGGGCATGTAACTGACTGCCCAGTGTGAGGCTTCCCTTCATCCCCAGGTCTGGCCCAGTTCCTCACTGCAGGGTCCAGGGCCCTTCTCAGTCACACCCGCCTTCCCCTCCGGCCACTTCTGGTTCATCTGCCTAGGCCCAGTCAACAATTTTTTGTTTTTTAAGACAGAGTCTCACTCTGTCACCTAGGCTGTAGTGCAGTGGCATGATCTCGGGTCACTACAACCTCCACCTCCCGAGTTCGAGTGATTATCCTGCCTCAGCCTCCCGAGTAACTGGGATTACAGGTGTGCAGCACCACGCCTGGCTCATTTTTGCATTTTTAGTAGAGATGGGGTTTCACCGTGTTGGCCAGGATCGTCTCGAACTCCTGACCTCAAGTGATCTGCCCACCTCAGCCTCCCAAAGTGCTGGAATTACAGGTGTGAGCCACCATGCCTGGCCTCAACATTTTTTTTTTCTTGAGATGGGGTCTTACCATGTCACTCAGGCTGGAGTGCAGTGTTGTGATCATAGCTCACTGCAGCTCTGGATTCCTGGGCTCAAGTGATCCTCCCACCTCAGCTCCCCAAGTGGCTGAGACTACAGTAGAGCACCACAATGCCTGGCTAATTTTTTTATTTTTTGCAGAGATGGAGGGCTCACTGTGTTGCCCAGGCTGGTATCAAATTCCTGGCCTCAAGTGACCCTCCCACCTGGGTATCCCAAAGCGCTGGGATTATAGGTGTGAGACACCACATCCCGCCTCCCACTCAACTTTGACACCTTCTGTATAAGGCTCTCCCCTCCTCCCTGCCCCAGGTTCTTCAGCTTCTCTTATCCCAGCACTTGTCAAATGGATTTGCAAGTGTTGACTTGTCTGAATCCCCGCTAAACTCTCAGCTCCCTGAGGGCAGGGACAGGGTTATATTCAGCTATGCAGTTGGGAGGACTGGCTCAGATATTAGCTCATAATAAATGCTTTGTCAGTATTTATTGACAATGAATGAATGAATGAGTCAAAGTCTTTGGGCCAGGTGTGGTGGCTCATGCCTGTAATCCCAGCACTCTGGGAGGCCAACACAGGTGGATCACATGAAGTCAGGAGTTTGAGACCAGGCTGGCCAACATGGCGAAACCCTGTCTGTACTAAAAAATACAATAATTAGCCAGGCCTGGTGGTGGCCACCTGTAATCCCAGCTACTCGGGAGGCTGAGGCAGAAGAATCACTTGAACCTGGGAGGTGGAGATTGCAGTGAGCCAAGATTGCGCCCCTGCACTCCAGCCTGGGCGACAGGAGCATGTTCAGACCATCAAGTTCCCAGCCCGTGGCCTCTGTGGCTTTGGTCTTAGGGAAGCCACTTGTGCCTCTCTCTGCTCCGGTCCTCAGGCTGGCTCTCCGGGGTCACTCATCAGTCTGTGTCTCCCTTCCCCAGCACCCCCTCCCAGTGCTTCCTCCGGGCAACGCCTGCAGGTATACAGACACCTGTTCTTGGCCACTGGCCTAAGGGTCTTCAGCTAAACCTGCTTCACAGAGAAGGCCAGAGAGGTGAGAGCCCTTTCCGCAATTCCCTTTCAGTTTCCGCGGCCTGCCAAGCCAGGCCCTTTGCTGAATGACCTTCCAAACACAGAACGAATCTTAGGCAACATCAGGAAGAGATATGAGTCAGACGTGGATGCACTCTGCCGCAGGCAAAGAGACTTGCTGGGCTTGGAAGCTTAGGTAGGTGGGCGCTCTCGGGGGCTGTACGCATCCATGACTCAGTTATGCAGAAAGCAGCTCAGGTCACAACAACATAATTGGAACTCATTTTGGAAAGCCACAAGTTCAAGTGATATTTTGTAAAATTCATTAACTGAAAAGCTGGGATAAAATTGGGGGTGACGATGGCAGCTGGTATTTAATATTGCCTTTGGTTTTTTTCTCCCCCCATGGCAATATTATTCCCTACTACTGTTTCAGTCTCATTTATCTCCTTGTGCTGAAATGCCAGTACTCAAAAATATGTCAAAAGCTCATCAGAATATCAGGGTAGCTTTTAATTATGATAATTGTGTTGTTATACAATATGCTTTTAAAAAGCGCGTCTCTCCCCAAACCACCGTGGAGGTAAAACCCAGCTTCCTTCCAGCAAGCTTAATGAATAATTCTGAATCATTGTGTGGGATGAATAAATGATTTAATAATGAGCATCAACAATCATCTCTCATTGTTGCATTAATTTTTAAAAATGGGATGAGGTAAACGAGGAGGAGGGATGTCACTGTGCAGTGGACCACCGGGAGCAGAGGGGTGTGCTGTGTGAACCGAAGCCCGCCAGCCTCCAAGCTCAGGTTTCCCTAGAAACAGATGCATCCTATTTCTACTTTTGAAGCTCAGTAGAAAACCCTCTTTGTATGATACAAAAACACTGTCAATAGCCGGTACAAATAAACAGTTATCAGGGCAGGACAGATATACCGGTGTGAAGTGGCACCTGTTATTTTCTGTCTCTGTTTCCCCTGCGTGAGGATAATCAATTTCATCACATCCAAGGGATGTAAAAATTGGTTTTCCCCTTAATTTGCCTAATACCTAGTTGGAGTAGCAAAGATAGGTAGTAGATAGGGAAATCTTGGTTGAACCGGGACATTGCCTCTGTCCCTTATGCCTCTTTTAGCAGAGGATTAATACGTGATCCATTTAATATGGATTCCGATTGAGAAACTCAATCTTAAAAGACAAAAGCTAGCTCTTTAACTGACCATGTTTCCCTTGATGTCTCGATACCTTTTCTTTTTTTCCATTCTCAGCAGAGAGGTTAGAACTGTGTTTTAGAGGGCCCAGAGCAAATGTGGCAATTATGAAAAATTCTAATAAGTTGATCTTTCCTGCAAAAGTTAATGAGTCATTTCACAGAATTAGAGTTTCATTTCTAGTATTTATGCTTTTTTAGAAAATGAGAGAGAAAGAAGATAAATCTTAGCCCATGGTTATAGTTTTAAGATTTCAAAGTTTTGGCCGGGCACAGTGGCTCACACATGTAATCCCAGCACTTTGGGAGGCCAATGTGGGTGGATCACTTGAAGTTAGGAATTCAAGACCAGCCTGGGCAACATGGTGAAGCCCCATCTCTACTAAAATACAGAAATTAGCCGGGCATGGTGGCGGGCACCTGTAGTCCCAGCTACTTGGGAGGCTGAGGCAGAAGAATTGCTTGAACCCTGGAGGTGGAGGTTGCAGTGAGCCAAGATTACGCCAGTGCGTGCCAGTGTGGGCAACAGAGCAAGACTCCATCTCAAAAAAAAAAAAAAGTTCAAAGTTTTAAAGAACAAAAAGGTCAGGTTCCCAGGATCGACTTTATAGGAAGATAAAACATCAAATCCTGCTCTGACATCCTTTGAGCTGTATTGCAATCACTTGTTTAGATCCTGGTTCCTCCAGGAAACAGAAGCCCAGCCTTATTCACCTCTGTAAGGCCAGCCCCCAGCCGAGAGTGTCATATAGTAGCTCCCCAGTAAGTAAATAGTGGTTAATAGAATTGATTTAAGCGTGATTCGAGTCTACTTATCAGCAGGTAATATCCGTATCATTGTGAGTTAGTTTTCATGAACTGACTTTTTTATGGTGGTGGTGGGGGACAGAGTCTCGCTCTGTCACCCACGCTGGAGTGCAGTGGCACCATCTCCACTCACTGCAACTTCCGCCTCCCAGGTTTCTCCTGCCTCAGCCTCCCGAGTAGCTGGGATTACAGGCGCACACCACCACGTCTGACTAATTTTGGTATTTTTAGTAGAGACAATTTCACTATATTGGCCAGGCTGGTCTTGAACTCCTGACCTCAAGTGATCCGCTCACCTTGGCCTCCCAAAGTGCTAAGATTACAGGCATGAGCCACCACACCCAGCCCACAAGCTGACTTTTTTATGGGAAATGCTTCACCTAGAGGGGTCAATAGAACTTTTCTGTAAAGGGTCAGATAGTAAACATTTTGGGCTTTGTGGCTCTATGGTCTCTGTAGCAACTACTCAACTCTGCCTTCATAATAAGAGAGCAGCCACAGACAGTGCATAAACAACGGGGTATGGCGGTGTTCCAATAAAACTTTATTTACAGAAACAGGTGGTAGGCCTGCCGGTGATAATTTTCCAACTCTTGGCTTGGAGAAATGTTCCCATTACGGGGTGATGCTCTTGCTCTCCCCAGAACCTTGTCCACATTCTGTATGTGTCTAAGTCTAGGATGTATCTGACGACCCCATTGTGACAACTGCCTGACTCACGGAAGGGTCTGCCCAGAACAAGCCTCCTGAAGGTTCTCAGTGGAGGGCGTGCCTGGGTGAGGCACATGTTCCCCTGAAGACCAGGATGTGATTTGGGGTTGGAGTGTGGATAAGAGGGTCCATGGTGCATGTAAGATGTCTAATAATTGGGTGATCAGCTTCACATGTATTAGAAAAAATAGAACTAGCTTATCAATTTAAAGAAAATGATTGAATGATCACCTGAGGTCAGGAGTTCGAGACCAGCCTGGCCAACATGGAGAAACCCCATCTCTACTAAAAATACAAAAATTAACCAAGTGTGGTGGCACACACCTGTAGTCCTAGCTGCTTGGGAGGCTAAGGCAGGACACTGGCTTGAACCCGGGAGGCGGAGGTTACAGTGAGCCGAGATCGTGCCACTGCACTCCAGCCTGGGTGACAGAGCAAGACTCTGACTCAAAAAGTAAAAAATAAAAGAAAAAGTAAAGAAAATGATTGAGTAAATAATAGTATGAGTACTGTGCAGATAAGGCAAAACTTGGGAATTTGTACAGGGGGAATTAGTGTCTAGGCTGGTGGGCGGGGGGTCCTGTAACCTGGCAGGTGAACAAACAGGATTTGGCTTCCTAAGTTGCTTGAGATAAGTCACTAAACATTTCTCTGTCTTAGTTTTCTCACTTATAAAATGAGGGTACTCACCCCAATCTTGTCGAGTTGGTGTATCCCTTAAGGGGAGTCATATATAAAATCAAAAAGACAAGTCAGGCCAGGCGCAGCGGCTTACACCTGTAATCCCAGCACTTTGGCAAGCCGAGGCGGGTGGATCACCTGAGGTCAGGAGTTCAAGACCAGCCTGGCCAACATGGTGAAACCCCCATGTCTACTAAAAACACAAAAAATTAGCCAGGTGTGGTGGTGAGCGCCTGTAATCCCAGCTACTCGGGAGGCTGAGGCACCAGAATCGCTTGAACCCAGGAGGCGGAGGTTGCAGTGAGCCAAGATCACGCCACTGCACTCCAGCCTAGGTGACTGAGTGACACTCCATCTCAAAAAAAAAAAAACAAAAACAAAAAAAACAAGTCACTTAGCACCATGTCTGGCTCATAGTGAGCACTCAGTAAGGGCGTGTTTGTTGTTCTGTATGATCCCGAACCGTTTGGGGAATCCACAGCAGGCGACTGTGCTTTATCCATTAGCTAGACCAGCATGCTTCTCACCTCTGGGGTGCTGGCGTCCTTCTTGTAGGGGTTCATGAGAATCTCCAGGACAGGCGGGCCTGGTTTGGGGACATGCCTGCTGCCTGCTGATATAGCTGTGTAGATTTGAAAGGGAAATAGTGATCAACTCTGTTCAAAATTCAAGCTATAGGAAGTAAAGCTAGACAAAATTCTCTTGGCTCCTGGGATGTGCGGGAAGATAGACAGTTACAGCCAGTCTGAGATTTTTCAGGGTAGGTGAGGAATGCATGCTACTTTTAATTTTAATAAAAGGGAGTACTGGTTTAAAAGAGTGGTAATCATTGAAGTAGATGAAACATTCTTATGGAATTTAGTGATAAAATTTGATCCTTTTATTTTTCAAAGCACACGCCTGTTTCAAAAGAAAAAACTTTAGACAAATTAAAGTTCACAGTTTAGTTAAGCAAAGAATGATTCGTAAATCCAGGCAGACCCTTAACCAGAATAGAGGCTCAGAAAGACTCCAGCACAGCCAAATGGTGACAGACTTGTGGACAGTAAAAGAAAAGTGACCTACGGAAATCGGAAGTGAGGTACAAAAACAGCCAGATTGGTTATAACTCAGCATTTGTCTTATTTGAACACAGTTTGAACAGTTGACTGCCTGTGATTGGCCAAAACCGGAGATTGGCAAGAGTATGTTCTATTCTGTTTACACATCCAGTTCACTATGTATACAGATAAACCTTTGGCTGAAATTAAAATGTGTAAAGAAGGCTGGGCATGGTGGCTCACACCGCAATCCCAGCCCTTTGGGAGACCGAAGCAGGAGGATCGCTTGAGCCTAAGAGTTCAAGACCAGCCCAGGCAACATAGTGAGACTCCATCTTTACCAAAAAGAATTTTTTTTTTTTTAACTAACCAGGCATAATGGTATGCACCTGTGGTCTCAGCTACTCAGAAGGCTGAGGTGGGAGGATTAGTTGAGCCCCAGAAGCCAAGGCTGCAGTAAGCTATGATTGCACCACTGTACTCCATCGTGGGCAACAGAGCAAGACCCTGTTTCAAAAAAATAAGTAAATAAAAATAAAGAATGTAAGGAGGCAGCTTGAGCCTCAATTTAATTTAACATACCTCACCAATTAAGTGTTAGTGTTTGAATGTTTAGTTTCATATTTTTTTTTTCCAAATATAGCAGACCTGTCCATAGGGCAGTGACAATCATGTTACAGTGCCCTCCCATTTAAAATGAATTTTTTAGGCTGAGCGTGGTGGCTCACGCCTATAATACCAGCCCTTTGGGAGGGCGAGGTGGGCGGATCACCTGAGGTCAGGAGTTCAAAACCAGCCTGGCCAACATGGTGAAACCTCATCTCTACTAAAAATATAAAAATTAGTGGGGTGTGGTGGCACGCACCTGTAATCACAGCTACTCCGGAGGCTGAAGCAGGAGAGTCACTTGAATCTGGGAGGCGGAGGTTGCAGTGAGCAGGGATCGTGCCACTGCACTCTAGCCTGGGCAACAAGAGGGAAAGTCCGTCTCAAAAAAAAAAAGATTTTTTAAAAACGATCTCACACTCATGCCCCCGCCCTACCCCCCCCCCAAATTTTTTTTAAGCATCTATAGAATCCAGAGTTTGTGGGGCCTTATCAGTTTGAGGAAGTTTTCCCTTTTTGTTTTATTTCCTAAGATTTAGTCTTGAATTTATTTTCCCACCTTTAGCCTATTTTTTAGGTTCTGAGCAATTCGCCGTAAAACATCACATGCTAGTCATTTAATGTCTGATTCTCATTCACTATAAACCTAGATAAAAGACCAACTGCCAAAGCTACATCTGGTGTGTAGTGATGGATTAGATTTCTCACTTTGGAGGTATCCTTAACAGTTGGGCTAATTAAAGTTGAAATCAAGTCCCGATGGTAAATATTTATAAATTGAGAATCTGGCATGTGTAAATGTATGCTGCTGATTCCTGAAGTTAAATCAACATTTATCCATTCAGCAAAGAGCATGGGTCCCATGCTAGGCACTGAGGACAGAGGGATGAACGAAACAAACAAGTTTCTTCTCTGAGGTTGTGGATTGCTCTTCAACTAAAAATGTTTGGGTTTTTCTGTTCTTTTGTTTTTCGTGAGAGGGTCTCACTCTGTCACCCAGGCTGGAGTGCAGTGGCGCAATCTCAGCTCACTGCAACCTCCACCTCCCGGGTTCAAGTGATTCTCCTGCCTCAGCCTCCCAAGTAGCTGGAACTATAGGCACCTGCCACCACACTTGGCTAATTTTTGTATTTTTAGAAGCTATAGGGTTTCACCATGTTGGCCAGGCTGGTCTCTTAACTCCTGACCTCAGGTGACCTGCCCACCTGAGCCCCTTCTAAAGTGCTGGGATTACAGGCATGAGGCAACACAGCCGGCCAACTAAAAATGATGTAATTTTTTAATTCCATCACAACGTTGCAAAAAGGAGCCCCCAGTGCATGAGAAACAGCAGTGTCTGTTGAAGTTTATGAAGTCAGAATATTGTATCTTCTCTTTTGAGGTCATGTTTCAAAAATAGCAATTAGTATCATTTTGAAATCAGCAGTGAGATTCTTTGTAAAATTCCAATATCCCCAGCTCAGTGAAACGCTCATTCTGTCTACTAGTTCAAGTTATTTTTTATTTACTGCGCTTGCGTTGACATTTTCCGTAACTATTTCCCGCAGTGTAAGTACAAATCTACAACGTTGCTTTGTAAAATAAGCTCAAAAATGCTTAATTTCATTGCCTTTTAAATTTTACTTTAAAATGTTTGCATATTAATTGATTGATTTGAAAGTTAAAAAAAAAAAAATAGCATGGCCAGGCATGGTGACTCACCCCTGTAATTCCAGCACTTTAGGAAGCCAAGGTGGGCAGGTCGCTTGAGCCCAGGAGTTCGAGACCAGCCTAGGCAACATGGTGAAATGCTGTCTCTACATAAAAAAAAAAAAAAAAAAAAAAAACCCACAAAAAATGAGTCCAGGCATTGTGGTGCACGCCTGTGGTCCCAGCTACATGGGAGGCTGAGGTGGGAGGATCGTCTGAGCCTGGAAGGTTGAAGCTACAGTGATCCATGATTGCACCACTCCAGTCTGGGTGACAGAGTGAGACTCTGTCTCCAAAAGCAAATACCACTCATTTCGGTGAAGCCCCCTGGGTGCCAGACGCTGTCCCGTGAACCCCTGTGTCAGGACCTTAAAGGTGCTTTCGCCAGGTCTTCGGCACAGGTGTGGAAACTGAGCACGCCAGTTGTAAGGAGCAGAGGCCCTCTAACTCCTGAGTCTATTTTAAATTTCACAGGCGTGGTAAGAGGAAAGGAAATCTTTTTTCTCACACATCTCCGCTCTGTAAGCACTATGCTGTGTGCAGTTGGAGTCCAGGTGAGGGCGCTGTTCCCTGCAGTAACATTGTCCAGATGGAAGGGGCCATATCAGGCAGGAGTGATGTTCCTGCAGCCACTGAGCCTCCTCTGGGGCCGCCCTGCCAAGGGTGGGGGGCCCTATGCTGTGTGCTCTGTCTCCCTGGGGACTGTGATATTCTCTGATCTCACTCCTCCATTATGCCACTGAAGACACCTAATAGAGCAATTTCTCTTCCGAAAAATGCAGATGAACAGGCTTCTTGAGAGCCATGGTCAATGTTCACTTTTATTTTTATTCACATTATTGTCAGCGGCGGCTCCCATGGTGTGGCAAACCTACACCACAACCCCACAAGGTACTGGCATTTTTTCCGTTTCGCCGACAAACAAATTCAGGTCCTAGAGGCGGAGTCATTCATTCGGGTCACAAAGCTACGAAGCAAGTGCAGTGATAGCTAAGGGTTTTGTGGGGATCAGATGAAATAATCCAGTATCTTGAGACAGTGTCTGGCTCCTGGTAGGTGTTCGGTGATGGTGAGCTTGTATTCTTATCATTATCATCATTATTATTGAAAAATATTTTAAATGACTGGACATGAAAAGGATGTGTAAGGGATACAATTTCTGATTTTCCTTGAATTGGTACCCCCGACCCACTGCCGAGTGTTACCAGAGTGGGAACCGAAGTCTTCCTGGCAGTGTTTCTTCTGTCACTCCCCTGTTCACCACACTGGGGTCCCCTGTCCCCAGGATGGCTCTATGAAGTGCTACCAGAGGGTCGGTGTGACTCCATTGGTCATTTAAAAAGCAGTGGATACAGCCAGGCACAGTGGCTCACACCTGTAATCCTAGCACTTTGGGAGGCCGAGGCAGGCAGATCACAGGTCAGGAGTTCAAGACCAGCCTGGCCAGCATGGTGAAACCCCATAGCTACTAAAAATATAAAAATTATCCAGGCATGGTGGTGTGTGCCTTTAATCCTAGCTACTCGAGAGGCTGAGGCAGGAGAATGTCGCTTGCACCCAGGAGGCGGAGGTTGCAGTGAGCTGAGATCACGCCACTAGCCTGGGTGACAGAGTGAGACTACGTCTCGAAGGAAGGGAGGGAGGGAAGAAGGAAGGGAGGAAGGAAGGAAGGAAACACACGCACACAGAGGACATTATACTTGTAAAATAGTAATAATGACTACTTAATAAATAGTACACCACAGGGACTCTTGCTCTGATTTTGTAGACAAGGAAACTGCTGCGCAGGGAGACAAATCGGCTTCCCCAGCATCACCCAGCTGCGAAGTGGTGGGTGACACTAATGCTTGGGGCCTGGGCAGTGACCCTGGGTCCTGTGTTCTCAACAACATTGCTTTTGGGTGCCCCAGAGCATGTTGATAAGCAGAATACACCATGGGCATGGGTGTTGATGGCAAGTAGAGAGGAGCTGGGATGCCTGTGTGGGGCAGAGTCCCACCTGCTCACCCTCCTGCCCATTCTTTACCTGCTCCTCTCCACGGGCTGCCTCAGGAAAGGAGCTGGTGCAACGACCACAGAGGCTCAGCATGGGGATGTCCAAAAGGGATCTGCCAAGCGAGGGTCCCTGGAGCCCACTCAGCATGGAATACAAGGGTGTGGAATTCCCTTTTGGCCTCCACAAGCAGGAATTTTTCTTTCATAGTAAGCCTTTCCGTTTATCCATTCATCTTGAGTATGTGAATTGTGCCTTCTGCAGACAAAGATGCTCTTGATGGTGTCTTTCTGTCTTTCTTTTTTTTTTTTTTTTTTTTGTAGAAACTGGGTCTCACTATGTTGCCCGAGCTGGTCTCAAACTCCTGAACTCAAGCAATCTACCTTCCTCAGCCTCCCAAAGTGCTGGGATTACAGGCATGAGCCACCACGCCTGACCTTTTTTTTTTTTTTTCCCTTTCTTGAGATGGAGTCTCGTGCTATTGCCCAGGCTGGAGTGCAGTGGCATGACCTCAGCTCACTGCAACCTCCGCCTCCCGGGCTCAAGTGATTCTCCTGCCTCAGCCTCCTGAGTAGCCAGGAGTACGGTTGCTCCCCACCATGCCCAGCTAATTTTTGTATTTTCAATAAAGGCTGGGTTTCACCATGTTGCCCAGGTTGGTCTGGAACACCTGAGCTCAAGCACTCTGCCTGCCGTGGCCTCCCAAAGTGCTGTGGTTATATGCGTGAGCCACCACACCTGGCCTTCTTGATGGTGTCTTTCATGAAACAGGGAGGGATCTGTGCCCATCCCCGCAGACTCTGGCCAGCCCCTCACGGGTTCAAGCCCAGGAGGGCTCATTATCTAAAGATCATGGCTGCCAAAAAAAAGCTCACTTAAAATGCGGACCATAGCTACAGAAAACGGCGATAAAATAAAAATAAAGGTTGGTTTGAGACATTGTCTTGAGAAAAGAGATAAATTATGGCAATCAGTTAATTTCAACTTGTATTCGATAAAATGGTTGTTACTGCCGGTACGCACCAACTCACAATGAACGGAGAAGAAATCAAGTGTCGACTTGGTTTCCTTGGAGTAAATGGTCTGAAAAAATTCTTTGACAGCATCCTGTACTTTACATTTGACATTGGCAGCAGCATCACTGAGAGTTATTTTCAGATTTCATCAGTCTTCCTAAGGGTCTGTTTCTGAATCCATCAGTAATCTGATGATTGGCTTCTCAGGAGCTAATGTGGACAGGTATGTTTACTCCATGAGAGCCTTATTTGCTGATGATTTCCCCAGTGTCATTTTCTTCAGCTTTGTGAAATCCTGCATCTTTAGTGTGATTTGTGGTCTCACATACAGGTGCACTCTGGTTGCACAGCTTGGGGGATTGGGGGTGGTGGCTTGGTTTATAAGCAGTCCATTTATGAACAGCTTCTTGTTAATAAGAAATACTGGCTGGGTGTGGTGGCTCTCACCTGTAATCCCAGTGATTTGGGAGGCCAAGGTGGGAGGATCAGTTGAGGCCAGGAGTTTGAGACCAGCCTGGGTGATATAACAAGACCCCATCTCTACAGAATATACTTTTTTTTTTTTTTTTTTTTTTTTGAGATGCAGTCTCACTCTGTCACCCAGGCTGGAGTGCGGTGGCGTGATCTGCGCTCACTGCAAGCTCCGCCCCCTGGGTTCATGCCATTCTCCTGCCTCAGCCTCCCGAGTAGCTGGGACTACAGGCACCCGCCACCACACCCAGCTAATTTTTTTGTATTTTTAGTAGAGATGGGGTTTCACCGTGTTAGCCAGGATGGTCTCAATCTCCTGACCTCGTGATCCGCCCGCCTCAGCCTCCCAAAGTGCTGGGATTACAGACGTGAGCCCCCGTACCCGGCTCACAATATACTTTTTTAATTAGCCAGGCGTGGTGCTGTGCACCTCTAGTCCTAGTTACTCGGGAGGCTGAGGTGGGAGGATCTCTTGAACCCAGAAGTTCGAGGTTGCAGTGAGCCAAGATCGCACCACTGAACTCCAGCCTTGAGGACACAGTGAGACCCTGTCTCTTTAAAAAAAAAAAAAAGCCCTCTTTTCATATAGCTGATCATATACAGGCATTTAGGAAGCATAAGATTATGTCATACAAAGCATTATCTCATGTCATTAAAAACCCAGACCACAGCTCATTGTACTCTGTAGACATTCCACGTTCATTAAACTCTTGTCATTGTGGGACACTGAGGCTGTTCCACTTGTTCTCTGTCATACATCATACCATCTTGAACTTCTTCATGCATAAACAGATCCAAATCTTAACATAAAGATACTTGTGCATTTTCATATTTGTGGAACGAATGCCTGCAATCAATCTTAGTAAGGCCACATGTGACTGTGTGTCGTGTTTTGCTGAAGAGATGTAGCATTCTGACTGGAGCTTTTGACATTGGGGTCAGGTATTTTGCTTAGTGTTACATTCATCTTTACATCTTTTAACATTGATGGCAGATGTTCTCTGCATGTTTCCACGTGTTCCTTGGAGACAAGGGGAACACATGAGGTGGAGTAAGCGTCGGCCCTGCCCTCAAGAAGCTCAGAGCCTTGGAGAAAAGTCAGGAAAGAAACCAGAGAATTACACTTAAGACATGGAGTGGGGGCCGGGCATGATAAATCACACCTGTAATCCTAGCACTTTGAGAGGCCAAGGTGGCGGATCCCCTGAGGTCCAGAGTTGGAGACCAGCCTGACCAACATGGCGAAACCCCGTGTCTACTAAAAATACAAAAGTTGGCTGGGAGTGGTGGCAGGTGCCTGTAATCCCAGCTCCTCGGGAAGCAGCTGAGGCAGGATAATAGTCACTTGAACCTAGGAGGAGGTGGAGGTTCCACTGAGCCAAGATTGTGCCACTGCACCCCAGTCTGGGTGACAGAGCAAGACTCCACCTCAAAAAAAAAAAAAAAAAAAAAAGTCCTGGAGTAGGATTCCAGGACACTTTAGAGTTGTTTCTTATTACTTAAATTTATCTCCCCATAAATCACATGTGAAGATGTGCAAGTACTTTGCTTGCTACCTATTGGATACGAGTGTGGTTCCTCTTAAGATCGTATGAGTATGGTGGTGCGCACCTGTAGTCCCAGCTACCCTGAAGGCTGAGACAGGAGAATCACCTGAGCCTGGGGTGGTCAAGGCTGCAGTGAACTGTGATCGCACTATTGCACTCTAGCCTGGGAGACAGAGTAAGACCCTGTCTCAAAAAAAAAAAAAAAAAAATAGTGTGAGTTGTGTGGCACCTGCTGCCCTTGTGACTTTCATGTTAGTGACTTTCTATTCCTCCTTGCTTCTTCCTTCCCTCCTTCTTCCTTCATTCTCTTGTTGTTCCTTTAATTTATAACAACCTTTACGTTATTACTGTCTTCATAAAATTACTCCGTTAAGTGTCTGCTTTGGGGGCATCTGTTCAATTAATTAAGTATAAATTTGGGGATTGCCTACTCTATGCAAAGCCCAAAGAAAGCTTTTTTATGTGATTAATCCATCAATACACAGGACCATTGTGACTTGGTGCCTCTCTTTCCTGTATTCCAGTCAGGGTTGTGGAATAACCATTTTCTTGCTCACTGCAACCTCAGCCTCCCAAATAGCTGGGATTACAGGCGCCCACCACCACGCCTAGCTAATTTCTGTATTTTTAGTAGAGATGGGGTTTCACCATGTTGGCCAGGCTGGTCTCAGATTCCTGACCTCAAGTGATCTGCCCACCTCAGCCTCCTAAAATGCTGGGATTACAGGTGTGCCTGGCCTAGGAATAGCCATTCTTAATCTTGTTGAGGTCACTGACACTGTGGCCAAATCCCTGGCCAGGCCCTATCCCAAGAAGGTGCACATTGCTTAAAGGTAAAGCTAAGACCTTCTGGTGCAGTGGGGAGCAGTTAAAGGGGACTTGGGATATCATTGTAATATTTCATTTCTTTTAAAAAAAAAATGTAAAGGCAGATCTTGCAAGATGTTAATATTTATTATCTCTGAGTGGTGGCATTATGAATGTTACTTTATTCTTTTGTACTTACTGTATCTTTTAAATTTCTCAAAACATGAGAAAAGAATAATATTATAAAAAGGATCCCTGTAGTGGAGTGTGAGTATAGGTCGAGAGTTGGCAAACGGTTTCTGTAAAGGGCCTGATTAAATAGTTTAGGTTTTGTGGGACAAGAGGCAAAATTAAGGGTATGATACAGGTACTTACATAGTCCTAAATGCAGCCATTTATGATAGAAATGTAAGAAGCGTTCTTAGCTCACAGGCCCCATCAGAAAGCGGGCAATGGGCTTTGGTTTGCCAACCCGTGGTGTAGGTGCTAAATCAGTCACCACTGATGCTTATATTTAAAGATCATAGTTACAGAGCCCTCAGTTCTTTTCAAAAAAAATTATGCCACTGTACATTTTCTGCACTTAAATCTTCAGCCACATGTAAAAGGCCACAATCTAAATCAAAGGGAGGAAGAGATTGTCTTTGTTTTCAGTTGCCAACATTTTGGGTGTTTTAGTAACTGACACTCTGCCTCTCATGTCTGTCGTCTGGTTCTCACTTCCAAATTGCCTCCAAGTTGTCATACAGACGTGGCAACAGGGTTACTAAGCCACCTTTGCCGTCCCAGCGTCCTCCCCTCTCTGATGAGGAATGTGCCACAGCACTCACTACCTTTGGACCTATGCGTGCCTTGGTCCTACTGAAGGCAAGAGGGTTGGGAAACCAATTTCACAGGCGTAGAAACGATGCAAGAAGCTTATTGACAAAACTGTATTCTAATGGAGTCTCACTGAATCCCACCCTGACATGGAAACCCTCTGCGGCCTCTCGGACAACAGGGGAACTCTGTTATTTTGTAGGAGTTTCCAAAGGCCAACTTACATAGTGTTTGTTCACAAATGGATTCTTGGACATGGTGGCTCATGCCTCTAGTCCCAGCTCCTGGGGAAGCTGAGGGAGGAAGATCACTTGAGCCCAGGAGTTCATGACCAGCCTGGGCAAGATAGTAAGACCCCATCTCAAAAATAAACATATATAATTAATAAACAAGCAATCTTCAAAACAAATGGATTACTGGCCACCCCAAAAGGAGAGTGACTGTTCTAACAAGTATAGGATAGTATCAGTAGCATCAGTTCCTTTGGGCTGTGCAGAACAGGAAACTCCCATCACCCAACTCAGAAAATAAGGAAGTTCTTTGGACAGAGGGCCACAGGTGGCTCAGGCGTTTGGCCTGGCTGAATGCATGAGCAGGATCTCTCTGCACACCTGCTGTGCTTCTCCCTGTCATGACCCATTCCTTAGGCTGGACCTCGCAGCTGGCTGATACACTTCTGCGCGTCACATTAACACTTGACAACCCCAGAGGAAGAAAGGGGGACTTTTTACAAGAAACATAACCTTTCTCAGATGCCCCGGTGACTTCCTCCCACATCTCCGTATCCAGACCTGGGCTCCTGCCTAGACCCCGAGTGGCCGTGGGAGGAGAATTGTCATAGCTGCGTCCATCCTGGTTTGGGGAATGAAGTTGGTGGTCTCCCTGAGCAGGACATTGCCCAGAAGAAAATCAGGAGGAAAAGGGAGGGTGTGGATATTGAGAGGCAACCAGCACTGTCTCCAAAGGCAAGAAAGAAAAATGCCTTTGTCTACACTTTATTTCAAACACAGTCCCAAGAAGCATCGGTCCCTGGTGTACAATGGTGATTGTGCCAGGGGTTTAAACGCATTATGCCTGAAACTCACAATAGCCTCCTGAGGCTATTATTATTACTATTATTATTATTATTTTCTTTATTTTTATTTATTTATTTATTTATTTTGAGAAGGAATCTAGCTCTGTCACACAGGCTTGAGTGCAGTGGCACGATCTCGGCTCACTGCAACCTCCGCCTCCTGGGTTCAAGCGATTCTCCTGCCTCAGCCTCCCGAGTAGCTGGGATTACAGGTGCCCACCACCACACCTGGCTAATTTTTGTATTTTTAGTAGAGATGGGGTTTCACCATGTTGGCCAGGCTGGTCTCAAACTCCTGACCTCAGGTATCTGCCCACCTCAGCCTCCCAAAGTGCTGGGATTGCAGGCGTGAGCCATCGTGCCCAGCTAAGGGAACCATTATTGTCCCCTTTTTAAAACTGAGGAAACAGTATACAGTGAGGTGCAGTCGCTTGTCTTTTGGCATTTAAGTAACAGACAGGATCCAGAGTCGGTGCTTGTTCCGCTGTCTCCGATTTCCACCCTCTTGTGAATAAGGTCTCCTTTTATAAGGAACATGGCAGTTCTTTTGTAAAATCAGAAAATATGGGAACTCTCCCTTCCCTGTGATAATATTGACAAAGGGGCGATTTGGGTTTCTCCTCCAGGATACCTCCTAAAGTATAGCTTCTGACTTGCCGTAAGTTTCATTTATTCATTCACTGTCCATCCATCCATCCATCCATCTCTCCATTCATTCGTTTATCCAGCAGTCACAGAGCGGCCGCTCTCTGCTGTTCATCCTGGGGATGAGTATTCAGTTAAACACACGTGGCTTCTGCTCTTAAGGAGCTCATAGACCAGTGGGGGAAACCAAGGTGCGAGCCAGAAATCAGGGCAAAAGTAAAAGAATGTGCAAGGAGGATGAAGAAGGAGCCCTGTCCAGCTTCACCAGGGATGTTTTTCCATTGGAGGAAAGGAATGAACAGGGTCTTGAAGAATGAGTAAGAGTTCATCAGGCAGACCTGGGCAGAAAGAGGGCACAACATGGGCGAGACTGGAGCCACAAAATAGCTCATCCGGTGCCGGCACTGGCGCTGGAGTTGCTCAGTGACTGGAGTAGGCTCAAGCAGAGACATTGTGTTTGATCAGGACCTTAAGGTCATGGGAACCCTCAAATTTTACTTGATGAAGTGGCACAAGTGGGTTTTGCTTTCAAAAAAGCAATTGTAGAGATGGGGTCTCATTTTGTTGCCCAGGCTGGTCCCGAACTCCTGGGCTTAGGTGATCCTCCAACCTCAGCCTCCCAAAGTGCTGGGATTACAGGCATGAGCCACTGTGCCTGGGTTTTGCATTTCAGAAAGATGGCTCTGCTCAGTTTTACCCGGATGCATTTTCTCTGCTTTCCTTCCTTACAGAGCAGGTTTTCTTCAGGGCACTAGCATGGCAGGCTGAAACACTCCTTCTCCAGACCCCCATGCAGCTGTGTGTGGCTGCATGACCTAGTTCAGGGGTTTAGCAAGTGGGGCTTCCAAAAAAGCTTTTTGTTGGCCCTTACCTCTTCTTCCACCTTGGAACTTGGACCCAGTGCCTAGAAGCCCTGCAGCCATCTTGTGATCTTGAGAATAGAAGCTACAAACTGAGGAAGGCAAAACAGAAAGATGGAAGGAGGCTGGATCCTTAATGAAATCCTGGAGAGGCTGCGCCCTCCCTGGACTGCTTACCTCCTCTTTTTATGGGGTAGATAAATCATAGTTAAGCACAAATACAGCCTTTACTTTTTAAAGCCACCATTGCCACTGACAGCTGAATATCATACAGGAGATCAGGCAACCAGGAAGATCACACTGAGGATGGAGCGGAGATGGGGGTAAGCATGTTCAGGCAGACAGGTCAACAGGACGCATGGACCAGGCGGAGGAAGGGAGTCTCAGGGTGACTCCCGCGTGCCTGGGTTGGATGACTTCATGGTGCTCCAGTTAAACCCACACGAGTCGGGGTGGGCATTGGGGCAAAAGAAGTAAGTGGGTTGAGTTGGCAGGGCTTGCAAGGATGTCCAGAAGAGAGGTCCACGAAGCCTAGGAACCCATTGTTGGCTGGGAAATGATTCTGAATTTTTGGCAGGTGGAGGTGGTTGAGGTTATAGCAGAAGCGGTGGTCATCAGTGAGAGGGAAAGGGACGAGAGAATGGACAGAGCCCAGGGAAGGCCACCATTGAAAGGGCTTGTGGAAGCCAGGGATGTATGCAGGAAGAATAAGCTGTTAACTGGAGGAGGAAGTGCCTCGAAGCCCAGGGGTAAGGAAAAGCGCACAAATTTAGTTAATGTGTGTTCTTTAAGGGATCATTGCCTGATCAGAATTTTTCTTGCCGCAGTTATTCAAACGGAATCTGACTTACCCAAGGTTCTCATGTTCTGATGGCTGCAGTACCCCCTTCTTGGCTTTCCCTGGCTCAAGTCAGAGGCAGAGCACTTTCTCCCTAGCAAATTTCATCTTGAACAAATTCTGCAAAACATTTTCCTTTCGTGGCTGGCCGCCACCTCTGTCTACCTCCCTCGAGTATTTTTGGATGGATTTCCAATTTGATACATGAACATTCTGTCAGTCAAAACAATCTTTTTAATGAGCCTCTTGTCCTGACAGCTGTGTTTAAGGTAGGGTATGGAAATCTAGAAAATTGTCCATTCTGGATTGAAACCTTAATGTGTGCCCCACGCTCCATTTCACACGCAAGCTGCCATCTTCTTTTAAAAATAAAGAGGAAATTATGAACAGTGAGAAAGATGTAATTTGTGCAAATGAAAAGAAAAAGATCTTCTGATCCGATACTTAGAGAAGGATGAGAGGAAAGTATAATTATTGAGTGCTGCCCGAGTACAAGACACGCAGCTTCCTGCTGTGCCACCCAGGGCGTGTCTCTGATTCTCACTTATCTTCCCAGTGGCCCTGGGAGTGGTGGATACTAGTCTTGCCTTCCAAATGAGGAAACTCAGGTTCACATATGTTGCTGCACATGCCACACCTACACAGCTCAGCAACAGTAGAACTGAGGTTCAAGCCTGAGGCTCCCAACCTCTAGCTCCCACCCCAGGCTGCCACTGCTTTTCTGACAACCAAATATTAGTATTAACAAAATGCAGCCCTCGTCTTGCATATTCTACAGGTTTTGAATCTGTAAGTCATCAGGTAGGGGAAAAAATAAAAAGTTGAGCATAACCCCCCTTGTAGAAAAGTAACAAAGGGGCTGGGTGCAGTGGCTCATGCCTGTCATCCCAGCACTTTTGGGAGGCCAAAGTGGGCAGATCACCTGAGTTCAGGAGTTTGAGACCAGCCTGGCCAACATCGCAAAATCCCACCTCTACTAAAGATACAAAAATCAGCTGGGCGTGGTGGTGGGAACGTGTAATCTCAGCTCCTCAGGAGGCTGAGGCAGGGAGAATTGCTTGAACCCAGGAGACACAAGTTGCAGTGAGCCAAGATCACGCCACTGCACTCCAACATAGGCGACAGAGCAAGACGCTGTCTCTAAAAAGTAGTAAACGGCAGTGAGTCTCGGGGTGGAGGAGCATAACTAATCCTTGAGTACAGGGTAGGGAGGTGATGCTCTGCTGTAATCACACTCGCAAGGCTGTGGACTCAAGAGGGCAGCCAGACGCCTCCAGGCCCTGGAGAGTAGTTATTTCCCAATACTGCTCTTTGCCCTGCAGCATGAGAGCACATCCACGTGCCCTTTTTAATTCTAAGTGGGATGCAGATGTGGTGGGTGGAAGTGGGAGACGTCACGTTATGCACAGGGATGTGGGCTCCCCTCAGCTGCCTCCAGGTGTTGGTGTGATGCCTGTGACCGCTGAACCTCTTCCATCCGCTCTCAAACCTTTTGCAGCAGGAATCCTTCCGTCCTGATGAAGCTGAAAATGCACAGCCCTAGGTGTTTTCCAGGCCACTTCTGTGCCATCCCCATCTCCCACATTCTGAGTTTTAATTAAGAGGAACTTTGAAAAGGGAAGAATATAACTTTTGTGGATCATTAATCAGGTGAGGTAAGAAAAGTATAATTTACATGGTGTCTTAGTTCATTTTGTGCTGCTATAACAGAATACCTGAGCCTGGGTAATTTATAAAGAACAGAGATTGATTTCTTTCAGTTCTGGAGGTGGGGAAGTCCAAGGTCAAGGGGCTGCGTCTGGTGAGGGCCTTCTTGTTGGGGCATCCCTGACAAGAGTGAGGAGGAAGGGGGCCTGGCCAAATTCATCCTCTTTTTAAAATTAGGAAGCCAGTTCTGTGATGACAGCATTAATACATTCATGAGGACAGAGCCCTCGTGACCTAATCATCTCTTAAAGGTCCACCTCTCAATGCTGTTACACTGGGGATTAAGTTTATAACACTTAAACTTTGGGGGACACATTGAAATCATAACGCATGGCTCTTCTTTAGGGGAGGAAACGGGGGTGGGGGAGGAATCCTTAAAGAAATCTCTTCAGGTTTTAGAGTATGAGCCTGCTTTAGGTAAAGGTCATTTTAACAACTGGGCCATTGCTTCCTACCCAAGCAAAACATTAAAAAGAGAGAAAGAGGAAGAGAATCTCAAGAGGAGGCTAAGAATCTTAAGACAAGCCAGATGCTTCATATCACATAGACCAGACATGTGAGCAAATGCCTGAAATGACCAAGTGTATAGGTGTTAATGTCACACCCATAAGAGGAGATGAGGCTTGAACCCAGGTTTCCAGCAGGGTTCAGCCCAGGAGCACCTGGACCCATCACAGTGAAATCTTTGAGAGGCTCAGCTCCAGAAGGAGATATTGCCCCCACAACCCACCCCAGGTCTCACAAGGGCAGAGCTGCTTGACTTGGGCACTCCGTAGCCCGAGAGTGTCTCTCTTCTCATGCTGATAATACAGCAAGCAGGAGTAGATGGGCTTCTCCCCCAAGACCCAGGTCAGAGGGGCTCTGCAGATAAGACTCCTTCTTCCCTGGATCTGTTTCTGCCCACTGAGTCCCGGATGCTGTCTGAGAAGCTGTAGTAACTATGTGTGTCCCCATGCATGTGAGTAGACCTTAGAGGGCTGAAAGGCTCTGAACTCTCCTGAGCTCCCAGTTTACAGTATTTGTATTATTAAGATATAGAATGATCATCCGACAACCTAGATTTTACATAGCAGTGTAGGGGCAGAGGGAAAGCTTTTGTTCCACCTTCTGAAGGTTCACTGTGGAAATGAACTGACAGTGAACAGGTGATCAGGAAAAACATGCGTACAGATGTATGAATGTGCTGAACTTGAGAGCCATTCAAAATATGAGACTCAAGGGGCAAATGGTTGAAGCTTATATACCCTCTTCATAGGGGAGAGGGAGATGGGAGAAATGTAGGCAATTTTGAGCAGTCATAAATGATTTTTAGGGGAATTGAATGGGCCTAGGAAGCAGACATTATCTTGTAAATGATTCTTTTAGGAAACTGAATGGGACCGGCAAGTTATGGGGAGGTAAGAGACAGAACTGCATTGTGAACAAAGGTTGTCTTATTATGTAGATAAAGTCTCCCACGTAATCTCTTGGAGCTACCCTCAGAAGAATGGAAGAAAAGCCTGTCTGGGCATGGTGATGACTTTTAGTCTCTTCTCTTCTCCATTGGCTAATCTTTCTCGGTTATTTGATGAGATTCCTAGGGAGGGATTCTTAAGATAATTGCATTTCTTTTAGAAAGAAATCTCCTTAGTCAGATAAGGAAATTCCAGAGAGAGAGTCTGTCACTGCTGTTGAGGAGTGAAGGTCAGAGAGACCTTGAGCTGCTGCTTTAGTTCAGCACATCAAAGTGCCATGTTTTGGGGTACCATTTCTGACCCCCAACACCAGAAATACAGTTTTCAGGACATTAGTGAGTAGCTCTGAAATAGGGCAGCATATCCTGAATGGAATAAGTAAAAGATCCATTGTCGAATATATAAAAGCAAGTTGCAAATCTGTATGTAGCCTATTCCATTTTTGTGAGATTTTATGTATGTATATATGTTTCTTTAGATCTTTATCTAACATATGTATAGTAGTATACACATTTAAATTATCTGGAAAATACACACTAAAATCCTAAAATAGGAACACAGATTTCAAGAAATTTCCCTCCTCCCACTTTCTTTTGTTTGATATTCTGTATTTTTACAACATTTGGGTTTAATTTTAGCAAGTATGCATTGTTTTTGTTTTTGTTTTCACATTTTATTTGGAAATATTTTCAAGCTTACAGAAAAGATGCAAGAAAAGGAATAGTAAAAGGAATGCCTGCCTACTCTTAACATACACGTCCAACCATAGTAAGTCCTGTGAACGTGCTTTGTTCTGAGAAAGATGAAAGGGATTATCCAGCATGAAAAAAGAACGGAGAGGATAGCAGTTACTTGGAAGTTCTGGATAAACAGATACTTATTTTAGGTCCTCCTGAGGATTTTTGCTTTTAATCTTTTCAAGGCTTGTGTGAGATCACCAGAGAATGAGTTCTCATTGATCAAAGTCTCAAATCCTTGTTGGGTATTTAAGTTGATTATGTTTTTCTGAAGAATAATTTGGCAGCCATATCAAAAGTCTAAAAAGTAGGAATATGAAAACTAAATTTATAGCCAACAAGAAAAAGAGTGACTATTTTCACCATTACTTTTTAACGTTATATTGGAGATCCTAACTATTGCAAAAAGCAAGAGAAAGAAATAAGAGACATAAAGATAAGAAGTAAAATGACCTATTTGCAGATGATGTGATTTTTTTTTTTTAACTTAGAAAATCCCAGGAGTCTACCAAATAATTACTAGAATGAATAAATGAATTTAACAGGGTCTCAGGATACAAGGTTAATAGACAAAAATAATTGCATTTTTTATATAGTATCAGCAAGCAATTGTTAAGTGAAATTGCAAAAAATAATTCAGTTTACAATAGCATCATAAAACATGAAATACCTAGGAATAACAAAGGATGTCCAAGACCTCTGCCTCTACAAAACATTGCTGAAAATAATTTTAAAAGACCTAAGTAAATGGAAAGATAGACCATATTCATGGATTACAGGGCCAATGTTAATATGGCATTTTCCCCTGGGTTGATCGATAGATTCAACAAAATCCCAATCAAAATTATAGCATTTTTATTATTTGTAGAAATCAGCATGCTGCTTGTAAAATTTCTGTGGAAATGCAGGGTACCTATAATGGCCAAAACAGTTGAATTAGGTCTGAGTTACTTTTTTAGATGGAAGGATGTAGACACTTTTAAAGTAGATATAGAAGTCTCTTTCTGACCATCAGGACAGATGCTCTTACTTATAGAATAGTTGACCTTTTTTGTGTTCACTAACACAATTCACTTGCCTCCCTTGTTTGAAATGGCATTCGTGGTTTTATAAATGAAACTACAAGTTACTGTTTCCTTTGTTGTTACTGTTTTTCAATTTTTATTTTTGAGAAGCACAGAAACTTTCAGATTTTTGAAGAGTCAAGAACTCTTGGCTGAACTTACCCAAATGTATTATTTATTTTTTTTTTTTTTTTGAGACGGAGTCTTGCTGTGTCACCCAGGCTGGAGTGCAATGGCCAGATCTCGGCTCACTGCAAGCTCCGCCTCCCGGGTTCACGCCATTCTCCTGCCTCAGCCTCCCGAGTAGCTGGGACTACAGGCACCCGCCACCTCGCCCGGCTAGTTTTTTTTTGTATTTTTTATTAGAGACGGGGTTTCACCGTGTTAGCCAGGATGGTCTCGATCTCCTGACCTCATGATCCGCCCGTCTCGGCCTCCCAAAGTGCTGGGATTACAGGCTTGAGCCACCGCGCCCGGCCCCAAATGTATTATTTTTAATGGTATGCTTTATTAGTGAGGGTGGCCTTCCTCCTGTTTTTGTAAATAATGTTTTATTGGATCACAGCCTTACCCACAAACTTATATACTTTCTATGGCTGCTTTCACGCTACAAAGGAAAGCAGAGTTGAGTAGTCGTGACAGAGACCGCATGGCCCACAAAGGCTAAAATATTTATTATCCAGACCTTTCTGGAAAACGTTTGCTGACGTGGGTCAATTAAGTTAGAAGTGATCCTCAAAAGAAGTTCCATGAAAATGTCTTTAAGATCCCATGCTAGTTCACGGGATTTGGGGATGATAGGGTTTGAATCAGTGAAAGGCTGAAGCTGGAAGTGATGGGATGCTTTGATGCTTACCATGAGAAGGGAGACACATACACGACCGTGGCACTTTCTTTTTTCTCTTTTTGAGACAGAGTCTCGCTCTGTCACCAAACTGGAGTGCAGTGGCACGAGCTCAGCTCACTGCAGCCTCCGCCTCCCAGGTTCAAGTGATTCTCGTGCCTCAGCCTCCCAAGTAGCTGAGATTACAGGCACACACCACCACATCCACATCCACATTTCTATATTTTTAGTAGAGATGGGATTTTGCCATGTTTGTCAGGCTGGTCTCAAACTCCTGACCTCAAGTGATCCGCCCGCCTCGGCCTCCCAAAGTGCTGGGATTACAGGCATGAGCCACTGCGCCCAGCCAACCTTGGCACTTTTTGTAAGTCATTCCATTTCAGCCAGTGTATAGCCCCATGCAGCCCTCTGGCCCGCCATTCCCCGCCCTCGCCTGTCCTCCAGCCAAGCCAGAATCTGAACTGGAATTCTGGTACCACCCACCAGCTGACCTTCAGTCGTGTCCTCTGGGAAATGTGCAGGAGTTTCTTGATGTTGGATGTCAGGAGGATTTAAAATGCTGAAGGGGAAATTCGGACGCCCAGCAGGTGCCAGTCTGCAGGAGCCTTTACGTTTGGTGCCTGCTGCTTCCTGGACACACTTGACTCTCTTCACTCACTCGTGATATTCCCCTCACCTGATGTGTCTTTACCTCCACTTGGCAGGTGTTTTAGTGCTGACTCTGGGGACAGACTCCTGGGTTCAGATCCCACCGTGCCACTTACAGGCTGAGTTAGGCAAACTACTGAACATCTCTAAATCGGATAAAAAAATCACAGATAATAACCATGCCTCCTTCATGGAGAAATTGTGGGAATTAAATGAGCTAAAAACAAGTGAAGTGTATAGAACAATGTCTAGACAGATAATGAACACTCCATAAATATTATTATCATCCTTATTGTTTTTACCATCATAATATGATCCCCCCTCAGGCCTCAGGTCAGACATGAGCAGAGAACTAGGAGAAATTAAGGATGTATTTAGGTCAGAGCCACCCCCTCCAGGAAGCCTTCTTACAGGGCCTATGGCACCGTGATCTTTGGCACTTTGCACCTCTGAGATGGTGGACAGAGCCTGTGCTTCTGAATTGGCCTTGTCCAAGTATACATCTTAGCTATGTGCATCCAGGCAAGTCACTTAACCTGTCTGCCTCATTCCCTCATCTGCAAAAGGGGATGATATCTTCCTCATCAGGGTCCTCATTCGGCTTGAGTGAGATGATGCGGGTGCAAAGTGCAGCTCGTAGATGTCCAGTGAATAAAACGCTGCTGAATGATGTCGATTTCTGCGTTTTGTTATGAGTAGCTATTTCTGTGACTGCCTGGCTGTAGACCTCGAGTTCTTGATTGCTGGGAATGGTTGGTCCTACCACACTCCATCATACCTGGCACCAGGAGGGAGCTCAACAAATGTTTATGGCCTCAAACTAACTGAAGAAACAACCTCCCACCTTACCCGGATCCCCTTCCACCGTGTCCCCTGGCAGTCCTGGGCCACAGGCATTGGGTCACTGGGGAAGATATATACCAGGGAAATTCTGATGAGAGTGAGTAAATATGCTGGAATCTAGAATTCCCCAACTGACAGCACAAAGTGAAGAAGCTTTTCCTGAATGAGTCAGGTGGGGCTTCACCACGACTTCGTATTCCCAACCTGCACCTCCCAAACCCTCTTAAGAAACATCTGTCTCTTCCCCTTTGCCCCCTGGCCACCCCTGGCCAGAATCTCTTATCTCAAAGCCGGCTAAGGAAATTCTTTACCGGCAGGAGGGATTATTTATACCTACTTTCTGTACGTTTACACCAAACCTTTCCTTTTTTAGTTTTCCGTTTCTCTCCCTCTTTTTTATTTGTGTGACATATTTCCCTATCACTGAGGCGGAATAAAGTCAGTGTGAGTGATGGTTTGCCGTGCAGTTTTCACTGTTATAACTGACAGCGTAAAGCTGGATCACATTTTCACAAATATAGTCTCATGCAGGATAGAAGTAAAAGCTGTCCAATTGGAGTGTGTTTACACTTTCAGGTCTAAGCCCCAACACCAAGGCATGAAAGAAATCCAGTGTTTAGTATCAGAATTATACTGGGTTGCATCTCAATTTCCTGATTGATTTGAAGCAAGTTTCCAATATTAGAATATTACGTTATACAGAGACTGTGTCCCAATCCTCTGATTGATTTGAAATGAACTTGAATCAAGATAACTTAAAAATAGCTTTTATAGTGTCTTCATGACTTGATACTGTGGAGAAAAAAAAAAAAAAAAAACGAAGCTAATGCCACAGAAGTCGTCCTCTGTTGATGCAGTGGCTGCCTTTGCTGGAAATCCTTCTGGCAGTAATTTAAAAAGATGCCTGTCATCTCCTTACAGCAGTTCATAATTCCAAAACAATCTATATGTAATACTCAATTAAGGAACCATAGAGGCATGTCAGCCACAGATGACTGATGCACAGGCTGAGTGGAAATTCTGCCCAACTCTTGAAAACACCACTAAAATCAATCCCCCGTCAGGGAAACCAAGATTTATTAATACATTCCTTACCTGCATCGAGTTGTGAATCAATGCTTCCCTATCAAAAGCTAATAGAAAGCTGAGATAGGTGAAACTTCTTACAGGTCCTTGTGGCCCGTTGGCAGGAAAGGGACAGGATTATAACTCGGAGAGAGGCTGCGTGTTGCAGAGCTGGACTGCCGTGCTGTGTGCCCCCCTTCCAGCAGTGAGCAGCTAGCTGGCCCTGCCCTGGAGAAATCCTCCTGGGTGGGGCGATGATGAGCTTGGTACCAACACCCATGCTCCCCCCCAGACCTCTGCCACCCATGAGATGGGCTGTCATTATTCATTGTACAAATAAGGAAATACAAACTCATGGAGGTCAGTAATGGGTCCAAGGTCCCAAAGCAGAATGGGCTCTGATGTCTGAGTACACCAAGTTCCGATCCTCGATGCCCTGTTGTCTAACTGTGTGGCTTCGTGTTTGTTTCTTAACGTCTCTGGGCCTCAGTTTTCTCATCTGTAAAATAGAGATGATGTGAGTCCCTAGGACAGAGGTGCATTGGGAGGATCCAGTAAAACAGGATGAAGGATACAGAGCGCACCGCTGCTGTGCCACCCCCTTCCAGGCCCCTCCTCCTTTCACTCCCCCTGGAGTGGTTGCCCTTACTGGAGGGGGAACTAGGAGAAATATTCCAGGTTCAGAACTTCCGGGCCTCCCTGGATCTGAGAAATAGACTCAGAAACCCCCACGTCTGGAAATTCACCAGGCTTCTTCTGAATCTGGCTCCAACCCAAGAAGTGTCTCCCCCATTTTCCAACTCAACATCTCATCCCTCGTTTCAGACTCCTTGAGCCAGCCAGGAACATGCCAGAGCCTTGAACTCAGCATCAGAACCCAGGAGGACAGAGTTAGTCACATCTTGCGACTTCTGAGACAGACTTTCGTCCCCTGCCTGGCCGTCTCTTTGTAAACTCATCACATGGTCATTGCTTGATTTTTTGTCTTGCAGGACCCCAGAAAGCCAAGTTCCTCATTGGAATTGGGGAGAAATCTCTTTTACCAGAAGGAGGTTTTGAACACAACTTTTTTGCTCACTAGTAGTTTCTCTCATAATCATCATCATCATTATTGTTGTTGTTATTATTATTATTATTATTATTATTATTTTGAGACAGGGTCTTGCTCTCTTGCCCAAGCTGGAGTGCAGTGGTGCAACCATAGCCCACTGCAACCTCCAACTCTTGAACTCAAGCAATCCTCCCTTCTCAGCCTCCCGAGTAGCTGGAACTACAGGCATGCACCCCCATGCCAGGCTGATTTGATAAATTTTTTTGTAGAGACAGGGTCTTATTTTGTTGCCGAGGCTGGTCTCAAACTCCTGGCCCCAAGCGATCCTCTTACCTTGGCCTCCCAAAGTACTGAGATTATAAGTGGGAGCCACTGCACCTGGCCTCATCTTTATTGCTAGTCCTCTTGCAGCATCTTTGCTACTCTAAGAATCCTCCTTTGGTCACATTTTCTCTGACTTAGGACGTTAACAATAATTGGTGAGCCCTGAGGAGCAGATGGAGAGGACATGTATATTACAGAGAAGCGCAGCTGTCCACGGTCTGGGGAAACCGCTCTGAAAGGTCCTCTGGGCACTCGAACAATCACCATTAAATGCTCCCCTCTCTGTTAATGCCAATCAATATGGTGTGAAAATTAAACATAAATGAGTTTTTACAGCTAATTATGACTAGTGCAAACTTCTTTCAAAATTGCCAGACATTCTTTCCAGAATAGTACGGTTTACAACTCTGAGTTAGGCATGAAGAGCCAAGTCTCATACACATAATTTAGCATGCAAAGATATAATAATGCTAAGTGCTTACTGTCCAGCCGTTCAGTGTTCCCCCAGGCAGGGCTGATCTCATGCGGTCCCATTGAAACCCCAGGAAAGCTACAGAGGAAGCAGTCATTTCCACCGCCCCTTGAGTCTGTATGATGGGAGCCTTTCAGTTCTCTATTTATGGCGAGGACCCATCGGGCGCCCAACCCAGCTGCAACCTGAGAACCGCACAGTTTGTGCTCTGGAGTGGCAGTGGCTGCATCTTGTCATGCCAGCCTGCCCTGTTCATGTTGCCCTAATTTTTCTTGTTCTTTCTTTTCTTTTTTCTCTTTTCTTTTCTTTCGAGACAGGATCTCGCTCTGTCACCCAGGCTGGAGTGCAGTGGCACAATCTCGGCTTACTGCAACCTCTGCCTCCTGAGTTCAAGTGAGTCTCCTGCCTCAGCCTCCCAAGTAGCTAGGATTATAGGCACCTGCCACCACGCCTGGCTAGTTTTTGTATTTTTAGTAAAGGTGGGGTTTTGCCATCTTGGCCAGGCTGTTCTCAAACTCCTGACCTCAACTGATCTGCCCGCCCTGGCCTCCGAAAGTGCTGAGATTTCAACCCCCATCACCAGATTAATTTGTGATCGTCATAAGCATTACACTATTGTAATAAGAGAGAATGATGCACCTCTCACTAATCCCACCCCACCCCCCTCACCTGGAACCACCACTATAAGCAGTTTAATGCCTATGCACACATACCCTCTTAGGTATACATATGCACACATAGGCACACATACCTCTATATGCACACAAACCTAAGGTACACATTATTTTATGCAGGATCACACGATGTTTTTGCAGCAGTGTGCTATACATATTAATGGTATTTGGCACCTTTTGGTGCCAGTACATATAAATTACCTCTTTTTTAAAAAGGCACATGCTGTCATTTAACAGATCTTCCATAAACAACCGTTACTCACGGTACTGCGATGCACGTTGAACCACATATTAATGTCCACAGGCACACCACAGATACAGCTTTGGGCTTTTCCCTGGGGATTTCTGAAGGATAACCATCTACCAAAATGGTCTTTTTGGGCCAAGGGAACGTACAGTAAAATGTGCGATAGTATTGCTAGATGGCCCCTTCACATGAGTTCTTTCTGTTCAAATTCTAATAGGAAGTAAATGGAATTACAGTCATGTACCGTTAGGCAATTTTGTCGTGTTGTAAACATCACAATGTCCTTGTGCAAACTTAGATGGTGTAGTCTACTGCACACCTAGGCTGTGTGCTATAGCCTATGGCTCCTAGACTGCAAACCATGCAGCATGGTACTGTAGTGGATACTGCAGGCAACCATAGCACAATGGTAGGGATTTGTATATCTAGACATAGAGAAGGTACAGTGAAAATACAGCATTATAATCTTACGGGACCACCTTCATATATGGCATCTATCATTGACCAAAACGTCCATGTGCTGCACGTGACTGTAGCTGTTTCTCTCCACCTGTGGCTGTCTTAAGTCGGGAAGGCGGAATACCCTTCATTGTTGCACCTGAGCTGATCCTTTATGCACCTGAGCTGATCCCCACCTCCCCACAGGTGACTCTCCAATTCCTGCCAGCATAGGTAGCTATAGTCCCAAGAGCTCTCTTTACAGCCGCCCAGAACCCCACTCACCAGAAGCAGAGGCTGTCAGCAGATTCCCTTCCTGCCTTTCTCTTTCTCTCCCCTTGCTCTCCTGTCTCCTCATTTGCTTTCCCTTGCCCCTCTTTACCACCATTCTCAATCCCTGTTTCCTTTCTGTTCCCCAGCGTGGACCTAGTAAAAATCATTTAGATCCTGGAACAGAAAAAGGACATTAGGAAAAAACTAAGGGAATCTAATCATGGGCTTTAATTAATGTTAATGTGTCAATATTGGTTCATTAATTGTAACACATGTATTATCCTGATGTGGTGTGTTAATGAATGGGGAAAACGGTAAAGGGGATATGAGAATTCTCTGTATTATCTTTGTGATTTTTCTGTAAATATAAATTGTTCTAAAATTAAAAGTGTATTTTTAAAAATACAGCCAGGCGCGATGGCTCACACCTGTAATCCCAGCACTTCAGGAGGCTGAGGTAGGCAGATCACTTGAGGTCAAGAGTTCGAGACCAGCCTGGCCAACATGGTGAAACCCCATCTCTACTAAAAATACAAAAATTAGCCGGGCGTGGTGGCACGTACCTGTAATCCCAGCTACTCAGGAGGCTGAGCCAGGAGACTCACTTGAACCCAGGAGGCGGAGGTTGCAGTGAGCCGAGATCGTGCCACTGCACTCCAGCCTGGGCGTCACAGTGAGACTCTATCTCAAAAAAATACACAAAAAATATATATAATTAAAAAAATAAAAACACATGGATCATTTGCATTTAGCCATTGTATGTGCTTCAGTTCCTCTTGGCTATGACAGTTTCTTACACTTTTCCTTGTTTTCGATGACAGTTTTGAGGAATGCTGGTCAGGTATTTGATACAATGCGTCCTCTTGGGAATGTGTCTGATGTTTTTCTCTGGATTAGACTGGGCGATGGATTTGGGGGAGGAAGACCACAGAGGTGAAGTGCCATTTTCATCACATTCGTATCAAGAGCACATACTAACCGTGTGACTTACCACTTTTGGTGTTTGTCTAGTTTCTTCACTGTGAATACATTCTTTTCTTTTCTTTTTTTTTTTTTTTTAACCTACTGTTTATACTCTGAACAGAAGTCACAATGCGCAGCCCACACCTAAGGGGCGAGGAAAGATGCTGTACTTCCTAGAGGGTGGGGTGTCTGTGTCATTTATTTGTTACCCTTCTGTGTGTAGGCGATGTTTCCCCCCTACCATTTATTTATTTATTCAGTAATTTATTATTATGGTATTGCGAAGTTTTTATTTGTTTGTTTTTAGACACAAGGTCTCTCTGTCGCTCAAACTGGAATGCAATGGTGCAGTCATAGCTCACTGTAGCTTCAAACTTTCAGGCTCAAGCAATCCTCCCACCTCAGCTTCCTGTGTAGCTAGGACCACAGGCATGAGCCACCACACCTGCTAATTTTGTAATGTTTTGTAGAGACGGGGTCTCACCATGTTGCCCAGGCTGGTCGAACTCCTGGCCTTAAGCGATCCTCTTGGCTTGGCCTCCCAAAGTGCTGGGATTGCAGGCATGAGTCAATGCGCCTGGCCGCCTCAGGGATTTTTTAATACTTTGGGTTATAATTCAACACTAGTTTATTTCGCTACTCATATTGTTAAGCTTCGGCCATTGGGAATCCTGTCGCTTGATTCCTGTGTCCCTTTGCCATACCCCATCGTTGCAGGGTTTTTGTTTCTGATCACCGCTTTCCTTTCTCGCAACACAAGATGTTCCAGGCTCATCTGTATTTCCTGCTCAGTGCTACAGTAGCCGTTTTTCCAAGGAGCCATAGTTCCTTTCTGAGTGCTAGGTGCTCTCATTGCTAGTACATGCTTCTAGGGGCTCTCAGCTGACAGAGCAAGGAAGTGAATGTCTGTGTACTGGCCTGTGTATATACATATCTATAAATATTTTTATGTGAAACCACAGTGATATTGAGCTAAACATGAATTACCACTAATACCTCCAACTCTAATCCATTATTACCATATGGATCATTTTAGCTTCCTCCTCTTCCTGTAATTTTTTTGCATTTTTTATTGGGCTATAATTCACATACCCTAAAATGTGTTCTTTTGAAGTATCAAATTTAGTCATTTTAATATATTCACAAGGTTGTGCAACCATCACCATGATCTAATTGCAGACCATTTTTACCATTCCACAGAGAAACCCTGCACCTGTCAGCAGTCACTCTCCCGTTCCATCCTTCCCTCGGCCCCTAGCAACCACTGATCTACTTTCTCTATGGATTTTGCTATTCTGGACATTTTATATAAATGGAAGCATACAAGATGGGGCCTTTTGCAAGTGACTTATCTCACTTAGCTTAATATTTTTAAGGTGCATCTGCATTGCAGCATGTATCAATGCTTTATGCCTTTTCATGGTTAAATAACATCCCATTGTATGGGTAGACCACATTTTGTTTATGCATCATCAACTGATGGACATTTAGGTTGCTTCCATATTTTAGGCTCTTTTGAAAAATGCTGCTATGAACACTCACCTACAAGTTTTTGCATGGGCAAATGTTTTCTCTTAGATGCATACTTAGGAGTGAAATAGCACAATTATGGTAAATATGTGTTTAACATTTGAGGAATTGCCAAAATGTTTTCCAAAAGAACTGTACCATTTTACATTCCCACCAGCACTGTATGAAGGTTCTAATTTCCCCAAATCCCTGTGAACACTTGTTGCTTTCCATCTCTTTCATCACAGCCATCCGAGTGGATATGAAGTGGTTATCTCATTGTCGCTATTCACATTTCCCTAAAGATAAATGATGTTGAGCATCTTGTCACGTGATTATCGGCCATTTGTATATGTCCTTTGAAGAAATGTCTGTTTAAATACGTTCCCGCTTGTTAATTGGGTTGTCCTTTGGTTGAGTTGTAAAAGTTCTTTATGTTTTCTGCATATTAGACCCTGATTAGATACATGATTTGCAAATATTTTCTCCCATTCCATGGGTTGCCTTTTCATTTTTTATGATGTTTTGGGAGCACAAAAGTTGGTAATTTTGATGAAGTTCAGTTTATTGATTTTTAGTTTGACTGCTATGCTCAGACATTTTAAAGAAATAAGATAACTATACATTTTTTCTTGCAAAGTATCAGGTTATTCAGTATTTTTATCTCCCTTCCAAATATGGCAATAATTTGTGTTTTAATTTTCCACCGAACTCCCTATCTTGACATTTTTGATTTTTAGTTTCACTTTTAACATTAAAAAATAGGTTTAAAAATAAATCAATAGTTAATTCAGTTTACTAAAATATTGGTGTTTGCTCATCATTATTTTTTTAATATTTCATCCTTTCTTTTGCTGAAGCAATTCTTTCAGTGAAGATTTAGATGTGGTAAACTTTTAGTTTTTATATTCCAAACATGTCTTTTTTTTGCCCTCGAGCTTAAATGATAGTTTAGCTAGGTATAAAATTTGAGGTCCATAGTTATTTGCTGTCAGCATTTAGAAGGCATTACTCTTTGATTCTGTTATTGTTAAGATTCCTGCTATCTGTATGATTTTTTCTTCATAATGTTTTTACTGCTGTTGTCTTTCTATGGTTTTTCTCTTTGTCTTTGCTGTACCAGTTTCATTGCACCATACATCAGTATGAATTAACTTTCATGTTTCCTGTGTAGTACTTTTATCTGAGGACCTGTGTCTTCCTTATTTCTGGAAAATTTCTGTTATTTCTTCAAATTCTTCTCACTATTATTTTCTCCTTTCTCCTCCACCAACTCCTCTAAACTTCTGCTGATCTTAATCTGTCCTTTAAATTTTTAAATTCAAAGAACTCAAATCAAGAGCATGTTCCTATTGCTTCTGTCTGGGTCTCTGTATTGTCTTCTGGTTCCTCAGTTTTACCTCTCAGTTCACTAATTTCCTCTTTGATGTCTAGAATTGATCTCATTTATTTTATTATTTTTCATAGAGATGGGATCTTGCTACATTGCCCAGGCTGGTCTCATACTCGTGGCGTCAAGCAATTCTTGCACCTCAGCCTCTCAAAGTACAGGGATTACAGGCATGAGCCACCATGCTTGGCCTATCTCATTTGTTGAGGGTTGTTTTTATTTTAAATTTTAGTGGATGCTTCTTTTGTGTCCACTATTTCTAAATGTTCATTACCTCCTATTCTCATTCAATTTATGCCAATGTTGTCTCATAACATCTTTTTATGGGTGTTAGTCCTTTATTAAGGACCCTTTGATGTCTTAAACACAGATTTGAAATATTTGTCAATTTTAAATAATTAATTTCATCTGGAGTGAATTTATGTTCCCAATTGAAGGGTTCATAGACTATTTTACCATGTGATTTCTTCATGGGCAGCAGACATTTTAATTGCAGGGTCAATTTGAGTAAGGGGCATTTTTTTGTTTTGTTTTTCCCTCATTCTTTCTCTCTTGGCTAACTTCTGTCTCTCTAGTGGTTTTCATTACCTCTACCCCCACCCCCATTCAGGACCAGGCCTGATAATAGTAGTTTAGGGCCCCACGGTAATATCGGGGAAAACATTTCGGTTCCTAGACTTGAGCTTGTGTCTCTCCTTCCTTCCTAGACTCTCAGGTTGCAATAAGCCTTAGCCCAGTGGTGTGCTGGAGACAGCTCCTACCAACCCATTAGGACCAGTCATTACATTTTAAGGAATGTTGTGAGGTGGTTGTTAAGTGGCATTAATAGTTATATAAACTCAGCATTAAATAGATTATATGAAAAAGCAAAGGTAATAAATACTCAAAACTGATCACTTTGTAATTCTTTTGCTAAATATTCCTGTGATCCATGCTCTTGAGGCTGTTGGCAGCTTTTGTATCTCTGTGGTAGAAACAGATCTGATATTCATGTAATGGGCACTACTGGGCATCTCTTCCACGTCTGGTTCGATGACATCACCTTGCAACTTGAAATCAGCCGCGACCACAATGGAAGTATTTACACCATGGAAATTGACAAACATGAGAAATCAGGTCTTTAAAAATAATAATAACATGTGAAACATTTACCAGCCTACCACTTCCCCAGCCCCAGGCAGCAGCAGCCTTCTTCAGCCTCCTTCCATAAACAGAGGCACCCACAACAGCCCTTCTTCCAGCAGGGAGCCAGGCTTTATTTTCCCCCTTTTCCCCTGAAAATGCTTTCAGTCTCTGTGATCTTCTAAGAGCTGAACTCCTGGTGACATTTTACTCCCACTCATGACTTTGCCTCTCTGTTTTGTGTCTGGCCGGTAGAGCTATTTGTTTTGTTTTTGAGCCTACCTGTGTCCTTGGGTTTTCTGGTTTACGTTTCATCCATTACAGCTGTTTGGAGCAGAGGGGGTTCATCAAATGCCAAACATGCTCTGCTATCTTAATTAGAATGCCATAAACATTATTTTTACTTATTTATTTATTTTGAGATGGAGTCTTGCTCTTGTTGCCCAGGCTGGAGTGCGGTGGCGTGATCTAGGCTCACTGCAACCTCTGCCTCCCGAATTCAAGCAATTCTCCTGCCTCAGCCTCCCGAGTAGCTGGGATTACAGATGCCAGCCACCAGGCCCTCCTAATTTTTTTGTATTAATATATACTTGTTTATGTGTTTATTTTTCAGACAGAGTCTCGTTCTGTTGCTTAGACTAGAGTGCAGTGGCATGATCTTGGCTCACTGCAACCTCCACCTCCCGAATTCAAGTGATTCTCCTGTCTCAGCCTCCCAGGTGGCTGGGACTACAGGCACCTGCCATCACGCCCATCTTATTTTTGTATTTTTTCGTATGAGGCTTCACCATATTGGCCAGGCTGGTCTCGAACTCTTGACCTTGTGATCCACCCATCTTGGCCTCCCAGAGTGCTGTGATTACAGGCTTGAGCCACCACGCCTGGCCATTTTTAAAAATATTTTTAGTAGAGACAGGGTTTCACCATGTTGGCCAGGCTGGTCTCGAACTCCTGACCTCAAGTGATACACCCATCTTGGCCTCCCAAAGTGCTGGGATTACAGGCATGAGCCACCATCCCTGGCCATAAACGTTATTTTTAAAAGACATAGCTTCTGTCATCTGGATATTTCTATAGGCCTCAGGATGTTTTCTTCAGTCTCCTTTGTCTTTTCTCAAAGTCATTCACTTCATCTTCCTTCTCTCATTTTCTTCCCTAGTACTTCTTTGTACTAGTTATGACAAAAGTGTTAATAATATATTTTAAGTATGAAGTATCTTTTCAGAGATTCTGTATGTCACATACACTTTCTATTTGTTGATTATATACGGAATAATAGTATACATTTAATATGATAATTCTACATGATGGTATAATAATATACTTAATATATTACTGTTCACAGAATAAAATGCTGGAGACCCCAGGTTACCTAATGGAAGTCCTCGGTCCCCTAATGTCTTTTTCCCTTCCCTGCAGGTGTCAAAGTCGTGTTCTCCGGCCACTACCACAGGAATGCCGGGGGCACCTACCAGAACCTCGACATGGTGGTGTCATCTGCCATCGGATGCCAGCTTGGCAGAGACCCCCATGGGCTCCGAGTCGTGGTGGTCACTGCCGAGAAAATTGTTCACCGATACTACAGTCTAGATGAGCTGAGTGAGAAAGGAATAGAAGGCGATCTCATGGATTTGATCAAGAAAAAATGACAGTCCTTCCTGTTCCCGTTCACTTTTCACTTGCACTATTTTTTTTTTTTAATTTTGCCAGAAACAGCAGCTGCACACAACCCCTTGCTGAAATATAAAAATAGCCCAGGCAGGTTTGTGAATTTATGTCCTTTTGCATAAATCAGAGAGCTGGGGCCCTGTCCTGAATTTTACTCAAAATAGAACTGCGATTCCTTTAAAATGGAGCGAGAGATCCTGGAAATCAGTTTTTAAAATATTAGGCTATCTCTGCATGGCTGTTTGAATAAATTCTCCTAATGCTGTTTCTCAACTCCACTTTTGAATTGTATTGTTTTCTGGTTAGCATATGAACAAAGTCTGCCTATCAACCTCAATTCCAATCTGATATCCAAGTATGATCTTTGATAATTCCTTAAACAAACTACACCTGATTGTATTAAATTGTAGTCATGATTCCCAAAATGCGAGGCAAAACAAAGTTCATCTCCTTTCCTTCCCAGCAGAATGAACAGCTATCTCCCTTGTTGCAAGAGCCATGCAGACTTATTTTGACAAGGAGCCAAATAGCCACCATTTACTGTTAAATTCTGAGACTTCTGTTATTGCTGATGATAGAAACAGAATACAGTTGATACAGCTCGGGGCCTAAATTTGCCTTCCCGGGTGCCTAGAAAAGTCACCTTTGCACATAAATTGGCCATTTATGAAAATCTCTTCCAAGAGACTGAAACCGAAGCTCTAAAATGCCACTTCTCCAGCCGCTGGGCAGCACATTTTGAGTTTGTTCACATCCACATTCTGGCTGTGTAGTCACTCCGCAGATGGGTGGTCTCTGGGGATCAGAATGCCCCGCCACTCATGAGACTCTTCATTGTGTCCACTTCGACAGAAAAAGTGGGAATGTATGCGGAGCTCTCAAAAGAAACAAAGCAGAAATTCTGGTGGGGCCAAAACGGTGCCTTAAGCCACATCCTCTGAATTGGCCCTAACTTGAATTAAATGCACTAGTGCAAAATCCCTTGACAAAAACGCGTAGGTTATTTCCAATCAGCATTGTTCTGATGTAACCTGTTTCACTGCATCTTCTCGGCAGCTCCTGACCACTGCTCAGTTTTGTCTTCTACAGCCATTGTTCTGGTGGACAGGTAACCTAGGTACTCCAAATCCTGGCAGGAAAAATGCACAGCATTAGGAAGCAACACTCAGTAATCCTAAAATGACTTCCAAAGCTGGTTACACGTGAACTGCAAAGTCTATTAAATTAAAAGACTTTCTGGTTACAAAGTTTTAGTCAACATAGCAAAACCATGGGAAATTAAGTGGAAAGAATTAAATATGTAAATTCATAAGGAACAAAAGACGAGAAGTTAATTATACGATAGGTTGGTGACACCATAGTTCGTTGTTATGTGCCACAAGAAAATTAAAATTTTTAAAAACTAAAGTGCTCTTCTTTTAGTGTTTTGCTGCAATCTTGTTTTGTATTTATTTCTTTACAACAGGTGTAGGTATAAGAGGTCAAGAAAAGGAGTTCGGTAAAGGGCATAGCTAATAACAACCACACATTGGGCTGGGCGCAGTGGCTCACGCCTGTAATCCCAGCGCTTTGGGAGGCTGAGACGGGCGGATCACCTGAGATCAGGAGTTTGAGACCAGTCTGGACAACATGGTGAAACTCCATCTCTACTGAAAATACAAAAATTAGCCAG
Source organism: Macaca mulatta (assembly GCF_049350105.2). Lineage (NCBI taxonomy): Eukaryota > Metazoa > Chordata > Mammalia > Primates > Cercopithecidae > Macaca > Macaca mulatta. The sequence continues at coordinate 13,799,729 of NC_133425.1, read as the reverse complement.
GCATGCTGGTGCACACCTGTAAGCCCACCTACTCAGAAGGCTGAGGCAGGAGATCACTGGAACCCAGGAGGCAGAGGTTGCGGTGAGCCAAGATCATGCCACCGCACTCCAGCCTGGGCGACAGAGCAAGACTCTGTCTCAAAAAAGAAAAAAAAAAAAACACACACACACACACATTGAGACTTGAGATGTGGTGACGCTTGGATCATAAACAGAGGGCTTCGATTCCAGGATGGGGGTTCCTCCAGGGAGAAATGAAAAGGAGCTCTCATTGTGGTCTTACACATGCAAAATGCTCTGAAATGTGGCACATGGGTTTGCAGAAGGATAATGGAGATAATTGAAAGATGAAAATGAAACTTACCAAATCTCCTTCCCCCAAAACTTAAAAGAACTGATTTAAAAGTACCCCAAGAATATGCAAAGAAAAGGAAATCACATCAACAGATGATTGGATAAAGAACATGTGGTATGTATACACAATGGAATACTATTCAGCCATTAAAAAGAATGAAACCATGTCCTTTGCAGCAACCTGGGTGGAACTGGAGGCCGTTATCATAAGTGAAATAACTTAGAAGTGGAAAGTCAAATAGCTCATGTTCTCACTCATAAATGGGAGCTAAATAAAGTGTACCCATGAACAAAGAGTGTGGAATAGACATTGGAGACTCAGAAGGGTGGGAGGAGGGTAAGGGATGAGAAATTATCCAATGGGTACAATGTACACCTTTCTGGTGTTGGTTGCAGGGGAAGCCCAGACTTCACCACTTCGCAATATATCCGTGTAACAAAACTGCACTTGTACACCTTATATTTATACAAATTTAATTTTTTAAAAAGGAAGAGAGAATCATATTAAATTTTCACCACTTTTTTAGTAAGTAAACAGCGGTATTTCCCAGTGGCAGGAGGTTCAGAAAGATGTAAGGAAATGTTTTTGTAGATAAGCATCTGTCATTCTGATAGGTCATGACTAGTGTGTTCACTTGCAGTTCCTTTGCCTTTAAAAAAAAGAGAATGATGTTAAAAAATAAGTGCCTTATACTGTGAAAAATGATAAAAGGACTTCCTGATTCGAAGTGCTGTGGTTTTGAATGCTTGTTATGTGTTTTAAGTGCTTTGGCTCAGAAAGGTGGGGGTCGCGTGGCCAAGGTCTCCCAACTCATCTTGGTGGAGAAGGAATGGATGTAGATGGCCCAAGGCTTGAGTCCATGCTCCGTAACACTGTCCTGTCTTGGAAAATGTTTCTCAGCGGCGAAAGGTTGCACCAGCTCAGCCAGTGGCAACACACTGAGTACGGTAATCAGCACCTTGGACAGCGTTAGCTCGAGGCACCGGGAATTTCCTCCCAGCTCTGCAAAGCCTAAACCATACCCTGATTGCACCAGGTTCAGCGGGCAGAAGCTTGTCCAAAGGGCAGATGGTTCCAGGGGGAGGATTTTTACTGGGGGATTTAGAAACTGAGCTGAACCATCATGAGTGACGGGACACAGCCCTGTCTGCAGCAGTAACTGTCCGCAGCTCTAGCTGCTCCATGTCTGGAGTTACCACCCCAGTGTGTAGGAAACCACCAGCTGTCTCAAGGCAAGGAATGTCATCTAATGCTCCCCTTTCCGATTAATCACTTTAATTGGAGGAAAAAACAAAAACACAAGGGCATGTTACAGGGGGAAGATTTTTTGAAGTGATCTCAAATTGGATTGCAAAGGCTCAAGTGACTTTGGGAGTGGGGCTGGGAAGATGATCATTTACTTATTACAATAAATAATTTTATCTCACATATTCAGTCATGTTTCTCCTAAGACCGGGAAGAATGGGGAAAAAATCTAGTAAGCATTATGGGACTCGCAACAGAACATTTTATCCTATTTTGTGATTTTCAGTATTAAGAGACTGTTGGTCACTTGCAGAGTTACAAGGCAAGCACTGGTTTAAACTTGAATAAGACGAGGACCATTGACCTTATATACCTGTAAACAACACTGCGGTGTATATAACTGTAGAAACAGTATATACATAGTAGTCTGGTATTATAGTCTGTATTCCAATGCAGAATCTTTTGAGAAAAGGTTGCCAAAACATCATTTGCATTTACTTGAACTCTTTTTTTTTCAGACAGGGTCTTGCTCTATCACCCAGGCTGCAGCCTTGAACGCTTGGGTTCAGCCAACCCTTCCACCTCAGCCTCCCAAATTAGGTGGGACTATAGGCTCGTGTCACCACATCTAATTTTTTGTTTTTGTATTTGTAGAGATGGAGGTCTTGCTCTGTTACCCAGGCTTGTCTTGAACTCCTGGTCCCAAGCAGTCCTTCCACCTTGGCCTCCCAAAGTTTTGGGATTACAGGCGTTGGCCACTACACCCAGCCTTACTTGAACTCTTAATACTCTTTCCTCAAGTAGTGCCTAAAACGGTTTTGTGCAGTCACAAAAGTAGGTAGCAATATTATATTGAGCTGGGGAAAAAGAATATTTAAGAGTAAATTGCCAAGGCAAGTTCTATTAAAAGCTTTCTGTAATAGACATCAGGAATTTTTTATTCAGGTAACCTCAACAGTTTTGATTGCACATGTAACAGATAGTACTTGTAATACCGATTTTTATAACTTCATAAAATACTCCCAAGCCATGGGGGAGCTCTTATGTATTTTTTAGTGAGTATACACACACACACATATAGTAAAAGTGGAGGATTCTTTTCTCGGAATAATGATTTCTAGCATTTATCTAGAAAAGATTCTGCTGACTAAATTTTCTTTTTCCTCTGGTGGATTTTTAAACATCAGTGCATGCACATGAATACAGATTGGATTTTTCCTTTAGGTTTTATCTGTGTAAATGAAGTCGATTAAATGTGAATAATCATGTTACCCTTCATTATTCTGGCAATTATGTTTGAGAAGTAGATTTCTTCACTAAAGGGGCTTCACAGCACACTTAGAATGAGTGAGCCACTGTGCCTTTCTAGAAATGCTTCTTGTCATCATTTTGAGATCCACTCAAACGCTCACCCCTGAAAGTGGCCTTCCTCCTTGAAATTGTTTGGCTGTGTGTCCCCACCCAAATCTCCTCTCGAATTGTAATCCCCATAATCCCCCTGTGTCAAGGGACGGACCTGGTGGGAGGTAATTGGATCATGGAGGCAGTTTCTCCCATGCTATTCTTGTGATAGTGAGTTCTCACGAAACTGATGGTTTCATGTTTGACAGTTCCTCCTTCACACTCTTTCTCTCCTGTTGCTGGGTAAGACATGCCTGCCTCCCCTTCCACCAGGATTGTAAGTTTCCCGAGGCCTCCCCAGCCATGCAGAACTGTGAGTCTATTAAATCTCTTTTCTTTATAAATTACCCAGTCTCAGGCAGTTCTTCATAGCGGTGTAAAAGTGGGCTAATACACTAATACACTGTTCCACCCTATCTAAGGATCTAAGGTTACACTGCTTGTCCCAGCATTGCTTTCTCATTCCCTTGCTTTTTTTTTTTTTTTTTTTTTTTTTTTTTTTCGTAGTGCATCACTGAGAAATGTCCTTGCTTAATTATCTCGAAGTGTAAACCACCACACACACCCACCAGAATGCAAGCTCCAGACAGCAGGGACCATGTCTGTCCCATTTGCCGCTCTATCCCCAGCATCTGGAACTATGCCTAAGGGCATAGAGTTGCTGCTCAAAGAATACTCGGCAGTGTATGGTGAGTAAAGCTATATAGCTATGGCGATCACATAGTAATCTATACTGATTATCACTATGAACACCCAATTGATAGAGGAGGAAGAAAGGGAAGGAGGTGATATTCCTAAGCCTGGTAGTAGTCCTTGTGGGATTGTCCTCAAAGTGAAGTATTGTCAGCAGCTCCACCAATAACTAGCAGCATCATTGTCATCTTTAGTTCAGTACTCTCAGTGAAGAAATAGGAGGTGATAACAAAAATATTCTCCACTTGTAGTAATTCTAAGCTTAGTTCACTGAACAAATACTGTACAGTAACCAAAGCAGGTGAGCCAGACAAGGGAGTGACCCTAGACTGAAGGTTCTATGTGAATATAAAAGAGATGGCTTGAAATACAGGCATGAAACTCAGGAAACACTGAAAACTGCATCATGGGAGCGCAGTCCAGGGACATGGTGGGAATGAATAAGATTCCTGGGAAAATCTAGCAGCACTGCAAGATACCTAAGGACAGAACCTTAAAATAGATGATTAGGCAAAAGATGGAAGTTGCAGAAGGAGTAAAGGGGAATCTGAAAACTCCAGGCTTGTGCACCCTGAACAAAAAAGGAATTGGCTCCACCTGGAGTTCAGTGGTTTAAGCCCCTACAGTCCAAACTTCCTAGAGTGAAGACATGCAAGGAACTCAAAACCTTGGTGAGTCTCCCCTCCACATTGGTCTGAGGGCAAACCACAATTGCAAAGCAGCACACCAGAGGTCAATAAAGTTCTTCTCAAAATTCACTTTTTTGGTTTTGACATGGGGTCTCTCTCTGTTGCCCAGGGTGGGGTGCAGTGGCACAATCTCAGCACATGACAGTCTCCACTTCCCAGGTTCAAGCAATCCTCCTGCGTCAGCCTCCCAAGTAGCTGGGACCAAAGGCATGCACCCCCACACCCAGCTAATTTTTGTATTTTTGGTAGATGGAGTTTCGCCATGTTGCTCAGGCTGCCCTCAAACTGCTGGGCTCAAGAGACTCACCTGCCTCGACTTCCCAAAGTGCTAGTGTTAACAGGCATGAACCACCAGGCCTGGCCTAAAATTCACTGTGTATTAGACCAGAGATACCAGAGGAAGAAGCCCAGGTCACTGGGGAGGGAGGAGTCCTAGCAGGGAGACAGCCAGGGATGGGAAGCATCTGATTTGTATATCGGCTTCACACAAATCTCTTGCTTACCCCCAAAGCATGCATGAGCGGCTTCACACAAATCTCTTGCTTACCCCCAAAGCATGCATGAGCAGGACAGGCAGGGCAACACAAGCTTAAAGAACTGAACCAAGATTTGAATCACTGCCCAGAGGAAGCAACAGAAAGCTTACTGTTGGAGTCTGGTCAAGTTAATTGCCTGCAAGAGCCTGAACATTCTTCAGAAGAATATAACTGAATCCCAGTTCTTCACAATATAATATTCACCTTGCCCAGGATACAACCCAAAATTGCTTGACATAGAACAAAACAACAAAAGCAACAACAGAAAAAAGAAAATACATTACTCTCAAAGGAAAAGACAGTCCATCCTAAGATGCCCCAGATGTTGGAATTATCACTCCAGGAGAATAGAGCAGCTACTATAACAAAGCTTTATAAAGTAAAGGAAAATATACCTAATATGAATGAAAAGAAAGGATATCTCCTAGAACACAGAAAAAATCAAATGAAAATTTCAGAACTGAAAAATATCTAAAATTTTAAAACTTACTGGATGGGCTTAATAGCAGAATGGAGGAGAGAGAAAAGAGTCAGGAAACATGAAGACAGATCAATAGAAAGTATTCATTCTAAAATACAAAGACAAAAAGGATTTTATTAAGCAAAGCTTCAGGACCCTATATCAAAAGTCTAAAGTACAGGTGACGAGTACCAGAAAGGAAAGAAAGAATGGGCCACAAAAAAATATTTGGAAAAGTGATAGCCAACAACGTCTCATATTTGGTGAAATTAAAAAAAATTAAATTCTGCATGCTCAACAAACACAGAAAACATGAGTCACGAAGCAAAATATTACTAAATTGGACTTTATAAAGATTTTGCTTTTCAGTGATATTGGAAAATGGGAGGCAAGCCTGGAAGAATAAATTGCAGCACATTTATCAGATAAAGGGCTTGTATCCAAAAGTATGTAAAGAACTGCAGCCTGGGCAACATAGCCATATCTCCAACTCCTGACCTCAAGTGATCTGCCTGCCTTGGCTTCCCAAAGTGTTGGGATTATAGGCGAGAGCCACCGTGCCCAGCCGAACCCTTCTTTTTAGAGACCAGAATGGAGGGAAGGGAAAGGGTGATGAGGCTAGGGCAGTGGGTAGAGACGTGGGATAATGTATTCAATCCATTGTTTGATAGGCACATGTCCATTTCCTGCTAATTCCTCTCTCAGAGGCACTCTGTGCTGTGTTTCACTGTGAAGCAGGTGAGGCTTTTTGGATTTATGCACAGTTAGCCTTGGTCATGTCAGGAAAGAGCCACCATCCATATAGAATGGGTGACATCTGCCTTTCACGGCATCCCTGCCTCTGAGCAGACCATATGGATGTGTTCTAGGCACTGAAGGAGAGTAGATCCAGGATGTAACCTATTACCATGATATGTGAAAGTCTTTCCTTGGTCTTCCAAGCTGTCCTTTCAAGCTTCCACAAAAACAGCTAATGATTTCATCTCATAATATTTTTGAAATACTCTCTGGATTTGCTCTCTTAAAAAGCTACCACGGAGGCCAGGTGCAGTGGCTCAAGTCTGTAATCCCAGCACTTTGGGAGGCCGAGGCGGGCGGATCACTTGAGGTTGGGAGTTTGAGACCAGCCTGGCCAACAGGATGAAACCCCGTCTCTACCAAAAATAGAAAAATCAGCCAGGCATGGTGGCACACACCTGTAGTCCCAGCGACTCGGGAGGCAGGAGAATCACTTGAACCCGGGAGGCGGAGGTTGCAGTGAGCCGAGATCAAGCCACAGCACTCCAACCTGGGAAAGAGAGTGAGTGAGACTCCATCTCAAATAATAAAATAAAATAATAAGTAATTAATAAAAAGCTACCAAGGCAGGTTTTTGGCTCAGTGGTGCAGTAACTCACGCCTGTAATCCCAGCACTTTGGGATTCTGAGATGGGAGGATTGCTTGAGTCCAGGAGTTCAAGACAAGTCTAGGCAACATAGTGAGACCACCCCTCCCATCTCTACAAATATAAAGCATTAGCTGGGCATGGTGACACCTATCTGTAGTCCCAGCTACTTAGGATTCTGAGATGGGAGGATCACTTGAGCCCAGGAGGTCGAGGCTGCAGTGAGCTGTGATCATACGACTGCACTCCAGCCTGGGTAACAAAGCAAGACCCTGTCTCTGAAAAAAAAAAGAAAAAAGAAAAAAAAAAAAAGGCTACCAAAATGCAATATCACACCCTTAAACCACATATTTTGGTGTGAAAAGCTATTAAAATGATACGGTATTGTATCTACCCTATAGGTCCGGGTTTTCCTGTTCTCTTACGTTGTCGTGGGATGAGATCCAACATGGTACCCTGAGGGCAGGAACAGTGTCTTCATAGCCACTGTGTCCTCATTGCCTGGCCTGGGACCTGGCCCTCCTTGTAAATGTGTGTTGCCTCCTTGTTGCTTCCTCTGTGCTGTGTTTCATTGTGAAGCAGATGAGGCTTTCTGGATTTAAGGCTTCCCTGCTCAGCAACCCAACACTGCGAACCTTCCCTCCAATTGTTCATCCATTCCAAAGACTTGTGGAGGAGGTACCGCGCCCTGTGCCTGGCGCTGGTAAACAGAGAGCAGCCTTTGTCTCCTATGAGACAACTTAAACACTGAGGTTTCCTGTGTCCCGGGCAGCCTTCTCTGCTCTCTGACGTTCCTGGGAAACCTGACGAGCACCAATCACAGTCATTACTGTGTATGTGATGACGGTTCCCACACAGAATGATTTTAAGACAAGATGAACTTCCGCTGACTGGACAGCATGACGGTGTCCCCAAAACAACTCACACACACCATTTCCAAACTTTAATTCATCTCTGTTCCCAAAGCACCTTCTCTTTCTTTTCTTTTCTTTTCTTTTCTTTTCTTTTCTTTCTTTCAAGGCAGGATTTCCCTCTGTACCCCAGGGGGGAGTTCAGTGGCACGATCTCAGCTTACTGCAACCTCCGCCTCCCAGGCTCAAGCGATCCTCCTGCCTCAGCCTCCACAGGTAGCTGGGACCACAGGCACCAGCCACCATGCCTGGTTAATTTCTGTATCTTTTAGTAGAGACGGGGTTTCCCTATGTTTCCCAGGCTGGTCTCGAATTCCCGAGCTCAAGCGATCCACCCATCTCAGCCTCCCAAAATGCTGGGATTATAGGTGTGAGCCACCGCGCCTGTCTTTATGTCCCTGTCTTGACAAATAGCTACAGCCCCTACCCACATGCCTTAAACCAGAAACTCAGGTTCTGCCTCTATCCTGTGCCCCAGTGTCTCACAACTCTCAGTTGCTAAGGCCTCGGGACTCACCTTGGAGGAGCCGCCTCCCCAGGGCCTGTTTTCCTTAGGCCTTTTCCTGGTGATGTTCCTTAGAACAACTCCTGGCCCCCCACTCTGCCCAAACTTCTTTCAGGGCCCAGCTCCCGTCTCACCCACTCCTGGACTCCCCCAGCCGTACCTGAGCACCTCCCCTGGCACCACCAGATGGGCAGCACAGTGCGGACGTTTTCAATCCACGCGTCCAAGAGCTGCTCTTGCAGTGAGCAGGCAGGGCGCAGAGCGCCACCTCCAGGGCAGCGTGCGTCTCCTCAATTCCAAGATGCATCTGTTTTTCACATTTTACTGTTTCTGAAATCAAAACCCAGGCTCGCCATCGGTGGCCTCCTTAACATGGAGAAAATGCTAGAAAGACAGATACATTTAAAAATGGGCCAGGCGTGGTGGCTCACACCTGTAATCCCAGCACTTTGGGAGAGCGAGGCAGGCGGATCACTTGAGGTCAGGAGTTTGAGACCAGACTGGCGAACAAAGTGAAGCCCCATCTCTACTAAAAATAGAAAACTTAGCCACGCATGGTGGCGCATGCCTGTAGTCCCAGCTTCTCAGGAGGCTGAGGCAGAAGAATCGCTTGAAACCAGGAGGCAGAAGTTGCAGTGAGCCCAGATCATGCCATTGCACTCCAGTCTGGGCAACAAAGAGACACTCTGTCTCAAAAAAAAAAGAAAAAAAAAGAAGGAAGGAAGGAAAAAAGAGAAAGAGAGAGAAGGAAAGAAAAAGAAAAGAAAGAAAATGGAAGGAAGAAAGGAAGGAGAAAAGGGAGGGAGAAGGGCTAAAGGGATGGAGTTAGCCCACCTGGGTTCCAGTGCTGGCTCTCCTGCTTACTCAATGACTCTGCGGCCTTGGGCAGGTAGTGTCCTGTTTCTGGGGCTCAGTTTCTTCATCTAGAAAGTGGGGACAATATAGTACCTTTCCCTTCAGGTTGACATGAGCCTACTTGACACCTTAGCACTGATACGTGAACAAATCCTGGCGGAATATAACCAAATGCTTCTGCAATATCCATTGTGTCTGTGCAGAGGATTTGCATAATAGATAATCACAGCATTGATCATCTTCAAACATCACATGTTTGTTTCTCCAGCCTCATCCCGCAGCACAGAGCCCAGCCGTGCATCCACGAGGGGCCCATGGTCCCCCTTCTCATGTGCTAAGCCTCCCAGACTGGGTTCTTAAAACTAGATTTGGGCTGGCTGGGGTGGCTCATGCCTGTAATTTCAGCACTTTAGGAGGCAGAGGCTGGTGGATATCACCTGAGGTCAGGAGTTCGAGACTAACCTGGCCAACATGGTGAACCCCATCTCTATTAAAAATACAAAAATTAGTCAAGCATGGTGGCACATGCCTGTAATCCCAGATACTCAGTAGGCTGAGGCAGGAGAATCTCTTAAACCCAGGAGGCAGAGGTTGCAGTGAGCCAAGATTGCACCACTGCACTCCAGCCTAGGCAACAGAGTGAGTGAGGCTGTCTCAAAAAAAAAAAACAAAACAAAACACTACATTTGATAGCAGAGTAGCAAACTTTTTATAATGCAGCCTCAAAAGAACAAAATTAACTTTCCCTCTTGTCTGTAAAGGAGCAGACAACTGAGACATCAGCTACGTGGCCTGAGACTATTGTGATTACTTCCCATGTATGAACTCGCTGAGTGCTAAAAACAACCCTACTACCAAGGTAAGTATTTTTATTATTCCCATTTTTCAGATGAGAAAACTGAGACCTAAGACATTGAGAACCTGCTCAAGGTCACGTAGTGTGTGAGTGTCAGAGTTGGGATTCACACCCGAGCATTGTGGTCCCAGCACCCATGACCTCTCCACTCTAACAAGCCTCTAGCCTTCTGTGGCAGGGGGAGTTGGAATGACATATGTACTCCCTTACCCAAAAGGGATAAAGTGTGTTGACAAATAGGACCCCAGGCTTTCTTCTCTTAGACCCAGAAGCAGGTCTGCTTCTCTTGGAATCAAACACTGGAATGTAAATTATTTTCAGCCGGGCACAGTGGCTCACACCTGTAATCCCAGCACTTTGGGAAGTCAAGGTGGGCAGATCACTGGAGGTCTGGAGTTCGAGACCAGCCTGGCCAACATGGTGAAACCTCATCTCCACTAAAAATACAAAAAACTAGCCAGGCATGGTGGTGTGCGCCTGTAATCCCAGCTACTCGGGAGGCTGAGGCAGGAGAATTGCTTGAACCCCAGAGGCAGATGTTGCAGTAAGCTGAGATTGCGCCATTGCACTCCAGCCTGGGCAACAGAGTGAGACTCCGTCTCCCCCTCAAAAAAAAAAGAAAGTAAATTATTTTCATCCTCAAATTATGTCTCCACTGACAAATGGAACCAAGTTTATTTATTTCATTATTCACTTTAGTTAAGTATTTTTTTTTTCTCTCTCTCTCCAAGGAATTCCAGCAATAAAGTCACACATTACCCGAAAGATCTCCAGCAGAGGGATTTCTGGGCCAACGTTACTCACCTCCGGAGCGTCCGCAGCTCCTAGCTTGGGTGAAAGGAAAGTTTCATTAGCTTTATTTACTTCTTCCGATATAATTGGTCAGGAGAGTATAAATGCTGATGTCATGTCTAATTAGCGGTGGCCTCTGCCCTTCTGGTCACAGCACCGCGTCTGGCTTGTTTGTGTGGGTGGAGCAGTTTCACGGGGAGCATCTTTATGAACTAGCTCTCCCATGGAGCTGCTCTAATTATCATTGAAGAAAACAAGCTTTTTGATGTTCTGTAGACAGTTCAGCAACATCTCCCCAACAGGGCTGATCATTTTAACCCCTTTCCAGTACGTGACGGGCTTTTTCCACAGGTGATCACATCAGATCCTGGGGAACTAGAAACTGGGAACTCATCTCTGCTCGTCTCCGTCCTGGACGCCTTGCCGATCTTGGCGCCAGTGGAATCTGTCAAGGGCTCTAAAGCTAATGGTTTGTATTGGCATGGATTTGCCAGGCGTCCGAAATTCAGATTAAACAACCAATGCAACCATCGTGCCCCTGGGTACCATTTATTGTCATGAAATCAAACCCAGCGTAAAGGAAAACAGTTCAATAACTAAAAGATTAGTGTGGATACAGATATTCATTGATACTAATAAATTTTACAATATGTTTTGTTTAAAAGCAAAAAGGAGTGGGGGAATAATTTGAGTTCCCCTGTGGCAGGATTCCATTGAGTTATTGAGAGGTAAAGATTTTTCACAAAGTTAACTACAGACTGAAAATGTCAATTTGACAGCAACACTTTCTTCTTGGTTCACATCATTCAGTTCCAGAAAATCAGTAAGATAAAAGCCATGCACCACTGAGGGAGAGAGGAGGTGACCTCCAGGTTCTCTTTCTTTCTCTCACACAGACACTCCTCAACCCCAATGATCTCTGCTTTTCCATCCAAACACAGGACCAATCACCGGACTCCAGTTTGCTTCCAGGATTTTATATGGCACCCTGAGGACAGCTCATTCCACCATGTCCCTAACCCATATCATCCCTCTTCTGTATGCAGACTGTAGCTTAATCCCTCAATCCAGTCTTACATTTTTTGTGTTTTTTTTGACAGTCTCGTTCTGTCGCCTAGACTGGAGTGCAGTGCAGTGGTGCAGTCTCAGCTCACTGCAATCTCTGCCTCCCAAGCTCAAGTGATCCTTGTGCCTCAGCCTCCCAAGTAGCTGAAACGACAGGTGTGTGCCACCACACCCAGCTAATTTTTCTTTTCTTTTCTTTTCTTTTTTTTTTGTATTTTTAGTAGAGACGGGGTTTCACCATGTTGGTCAGGCTGGTCTCGAACTCCTGGCCTGAAGTGATTCACCCACCTCTGCCCTCCAGAGTGCTGGGGATTACAGGCGTGCGTCACCGTGCCGGGCCCAGTCTTGTGTTCTTGTGCACCCACACAGAACACTTCCTTTCCCCCTTTCTGCCTCTCCTTCTCTCAATTTTCCTCTGAAGCCCCCAGAGCTCTAGTTTCTGTGAAACAAATCCCCCTGTATTCTCAGCCTCTCCTCTGAGTCCTGAGCCCCTCTCACTCCTCGTTTTACTTTGTCTGCGACTCCCTCTGAGTAGAAGCTGTTCCCTCCTCCATGTGCCACTTTCCTCGATGCCCATAAACCAGCTGGGGGCCTCCCAGTTCCCCAGCATGCCCTCCACTGCCTTTCACTCATTTCCTTTATGCGTTTTAGAGACAGGGTCTTGTTCTGTGGCCCAGGCTGGAGTGCTGTGCTCTGATCATAGCTCACCACAGCCTTGACTTACGGGCTCAAGTGATCCTCCCGCCCAGTCTCCCAAGTAGTTGTGATTACAGGTGTACACCACCACACCTGGCTAATTAAAAAAAAAAAAAAAAAAAAAAAAAAAAACGTAGAGATGGGGTAGGGAGCTATGTTTCCCAGGCTGGTGTTGAACTCTTGGGCTCAAGCAATCCTCTCGCCTCAGCCTCCCAAAGTGCTGGGATTTCAGGTGTGAGCCACTGTGCCCAGGCTTTACACTCATTTCTACATTCATTCAGCAAATTATCGGGTACCTACTCTGTGCCAGGGATATATCTAATGGCTAATTCTCATGGAAATCATCCACCGATTTCCTGGCGAAGACTCATCCCTGTTTTATAGAAGACTCTCGGACTTGATTAATAGTCTTTCTGATCACCCAAATGTAACCTCCCTCCAAGGTGACTTAGTGTCTATGGGAACCACCCACCTGTGATGGACACCTGTGCAGCACCCATTATGCTTTGTTTTTTCTTTTTTCTTTTTTCTTTTTTTGAGAGGCAGTCTCGCTCTGTCACCCAGGCTGGAGTGCAGTGGTGCAACCTTAGCTCACCACAACCTCTGCCTCTCAGATTGAAGTGGTTCTCCTGCCTCAGCCTCCCGAGTAGCTGGGATTACAGGTATGTGCCACCACACCCAGCTAATTTTTGTATTTTTAGTAGAGACAGGCTCATATTGGTCAGGCTGCTCTCGAATCCACGATCTCAGGTGATCCCCCTTGGCTCTTGGTTGGCTGCAATTCCTTACTGGCCAGAGGTCTTTGTTTCTTACCACGCGTCTCTCCATAGGCTGCCTTGAATGTCCTCGTGACCCCATGACATGGGGGTGGGCTTCCCCCAAAGTTAGTGATCCAGGGGAGAGAGAATCTTCAAGATGGAAGTCATCGTGTTTTAAAATCTCATCTTGAGAGTGACATACCATCACCTCTGCCATATGCAGTTGGTCACAGAAACCAAGCCTGGTACAATGTGGGAAGGGATCACACCTTACAGGGTGTAACAGCAGGAGGTGGAGAACATTGGGTGCCGTCTTGGAGGCTGGTTCCACAGTGGGGGAGAAAGACAGTAATCAAACATCACACTAATGCACGTGTCATTGCAAACTGAGCTATGTGCTCTCAAAATACAGCCCATGGTCCTGTGAGAGCGAATAACAAGGGGTCCAACTTAGACATAGGTGGAAACCAGAGATGAAACTTTGACATTGCCTCTAAGGGATGAGTCAATAAGAGACGAAGAAAGGAAAAAGGGCATCTTAGGCCATTGGTTCACAACCTTGATTGCTCATTGGAGTCATCTGAGGAGATTTTAAAAATACTGTTGGCCGAGCATGGTGGCTGACACCTGTAATCCCAGCACTTTGAGAGGCTGAGGTAGGTGAATCACCTGAGATCAGGAGTTTAAGACCAGCCTGGCCAAGATGGTGACACCCCGTCTCTACTAAAAATACAACTAGTCGGGTGTGGTGGTGGACGCCTGTAATCCCAGCTACTCGGGAGGCTGAGGCAGGAGACTCACTCGAACTCAGGAGGTGGGGGTTGCGGTGAGCCGAGATCACGCCATTGCACTCTAGCCTGGGCAACAAGAGCGAAACTCTGTCTCAAAAAAGCAAAAAAATACTGTTGTCCAGACTGCCCCTCCAAAGACTCTGATCTAAATGGTCTGGGGTAACGCCTGGGCATTAGGATTTTTTCAAGCTCCCAAGGCAATTCCAATGTGCAACCATGTTAGAGAACAATTGTTCTAGGATAGGGAACCACCTACACAAATGTCTGTTACCAGAGGGAGACTAACATGCTTGAGGAATTGAGGGCCAGGAGGGCTGGAGGGTGGAGAGTGCAGAAGAGGGATATAGAGTGGGGACAAGAGGTGGGCAGATGCTGGACCTGATGATGCACCTCAGAGGACGTGCTAGGGAGGCTGGGCTTGGAGGTACAAGGAGGGTAGAGGAGTGACATGATCCAATGGACATTTCCAAAAGATGCCTCTGGCTCAGGTTCATGAACAGATTGGAGGGGAGCCCAAGGGTGAGGGTACCAGATCTGGAGTGACAGAACCTTGGTTCCAATGGTGACAGGAGATGAGGACTTGGACTAAGACAGTGACAGCAGGTGACAGCAATATGGTGGGCAGAGTCAAGAGTTCTATGTTGGCTGGGTGCAGTGGCTCATGCCTGTAATCCCACCACTTTGGGAGGCTGAGGTGGGCAGATTACAAGGTCAGGAGTTCGAGACCAGCCTGGCCAACATGGTGAAACCCCATCTCTACTAAAAACACAAAAATTATCTGGGAGTGGTGGTGGGCACCTGTAGTCCCCAGCTACTGGGGAGGCTAAGGCAGAAGAATTAGTTGAATCCGGGAGGCAGAGGTTGCAGTGAGCTAAGATCACGCCACTGCACTCCAGCCTGGGGGACAGAGCGAGACTCTGTCTCAAAAAAAAAAATCCAATGTTACCAATTCTTATGATCCAATCAAAGCTTTTGATTTGACAAATGGGAAACTGAGGTCACAGAGATGACAGGGCTCATTCAAGATAATTCCATAATAGGATAAAGCGAAAGGAAAGAGAAACCAACTTGGCCCTAACAACCTGTGGTTTAAATGATAAACAAGACCAGAGGAGAAGAGAAAAGGAAATGAGGATGAGAGCAGCAGGCGAAGATGAAAGAAGACACATCTAACACACACACATACACACATGCTCACATGCTCACAAATGAGAAGACCAAAAGGTCACTGGCAAGTTGAAAAATGGATGGTGTAATTATAAAGCTGTCTGAAATGCCAGCCAGGGTCAGCCCTGTGACCCGTCCTTCCGTGCCTGGCAGGGACACTGGGGGAGGGCTGGGGAAAGCTGCCAACGTGCTTGACATTCAGCTTCTGTGGCGGGGGGTGGAGGAGTGTTCCATGCCATGCCTTGCCTCTGTTCTCCATGGCAGAATCTGTGACTTTCTCTCCAAGACAGCCCAAGCCTGTTGATAGCCTGTCCCAACTCTGTGGTCACATGGAGAAAGGTTATTTCCAGCACCCCACTTTTAGCCGCACATTAAACAGATGGGGTCCTTCCTTTTCTGTTGGTGATGATCCCCTGCCTCTAAAGAGGTGACTTTTTAGTGTCTTTCTTGAGAAAAGGAAATGGTGACTCACATCTCACCAGCCTGAAATAATTAGTTTCAGGCAAATGCATGTAGATATGGGTAAATACTTTAAAGTGAAGCCTTCTAATCAATAGTCTCTATGTTTATCAGGAAATGAGCAGATGGTGTGAGGTTTTCTAAAAAACACAGAGACCAGAAACAAATAATTCCATGACATCCTGGGTTAGACAGATCATTAATTGGGTACTAAATTCTACTGAAGGTTTAGGGAAGAATATATCATTCTGAAATGTTAGAGCTAGAAGAACCCTCTAAGAAAATGTAGTCTAGGGATGGCCAATAAATGGCACTCTCAGCATCACGTTCCCCCTCATACCCACACCAGACATTAATAATTCATCACAGTACTACTGACCTCTGAGTCCTCCTAAAGACAGTATTCCAGGCATGCATTATCAATCATGGTTATCACCCAAGATCTGCATTATCTTTATATAGTAAAATAAAATTTTAAAACTCAGTGCCTCAGTTACACTAGCCACCTTTCCAGTACTCAGTAGCCACATGTGGCTACTGGACAGCGCAGAATAGAACACTTCAATCATTGCAGAAAGTCCACCTGGACACCCCTAGAACCATATTTCCCAAATGGCAGTCATTTTTAATTTATATTTTTAATATATCATCTTCACACTTTTTGCCACATTGACTTGTTTTATTTATTTATTTATTTATTTATTTATTTATTTATTTATTTATTATGAGACAGAGTATCGCTGTGTTGCCAGGCTGGAGTGCAGTTATGCAATCTCAGCTCACTACAACCTCCACCTCCCAGGTTCAAGCGATTCTCCTGCCTCAGCCTCTCAAGTAGCTGGGATTACAGGCACATGCCACCACACCCAGCCAATTTTTGTATTTTTAGTAGAGACAGGGTTTCACTGTGTTGGCCAGGATGATCTCTATCTCCTAACTTCATGATCTGCCTGCCTTGGCGTCCCGAACTGCTGGATTACAGGCATGAGCCACTGCGCCCGGCCACACATTGACTCTTTTTTACAAAAAAATTATCTAATAAGGAAATGTTTAAAATTATCAATGGAAATGGAAAGCCAGTTTACTTTTTTTTTTTTTTTTTTGAGACCAAGTCTCACTTGTTTTATTTATTTATTTATTTATTTTGAGACAGAGTCTCACTCTGTTGCCAGGCTGGAGTGTAGTGATACAATCTTGGCTCACTACAACCTCTACCTCCTGGGTTCAAGTAATTCTCATGCCTCAGTTTCCTAAGAAGCTAGGATTACAGGTGTGTGCCACCACACCTGGCTAATTTTTGTATTTTTAGTAGAGATGGAGTGTCATCATGTTGCCCAGGCTAGTCTCGAACTCCTGACCTCAAGTGATCCACCCACCTGGGCCTCCCAAAGTGCTGGGATTACAGGCGTGAGCCACCACACCCAGCTAAGCCTTTCTTATTGATTTAAAAGTACCATGAGTTGCACACTCTCATGATTAGCATGGATTGGAACAACCGTGAGAGGAAGAGGAGTTTGCTGAAGGTCACTAAACAGGAATGGTGAGAGGAAGGGGGATGGCACATACACACACACACACACACACACACACACACACACACACACAAGCACACATGCTTGCAGAGGCATTGTAAACAGTGGTTATCAGGTGGGTTCAGGTCTAGGTTTCTCCAAGTTAGAAAATGTCTCTGAGCCTCAGTTGCTCCATCTGTAAATGGGGAAAGGGTGAAACAATCTTGAAGGATCCCCGAAAGTCAGATTTCTCAACCTCAGCAATGTCAA
Organism: Macaca mulatta; assembly: GCF_049350105.2. Taxonomy (NCBI): domain Eukaryota; kingdom Metazoa; phylum Chordata; class Mammalia; order Primates; family Cercopithecidae; genus Macaca; species Macaca mulatta. The sequence continues at coordinate 13,782,329 of NC_133425.1, read as the reverse complement.
CACTTTGGGCTAGATCATTCCTTGCTGTGGGGGCTGTCCCATGCACTGTAGGATGTTAGCAGCATCCTTGGCCTCTATTCACTGGATGCCAGTAGCACTACCCCTCCCCTGGCTGTAACAACCAAAAATGCTTCCAAACATCGCCCAGTGTCCACTGGGGGGCAAATTCACCCTTGGTGGAGAACCACTGCTGAAAGGATTAGAGATGATGTATGTAAAATAGCTCACAGTGCCTTCTACGTAGTAAGTGTTCAATTAATCGTCGCCATTGTTGCTGTTATTTGTATTCATATTTGCATTGGAGCGGGGTCTATCGTCCCCACTTTACAGGTTAGGAAACAAAGCCAGAGCCAGGCTTTGAGTAGAGTTTTGGGTGTTTCCAGCATCCACCTTCCCGCCACACTTCAGGCAGCCCTGCCTAAGCTCGCATAATCTGGACTCCACTATACACCCCACATCAGCTCCGAAGGACCCAGATGGTCAGAACAGAGGTTTTTTGCATTCAAACTGGTTTTCTGCACTTCCAACCAGCCAGTGCATCAGACCAGGCTGATGCAGAGAGGCTCCCTGCAGCTCTCAAGAAATTTCTCAACAATGCCAGTGTTTGTCCTCCATCTTGAAGCTGAAGATAATGCCAAGAAAAGCACAGCTTCTGACCCACAGGAGATGACGTACTGAAGTCGTTTGGAAAATGCTTTAATGCCTTCAACTGCAATGAACTTATCTGACCTCTCAGTGCCTGTGAACAACATCCCTCTTTCGATGAGCTCATTGGGGGCCAGGATGGTGACTTCCACAGTCAGGGCAGGGCACCGGGGCTGCACTGTGAGGCTGCCTCTTCTCTGTTGATGTTGACTTCCAGAGCTCTATTTGCTCATCCCACAAAATCCACATTGCAACACCCGGTCATTTTCCCCCTCCACGCGCATCCCTTTTCACTTGGTTTTGGACCTATTGCTCTACACCGATGTTTTTGCCACAAGAAGCTCTTTGAGCAAAACAGCGTTAGTCTCTAAGTCGGGATGAGAAACACCATTCACTCCCTGCAGTCTTAGCAATTCACAGTGCACAATAGTTCACTAAAGGCCCTCAGATGTTCCACAGTAAGGTAATTCATCTGACTGTGTTTTTTTGTTTTGTTTTGTCTTGTCTTTTGGTTTTTGTTTTTGAGATGGGGTCTCATTCTGTTGCCCAGGCTAGAGTGCAGTGGCGTGATCACAGCTCACTGAAGCCTCAACATCCTGGGCTCAAGGATCCTCCTGCCTCAGCCTCCTAAGTAGCTGGGACTATAGGTGTGCGCTGCAACCCGCCTGGCTATTTTTTCATATTTCTTGTAGAGATGGGGTTTCACCATGTTGCCCAGGCTGGTCTCAAACTCCTGGGCTCAAGCAGTCCTCCCGTCTCAGTCTTCTAAAGGGCTGGGATTACAAGCATAAGCCACCACTCCCAGCCCCCATCTAACTGTTTTAAAAACAACTTTTCCTAAGTTGATTTCATCACAAACTCTTTTACACCGTGGTAGCAAAGACTGGCTAGCAGTTCACTCAGTCCACTTCCTTATTCCAGATACCCAGATAGACAGTCTGCCTTGCAGTTCCATCCAGCTACACGATGGAGTTCTAGCAAATGGGACAGGAGATGAAGTGACAGGCACCTCTTCCAGGCCTACCTCATACACACACCCCATACAATGCTTCACTCCCTTTCCCTGTCTGCCAGCGGAGTAGAGTGGACCCATGGGGATGAGGAAGTCAGAGCCACAGATGGAAAGACCGTGAACCCTTGAAGCACTGTGTGGAAGGCTGCCTGTCACACACTTGCATGGAACTGTAATGTGTGCCATTGGTATGGTGGGATGTTTTATTACTGCAGCTGCCATTACTCATCCTGACTACTTGTGATGAACTGTTGGTTTCCCCCACCCAACTCATATATTAAAGCCCTAACCCCAATGTGGTTATGTTTGGAGATGGCGCCTCTAAGAAAGTAATTAAGGTTAATTGAGATCAAAAGGGTGGGGCCCTGATGTGACAGGATTTGTGTCCTTATAAGAAGAGACACCAGGTTGGGCTTGGTGGCTCACACCTGAAATCCAAGCACTTTGGGAGGCTGAGGTGGGCAGATGAAGAGGTCAGGAGTTTGAGACCAGCCTGGCCGACGTGGGGAAACCTCGTCTCTACTAAAAATACAAAAATTAGCCAGGCATGGTAGCAGGCGCCTGTAATCCCAAGCTACTGAGGAGGCTGAGGCAGGATAATTGCTTGAATCCAGGAGGCGGAGGCAGCAGTGAGCTGAGATCATGCCACTGCACTCCAGCCTGGGCAACAGAGTGGGACTTCATATCAAAGGAAAAAAAAAAAAAAGTGACACCAGGTTGGGCTTGGTGCCTCACACCTGAAATCCAAGCACTTTGGGAGGCCAAGGAAGGATGATCATTTGAGGCCAAAAGTTCTAGACCAGCCTAGGCAGCATAGCAAGGCCTCATCTCTAGCAAACAAAACAAAACAAAACAAAAAGTTAGTTAACTGGACATGGTGACATGCACCTGTAGTCCTAGCTACTCCGGAGCTTGAGGCAAGAGGATCATGTGAGCCCAGGAGGTTGAGGCTGCTATGAACTATGGTTGTATCACAATCTTGGGGCAACAGATCGCACCAATCTGCTGCTCCAGCCTGGGCAACAGAGCAATACCCTGTGTCTAAAAAGATTTTTAAAAAGCAGAGACACCAGAGTGTTTGCTCGCTCTCTTTCTCTGCATGTGCACCAAGGAAAGACCAGGAGAGGACATAGAAAGAAAGCAGCCATCTGCAAGCCAGGAAGAGATTAAGTGCCAGAAACTGAATTGGCCAGGACCTTGATCTTGGACTTCCAGCCTCCAGAACTGCAAGAAAAAAAAGTCTTTTGCATAAGCCACTTAGTCTACGATATCGTGTCATGGCAGTCAGAGCAACGAATGCACTACTACAACATGCGACACCAAAAAAAAACAGTGTGGTCAGTGTTTTTCAGCTCACACTTTAAGAATCTGTGCCTTACACAGTTTCCATCAAATTGAACATTCAGTGGTATTTGCATAGGCCCCGTAGGTAAATGTTCACAGAGCCCCACACAGTGTCCAAAATGTAGCTGCACTATAGCTCCCTCGAGTAATGTACTATTTAAATGGGAATATTATTCAGCCTTTAAAAAGGACTTCCTACCATCTGTGGAATGGTACCTGGAGGACATTATGCCAAGTGAAATGAGCCAGACACAGAAACGAAAACACTGCGTGATCTCACGTATATGTGGAATTTTAGAAAGATAAATACATAGAAACAGAGAGTAAAACAGTGGTAGCCAGGGGTGGGAAAGTGGGGAGATGGTGGTCAAATAATGTAAAGCTGGAGTTATATGGGATGAATAGGTGTATATTCGTATGGTAATTTTTTTTTTTTTTTTTTTTGAGATGCAGTTTCACTCTTGTTGCCCAGGCAGAAGTGCAATGGCACAATCTCGGCTCACTGCAACCTCCACCTCCCCGGTTCAAGCGATTCTCCTGCCTCAGCCTCCCGAGTTGCTGGGATTACAGGCATGCACCACCACACCCAGCCAATTTTGTGTTTTTTTAGTAGAGACGGGGTTTCACCATGTTGGTCAGGCTGGTCTTGAACTCCTGACCTCAGGTGATCCACCCTCCTGGGCCTCTGAAAGTGCTGGGATTACAGGTGTGAGCCACCACGTCCGGCCATTTTTTGCTTTTTTGAGATGAAGTCTCACTCTGTTGCCCAGGCTGAAGTGCCGCGGCATGATCTCGGCTCACTGCAGCTTCCACCTGCTGGATTCAAGCGATTCTTCTGCCTCAGCCTCCTGAGTAGCTGGGACTACAGGCACCCGTCACCACACCTGGATAATAATAATAATAGTTATCATTATTATTGTTATTTTTAGTAGAAATGAGGTTTCACCATGTTGGCCAGGCTGTTCTCGAACTCCTGATCTCAAGTGATCCACCCGCCTTGGCCTCCCAAAATGCTGGAATCGCAAGCATGAGCCACCACGCCTGGTCTGATACAGTATTATAATGATAGTCCTCATGTTGTATATTACACCTCAAACAAACAAACAAAAGAAATAGAAATTTATTTTCTCACAGTTCTGGAGGCCAGAAATGTGAACTCAAGGTATGGGAAGGGTTTGGAAGGGTTCGTTTCTTCTAGGGGCACTGAGGGAGAATCTGTTCCATGCCTCTCTCCCAGCTGTTGGTGGTTGAAGCAATCTTTGGCGTTCCTCGGCTTATAAACTACCACTCCAGTCACTGCCTCCCTCTGCACATGAATTCACATGGCTTTCTCCCCCATGTCTGTGTATCTTAAATTTCCCACTGTTTGCTCTTATAAGGACACTAGATATTGGATTTACGACCCACTCAGATAATCCAGGATGCTTCCATCTTGAGATCCTTAACTTAATTGCATCTGCAAAGACTCTATTTCCAAATAAGAGTCCATTCCCACGTATCTGAGGTCAGGACGTGGACATATCTTTTTAGGGAACACTCTTTAGTGAATACATGAGAAGTACCAGCTCCATTCCCTCAGGGACATATTGGATAATTGTACTTTTATGTGAAAAGGCATTGAGAAGTGGCCAGGGTCATTTTAATTTTTTCTCTCTCATCTTCTTATTTTTCAAGGTAACATTTGTTGACCTAAATAAGACATTCTACATCACTGAAGTGTGTTGGAAATTACAGATTTAATGAAGAAAAGGCAAGCGTTTGGGGAAAAGCTTCAATTTCATCTTCTTCCAGAAGTCTTTTTCTGGACACCCCTTTTGCACCGTTTATTGAAATGTATTGTTTTTCTATACGTTCCCAGGGTGGACATAGCCACCCAGATCCTCCTGTTTGACAATTAGCTGCTCCACCAATGAGCAGGCTACTTGACTTTCTAGCCATAGCTGATTGGTCCAGAAGTAGATACATGGTCCAGCCTGGGCCAATCAGATTGTCTTTCCTTGGAGGAGTCCTGTTGCTATCTGGGCTGGTCTCCTCCATGGAGATGGTATGTATCTGAGTCAAGGATGGTCATTTTCTGCCCTGTGCTCTGAAAACAGATTGACGATGAAGAAAGAGGCAGATGCACAAATGGAGGCAATGATGAGAGAAGGAAGACAGGACTGGCTTAGATGCAGAAAATACTAACTTTGTCCTACTTCCTATTTTTTCTGGGGGAGGGCTAGCTACACTGTCTGCACTTTGATGACAGGCATTACATGAGGCCCCTGGATCCCTATGTCAAATTTCCTTTGTTTAAAAAAATTGCTTAAAGTAGCCTTGAAAGAGTGTGTTAACTGTCATCAGAGAACCCCAGAGAATTCTCTTCTCTGTTAGCCAATTAACTTCCTTTACCTTCCAGTCCACTGCTCCACTTTTCTCTGGACCTTAATTTCCTCATCTATAAAATACGAATAATAATAGCTACCTCAGAGGATTGTAATAAATAAGATAATAAATCTGGGAGAGTTTTTTTCCAGGATCGTTTTTTAAAAACTATTAATTTTATATATTACCCTTTTTCTGTTAGACGGTGAATTACTTAACAGCAAAAACCATGTCATTATTTTTTTCTTTTTTAGAGACAGGCCTTGCTCTGTCATCTAGGCTGGAGTGCAGTGGTGCAACCATATCTTACTGAAGCCTCGAACTCCTGGGCTCAAGTGAGCCTCCTGCCTCAGCCTTCTGAGTAGCTGGGACCACAGGCATGTGCCACCACACCTGCCTAATTTAAAAAAAATTTTTTTTTTTGTAGAGTCAAGGGTCTCTACAAAGATGTTGCCCATGCTGGTCTCAAACTCCTGGGCTCAAGGGATTCCCCCACCTTGGCCTCCCAAAGTGCTAGGATTGCAGGCAGAAGCCACCTCGCCCCGCCCAGCCCTTTAAAAATTTTTTTTGGCCAGGTGTGGTGGCTCACACCTGTAATCTCAGCACTTTGGGAGGCTGAGGCAGGAGGATAAGTTGAGGTCAGGAGTTCAAAACCAGCCTGGCCAACATGGTAAAACCTAATATTTTCTTTCATTTTGTCTCTACAAAAAAATACAAAAATTAGCTGGGCGTGGTGGCAAACACCTGTAATTCCAGCTACTCAGGAGGCTGAGTGACGAGAATTGCTTGAACCCCGGGGGGTGGAGGCTGCAATGAGCAGAGATCATGCCATTGCACTCTAGCCTGGGCAACAGAGCAAGACTTTGTCTCAATATATAATAAATAAATAATTTTTTAAATCTCCAGCTCCTAGCAAGGGATTTGACACCTACTAGTGTGCTTGACAAAGGTTCGTTAATGAAATAAATAATTGATATTTGATGAACTCTTCCTACAATGACCTTATTTAATTCTTACAGTCACTGGAGAGATAGATATTATTAACTCCATCTTAGTAACGAGGAAACAAGGGCTCAGAAAATCTGGGTACAGTTCTCAAGGTTGCAGAGTAAGTAGTTGAAGCAGGGTTTTTATTTTTATTTTTTTTTATTTTTTTTTTTAATTTGAGATGGAGTCTCAGTGTATTGTTCACACTGGAGTGCAATGGCATGATCTTGGCTCACTGCAACCTCCGCCTCCCAGGTTCAAGCGATTCTTCTGCGTCAGTTCCTGAGTAGCTGGGATTACAGGCACCCGCCACCACGCCAGGCTAGTTTTTGTATTTTTTAGTAGAGATGGGGTTTCGCCATGTTGGCCAGGCTGGTCTCAAACTCCTAAGCTCAGGTGATCCGCCCGCCTAAGCCTCCCAAAGTGCTGGGATTACAGGCGTGAGCTACCGCGCCTGGCCTGAAGCAGGTCTCCAAGGTGCCTCTGCCCTCTGAGCCTACACTCATGACCATCACATTAGACGGCGCACAGGTGGGCTTCAAGGCTGGGGAGCCACTCCACGAACCTGGGAGGAGGCATTTACAGCACAGAAAGGGCAGGTGGGCTGCCCGGAAGCTGGAGGCTGAACACTCTGCCGCCCTCTATCTGTCATAGGAAGAAGCCTAGTGAGCTGGGAGCTGATCTGGGAACGTGCGGTGTGAACTCCAGCTGCTCAGGCTGCAGGGCGGAGGCTCCGCATTCCCCACGCTCAGCACGCTAGCCTCCACCTGCGGCGGGGCCGGTGACAGGTGCCTTCCGAGAACCAGCAGACACCTCTGTGCTCACCCACTTTAATTAGGTGAAGGTGTCAAGACCCAATAGGATCACTTAGAAATACCGTGCCGGGCCTGTGCTCCACCCACATACGCTCCAAATCACTGCCTTCCGGCTGAAGCTACTGTTTCATTAGCATTTCTTTTTTGGTAGTTTTTAAAAAGTTTTTAAAAATCCTTGCACCCCAACCTCCTGAATAGCCTCACGATTAGATAATACAACCACATGGTAAAATTTTCAAACAGCACAAGAAGATACATTATAAAAATCAGCTGGGCATAGTAGCGCACGCCGGTAATCCCAGCAGTTTGAAAGGCCGCGGAGGGAGGATCCCTTGAGCCTCGGAATTCAACACTAGCCCAGAGAAACATGTAGAAACCTCGTGTCTATAAAAAATAAAAAATTAGCCGGGCAAGGTGGTGCACGCCTATAGTCCCAGCTACTTAGGAGGCTGAAGTGGGAGACTCACTTGAGCCTCAAAGTTGGAGGCTGCAATAAGTCATGATAGTGCCACTGCACTGCAGTGACAGAGCAAGACCCTGTCTCGAAAATAAATACAGAAGTAAATAAATAATCAATCTTGCTCTAATCACCACGCCCAGCTTGGGTGACAGAGTGAGACTGTGTCTCAAACAAAAAAAAGTAAAGAAAAAAGAATTTTTTTTTGGCATCGACATGGTACTATCACCTAATCTACGGATCAATTTTCCCAAGAATATATCTTATATCAAAATTTTAAGATTTTTTTTTGTTGTTGTTTCAGGATTCCATCCAGGATTATCCATTGCATTTAGTAGTCATGCCCCTTTAATCTCCTTTCACCTAGAATGTTCCTCAGCCTTTCATGACATTGACGGTTTTGAAGAGTACAAGCCGATTATTAGGTACATGTCCCTCGATGCTGTTTGCCTAGGGTGTTCTCGTTATTCAATTCAGGTTTTGCATCTTTGGCAAAATGATCACAGGCTGATTTCGTGTTTGCCTTCACATGCCAGGTGAAGCCCATTATGTTGGTTTGCCTTGCTCTGATGTTGTTAACTTTGATTACTCAATTAACAATCTTGCCAGCTTTCTGCAATGTAAAGTTGGTACTCTTTTCTTGGTAATCGACAAGTAATATGCAGGGAGATATTTTGAGATCATGTAAATATCCTGTTTCTCATTAAACTTCCATCCTTCAATTTTTGCTTCCATGAATGATTCTCCACTGGAAAAAAAGGTATTCTTGAGATGCTTGCAAAGTGTTACTGCATTCTTGAGAAGATTAAAAGCAAGCATGTGTCAAAGGACCTTTGACCTACTGGCTTTATTTCAAGGAGGTTATCTCCAGGAAACAATATGAGATGTGAGATTTAGATATAAAGAATTTCATTGCAACAGTGCTTATAAGAGCAAAACTTGGAAATAACCTAAGTTAAGCAATACAGTAAATTGATATCAAGAAATGTGAAGCAACGTTTAAAACAATGTTTTTGAAGAGATTTCCACCACATAATGCTTAGTAATTTGGTAAGTAATGGTAAGATATTAAACCACATTTGGCTAAATACGAGATGCTGGATTGGAATGGTGGAACAGAAAAAGGACATCAGTGGAAAAGCTGATGAGATTCAAATAAAGCCCTTAGTTCGGTTAATAGTAATGTGCCAATATTAATTTATTGGGTTTTATTTAATAAATGTACCATAGGCATGTAAGATATTAATATTCGGGTGATTGAGAGATAAAGGAGAATGGTTTCTACTATCTTTGCAAGTTTTCTGTAAACTTAGAATTATTCAAAAATAAAAATGTCATTATTTCCAACACCTAGAAGTGTTGGAAATGTTCATTATCTTTTTTTTTTTTTTTTTGAGGCGGAGTCTCGCTCTCACTCTGTCTACCAGGCTGGAGTGCATTGGTGCAATCTTGGCTCACTGCAACCTCTGCCTCGCAGGTTCAAGCGATTCTTCTACCTCAGCTTCCCAAGTAGCTGGGATTACAGGCACCTGCCACCACACCTGGCTAATTTGTTTACTTTTAGTAGAGATGGGGTTTCACCATGTTGGCCAGGCTGATCTCAAACTCCTGAGCTCAAGTGATTTGCGTGCCTCAGCCTCCCAAAGTACTGGGATTACAGGTGTGAGCCATTGTACCCAGCCATATTCATTATCTTGATTGTCATGGGTGTATAGAAGTGTGAAAACATATTTTATTATACAGATGAAATATGTGCTGTTTAATTATGTCAATTATCCTTTTTAAGTCATTATACCTTAATAGGTCTTTTTTTAGAAAAGGAGAAAACTGCTGTATTTGGTAAGCTCCTAATTATGCTAAAGTATATGCATAGGAAATAGAAACTGGATGAAAAAATATCAAAGTGTTAATGGATGCTAGTGTCTGTGGCTAGTAGGATGTCGGGTGATTCTAATTCTTATTTTATTTTATTATTTATTTTTGTAGAGACAGAGTTTCTCGCTGCCAGTTAGGCTGGAGTGCAGTGGTACAATAATAGCTCACTATAGCCTTGAAGTCCTGGGCTCAAGTCATCCTGCTGTCCCAGCCTCCAGAGTAGCTGAGACTACAGGTGCATGTCACTACACCTGGCTAATTTTTTTTACATTTTATTTTTTGTAGAGATGGTGTTTTGCTATGTTGCCCAGGTCGGTCTCAAACTCCTGGTCTCAAGTGATCCTCTCACGTCAGCCTAATAAATTGGGATTACGGTCGTGAGCCAGCACACCTGGCCCCTATCATTCTTATTTTTATAATTGGCTGTAGTTTTCAAATTCCCCATAATGGGCATGGAAGACTTGAATACAGAGGGGAGCGGCTGTGTTCAAACGGCCTGATGAGGGATAATAAACCGTTTCTCCCCTGTACATGATGCGTCTGGCTTATGGTTGGAAGTGAGAACTGAGATCCTCCCTTGGTTTGTTAAGACAATGCGATAAAACACAAGGAAAGAAGAAAACTCGTCACAGCTGGGAGCTCTCTGATCTCCTGGTAATAAAGAGGTTGGAAGTAGACACACCAAGACCTGAATCCAGGAGGAGATGCTCTGTGTGTCAGGGTGGGAGGAGATGCTCTGTGTGTCGGGGTGGGAGGAGATGGTATTCGACGCTCCTGAAAACGCAGATTCCCAGGCCCCAGCAGCTGCAGCGCTGGCTCTGGGGTGGGGCCAGGGAGTGTCTCTTAAGCACCCTGGGCGAAGCCAACACAGGTGGTAGAGATCCAGGCTCTGCCCCGGGGCCCGAGTTTGCCACGGGCTTGCAGAAGGCTGGGGCAGGTATGGATTGTATTAACCAGCCCCTTATTAATCTTCCAGGCTCAAGCCTATCCGTACGTCTCTGGATTCACCACAGCCGTAGGAAGACATTCTCGGATGTCAGAAAGGTAAGTGGTCCTTTTTCTCCCTTTCCCTGCAAACCTCAGACAAGCCGTGTCCATTTCTTTAGTTAACCCAGCCCTGGAGAAGACTCCTGCCCTGCCACTCACTCCGGGGACTCAGTTGGACACTGAAGTTCAGGGAAGAGGAGTGAGGGGGTTGCTTGAGAAAAGCTTGGTGTGGCAGGAAGAGGTGGAGGTAGAAAGTCTGAGAGGACGAAGGCCAGCGGAATGCTGGATGGTCGTAGTTGCAGTGAGCACAGCAGGGCCAGAAGCCGCGATAAGGGTCGGAAGAAGCCCTTTGTTGTTTTTTTTTTAGGACAGAGTCACACTGTCTCACCCAGGCTGGAGTGTAGTGGCGCTATCTCAGTATCCGTTGGCTGCAACCTCCGCCTCCCAGGTTCAAGCGGGTTTTCCTGTCTTAGCCTCCCAAGTAGCTGGGGTTACAGGGGCCTGCCACCATGCCTGGCTAATTTTTATGTTTTTAGTAGAGACAGGGTTTTGCCATGTTGACCAGGTTGATCTTGGGTGATCTACCTGCCTCGATTTCCCAAAGTGCTGGGATGATAGGTCTGAGCTATCGCACCCAGCCTGAAAGAAGCCTTTTAAAAAGGTGGGCTACACATTTTGAGCACTGTCCGTGGAGACAGGGTGGGGGTGCAGAAAACAGAGCGACACCCCCTCTGCTCCTCCCCTTTGCAGGCAATGACTTAACTAGAAGGCGGCTTTAGAGACTGCTGCATCAGGGGAGTCCCCACCGCTTGCCAGGTCATCATCCCGGGAGAACCTAGAGTCTGTCCCGGTTCTGGCAGCGCCTGTTCCCCAACCGCCCCCGCCCCCGCCCCCGCCCCCCCCCCCCCCCGCTCTTCTCGCGCAGGCCCGCGCTGCTTTCTCCAGCCCAGTCTTTAGGAAAACAGAGTGTGGCTTTGATGTAAAAGCCCGTTTGGGAGTGGGGCTGGGCCCTGGCATGGGTAAGTCATCGCTGGAAGTAGAGGAGACGGGGCCCCGCTGTTCATCGGGATGGGGGGATGGGGGGAGAGGGAGGGGGGGACACAATCAACCCTAGCTGAAATCACTGGTCGTCACGCAGCCCCTACCTCCCAGGCTCCAGCAATTCTCGCACCTTTACACACCCCGACTTCCCTACCAAGTATCTGGGACTGCAGGCACGCACCACCACACCCAGCTAATTTTTCTGCTTTTTAGTTAGAGACGGGGTTTTTACATGTTGCCCAGGTTAGTCTGGAACTCCTGAGCTCAAGCGACCCGCCTGCCTGGGTCTCCCAAAGTGCTGGGATTACAGGCATGAGCACCACGCCAGCCAGCGGAGATCCTCCTGAGCCCTGAAGAGAGAAGTCATGTTCCTTGTCTGCTGAGAACCTTCCTAAGACACTCATTTGTAACATCTGGGTCCTGAGCCTCTGAGTTATCTGCCAGCCCAACCCCCCACCCCTCCCCACCTCTCTTGCTGGTTCTCAAAGGCAGCAGGCATCCCAGCTTTGGGGACTGTGCCATTGTAGTTCCCTCTGAATGTCCCTGCTCGGATGTCCTTGTCACCTTTGCTTTGCCCTGCAAAGCAGGGCAAAAGGATCGTCAGTGCATAGTGGCTAATGGGGGAGAGACCTTTACTGGCTGATCTCCTAGTCGCCATCCTATAGGCTTTTTTCTGTGTGGCTTTTGCTCGGATGTTTATAAGTATTTAGGGCAGTGCTGGGCACATGGCAGAGTGTTTGACAAATGTTAACCTGCCATCATTACCTGCCAGATTTTAACTCTTCCCAATATTCTCCTTCCCCTGAAGACCAGATCAATCGGGTCTCTGTTAAAATTTCTCACTGTGCCTTTTTTTTTTTTTTACCTTCTTTTGAATTACAGCTTTTTCAGGCAGGTGTGGTGGCTTATGCCGGTAATCTGAGCACCTGGGGAGCGCAAGGCAGGAGAATCACTTGAGCCTAAGAGTGAGACTAGCCTGGGCAACATAGTGGGACCGTGTCTCTACCCACTCCACCCTCCCCCAAAAAGTAAAAATTAGGTGTGGTAGAGGCACACCCATGGTCCCAGGTATGTGGGAGGCTGAGGTGGTAGGATGGTTTGAGGCCGGGAGGTTGACGTTGCAGTGAGATACTATTGCACCACTGAACTCCAGCTTGGACCATACAGGGAGACCTGTTACCAAAAAAAAAGAGCTTTTAACTGTCTACAGTACCTGATAAGGTTATGTTTCACTGGCCTAATCAGAATATATTAGGCTATGCTGCAGTAAAACGGCAACATTCCAGTGAATTGACCCACCCAAGCCGCCTCTTGACTCTCACAATCCACTGAGTACACAGAGCTCCATGTGGTGACTCGGGATCCAGGCTGATTCTACCTGTGATGCCACCAGCTCAGTCTGTGGCCCCCAAGGAGGGGCTGAGAGTCATGCCTCAACCCGTAAGTGCTTCAACCTGGAGAAGACAGCTGTCACTGCTGTTTGGGACTGAGCACATGATCACAGCTGATTACAAGGGGACTGGGAAGTGGCAGGTGAGGGGGGCAGCACGTGGGAACTTAGTGATGGATGTTTCTACAGTCACCCACTGAGGACTTACCTCCTGGGAGTCAGAATTGTCAACCCAAAAGGTTAAAATAACAGGCACTGTAGACATCAAACAAAATGAACTTTATTCTGAGCCAAGTTTGAGGATAATAGCCCAGGAACACAGACTTAGTGGAAACCGAGAAGCCTGGAGTAGGCAATGAAGAAAAGGTGATACTCTTACAGTTGTGATTGGAAAGGTGGGACAACTCAAAGCAGGGAGTAAGTTTCCAGGTCCTAGATAAGAGACACAGTTGTGTTCTGGTTACTTTTTTTTTTTTTTTTTTTTTTAGACAGTGTCACTTTGTTGTGCAGGCTGGAGTGCAGTGGTGCGATTTCGGTTCCCTGCAACCTCCACCTCCTGAGTTCAAGTGATTTTCCTGCCTCCACCTCCTGAGTAGCTGGGATTACAGGCACCTGCCAACAAACGCAGCTGATTTTTGTATTTTGGGTGTAGAGGGGATGGTTTCACCATGTTTGTCAGGCTGGTCTTGAACTCCTGACCTCACGTAAGTCACCCACCTCGGCCTCCCACAAGTTCTGGGATTACAGGAATGAACCACTGTGCCGCCTGCTGGCTGCATTCTTGAGTTTCTGATTAGCCTCTCCAAAAGAGGCAATCAGATACACATTTACCTCAGTGAGCAGAGGGATGACTTTGAATAGAATGGGAGGCAGGTTGGCCCTAAGGAGTTCCGAACTTGACTTTTACCTCTAGCTTAGTGATTTGGGGGCGCCAACATTTATTTTCCTTTCACAGTATTTCACAGTATATAGGGTAAAAAGTTAAGTACAAAGGCCTTTTAGAGTCTACAGAGGGAGGACTGAGTCTCCTGCCTTTGCTCTTTATTTGGTAGGCACCTGCTGCACGGCAGTGAAATATCTGATTAACGCCAGCCTCACTGACCAGGGTTCAGTTTTCGTTCATAGGCTTAGTTCCTATTACCTCTACGTCCAACCTACAGCCGTCTTGGGCTGCTTTTTAAGTAATCTTTCAGGTTTTTTTTTCTGACAGGTTCACATCTGTCTGATTTTTGTATCCCGGTTGCCTTAGCACACAGGAGGTGTCCAATAAATGGTGTTTGCCTGTAAGAATGAAGGAATAGGCCGGGCGTGGTGGCTCACACCTGTAATCCCAGCACTTTGGGAGGCCGAGGTGGGCAGATCACAAGGTCAAGAGTTCGAGACCAGCCTGGCCAATATGGTAAACACCGTGTCTACTAAAAATACAAAAAATAGCCAGGCATGGTGGCAGGCACCTGCAGTCCCAGCTACTCGGAGGCTGAGGCAGGAGAATCACTTCAACCCAGGAGGTGGAGGTTTCAGTGAGTCGAGATCGCACCACTGCACTGCAGCCTGCTGACAGAATGAGACTGCAGCTCAAAAAAAAAAAAAAAAAAAGCCTCCAGCTTCAGGGTGTGGTTTAGTGCCTCAACTTTGCTGTTGACTTGTTTTATGGTTTTAGACTTGCCATGGTAATCTTGGTTATTGTTCTGTTCCTTGAAATGTAAATGATAGCACCTCAGCTATAGGCTTGTAAGAGACTTGCATGTGGAAATATAGGTGAATGCTTCATACACTGCTAGAGCAGCGTGAGGACCCAATGATCCCAACACAGTGGCTTCCAGAATGGCTCATCATGGGGCAAGTGCACGGTAATAAAAGGGCTCTTGGCTGGGCGCGGTGGCTCATGCCTGTAATCGCAGCGCTTTGGGAGGCTGAGGTGGGTGGATTACCTGAGGTCAGGAGTTTGAGACCAGCCTGGCCAACGTGGTGAAACCTTGTTTATACCAAAAATTAGCCAGGTGTGGTGGCAGGTGCCTGTAATCCTAGCTACTCAGGAGGCTGAGGCAGGAGAATTGCTTGAATCCAGGAGGCGGAGATTGCTATAAGCCAAGATCCTGCCACTGCACTCCAGCCTGGGCCAGAGTGAGACCGCATCTCAAAAACAAAACTGTTGCTTGACACATTGTGGACTCTGGTGGGACCACAGACCCTGGAGATAAGTACTGTGATCATCCGGGAAAAGACGGGGGCATGGGGTGAACCTTGTCTGGTGGGCTTCCCCCTGCATCCCCGGTTTCCTGGGGAGGGAACAGTCCACCACCAAATCCCAGCCCCACAGCCTCCCAGCTGTTGGCCTTTGAGTGACTCACTTGTTATCTGTAAAATGGTGATCACAGTTTTGACTTCATAAATAGCTGTAGAATTAAATGAGCATCTATGTAAGGCACTTAGCACAGTAGCTCATTACATAGAGAAGGATAGGTTCCCATGTGGGGGTTTCCTTTGTTTGTGCCATCTTGGCCGAATGTCTGAAGAAGCAATGTCCCAGGCAGGGTCCCGCTGACCCCAATCAGCAAGGAGGGCTGGGAGTCACTGTTAATGACTGGGGGAGGGAGATGACATAATTAGGCCACAACCGTGAGGAAGTGGGGAGAGCATGGGGTTTGGTGCCCATTAGCTCTGGTTCCAAGGACAAATTGTGTCCTTGGCTCTTCACTTAGTAATACTGAGGCCCTAATATGTCCTTTTCTAAGCTTCAGTTTCCCGAATAATTGGAAGGGGTATAGATGATAAAGGATGCAAAGCATTGAGGACACAGTCTACTTGATACAAGGAGTCTGTTGATTTTAGTATCTTTATACCCATTATCTACAATTTACAGTGTGAGAACTCAAAAGGTGGCAATTGACTAAGGACTGGGCTGTGTGCCTCATGGCAAAGTTCCAGCAAGAACAGGGAAGGACTAGAAGGCACCTGTGGATGAGGCCAGGAGGGGTGAGTCTGGAAATCCCTGGGGAATATTGATCAGTGGGCACTGTGATGTCAGGATTTGGGAAACTGGGGAAAGAGCTGTCTCCACCTGTAGCCGGGAGCTGGGTTGGGCAGGTGCACTTATTCTAGAACTGCAGCCTTCAGTATGGCAGCCACCAGCCACAGATGGCTTTCATGCATTTGAAGAGTGGTCAAGGTGGGGTGTGGTGGCTCAAGCCTGTAATTCCAGCACTTTGGGAGGCTGAGCTGGGGGGATCACTTGAGCTCAGGAGTTTGAGACCAGTCTGGGCAACATGGCGAAACCCCATCTCCCAACAAAAATTAAAAAATCAGGTAAGCATGGTGGTATATGCCTGTGGTCCCAGCTATTCCAAGAGGCGGAGGTGGGAGGATCATTTGAGTCTAGGAGGCGGATGCTGCAGTGAGCTGTGATCCCGCCACTACACTCCAGCCTGCGTGACAGGGTGAGACCCTGTCTTAAAAGTTGGTGCGACTGAGGAACTGAGGCTTGAATTAATTTTAACCACTCTTGAATACATTGTATAGACCTGTTACTCATTTTCTTATAGGGAAGCTTAAATATGTTTGAAACAACTTGACTATGTGAATGTTCTTTTCAATGGAAAATTTTACGAAACTTCCATTTGTAGTAAATTTTGCATCTGGATTGATACAGTAGCAGCGTAAGACACATGGCAAATTTCAAAGAATTAGTACCCCTCCAAAAAAGTGAATAGCTTGTAAATGTTTATAGTAACTCGAAATAGTACTTCTGATAGAGTATGTTAGATACAGTATTAAAATTGTACCTGTTTTTTTGCAATGGGTTCTGGTAACCTTAAAAGTGGCATATGTGGTTTGTATCTATTTCCTTTGCACAGTACTCCTTGGAACGGTTCATCCTACTTTGTCAACATTAAGTATTTTATTTTTGATTTGGACCAGTTTGGTAGCCAAAAATAAATGGCCTGTCATTTAATTGTTCCTCGTGCAACCTGAGGTCAGACACGTTTTTTGGTCTATTGGTTTAATTCTGGAAATTGTGTGCCTATTGGATTATAGAATTTTTGGTCTTCTCTACCTTGGTTTGTGGAAAATCTTTATATTGCATATGTATTTTAGATTTGTCTGTCTTTTGACTTTTGGCTTTTTTCATTTGATGTAAAGAAGTTAAGGTTTTTATGCTTAAACAAAATATTTTCTCATATGTTCAGGAATCTTTTTTAATCCTTGCATTTTTACCACTTGGCTCATTATTTCATCTGGGCTTTTAGAATTTGGTGTAAAGTGAGTATCCAACTAATAGGAAATTTGGGAGGCAAAACAGCCTTCTGTTTTAAATGGGTTTTTAATTACTCAGTTTGTTCATCCTTTAGTCTTAGAAGCAATTTTAAAAATCAAGACAGTCTTCTGTTACCAGCAGCAAATCCATAAACATCTGCAGGAGATTTTTTTTTTTTTGAGTCGGAGTAAAAGTCCAGCCTGCTGCCCACGTTGGAGTGCAGTGGTGTGATCTCGGCTCACTGCAACCTCCATCTCCCCGGTTCAAGCGATTCTTCTGCCTCAGCAGTTGGGACGACAGGTGCATGCCACCATGCCTGGCTAATTTTTTGTATTTTTAGTACAGACAGGGTTTCACCAGGTTGGCCAAGCTGGTCTCAAACTACTGGCCTCAAGTGATCCACCCACCTATCAAAGTGCTGGGATTACAGGCTTGAGACACGGTACCTAGCCAGGAGAAAGAATTTGACCCAGGGGCATATGGTAGAAGGAGAGCCCAAGGGAAGTTTTAGAGCAGGAGTGAAAGTTTTTATTAAAAAGTTTTCGAGCAGGAATGAAAGGGAGGTAAAGTACACTTGGAAGGAGGCCAAGCAGGTGACTTGAGAGACCGAGGGCACGGGCTGAAATTTGACATGGGTTTGTATGTTGGCATGCTTCTAGGGTCTTGGGTCTCTTCTTCCGGATTTTTCCTTTGGGATGGACTGTCTGCATGTGCAGGGCCTGCCAGCACTTGGGAGTGGAGCATGCACTGAAGTGGAGTGTGCTTATTGAAGTTGTTACAAGCCCACTTTGAGGTGTTCTTCCCTTACCAATCGAGTGTTTAAAACTCCACTGTTCTGCCCCTCTGTGCATGCTTGAGCCCACTTGCCCAGCTCCTGAGATCTTACTGGGAATTTGCTGATCACCAGTTGAGGGTGCTTTTTTTTTTTTTATTTCTCTGAGATGAAGTCTTGCTCTGTTGTCCAGGCTGTAGTGCAGTGGCACAATGTCAGCTGCCCTCAACCTCTGCCTCCTGGGTTCAAGCGAGTCTCCTGCCTCAGCCTCCCAAGTAGTTGGGACTACAGGTGTGCACCACCATGCCCAGGTAACGTTTGTATTTTTGGCAGAGATGGGGTTTCACTATGTTGGCCAGTCTGTCTAGCGCCTGACATCGTGATCCACCCACCTCGGCCTCCCAAAGTGCTGGGATTACAAGCGTGAGCCACTGCGCTTGGCCTCAGGCATGTCTATCTGTTGTGAGGCTGTCTTGCCCTGGCACTGGCTATGACCTAGTTGTTAGGCCATTAACAGCTGTCAGAACATCACCTGACAGTGGCCTGGCATTCCTGGTGGTGGTGCGGTGGGGGCTGCTTCTTCCTTGCTTGTGTCTGGCTAGCTACCCACTGTAATGTGACCACCTACCATGATTCCAGGACCTGGTCTCCTTTCTCTATTCTCTGGGGCTAATCTTGATGGGTTTCATGTACACTTTTCCGGGCCCTTTCCTATACATGAACATCTACGCCTTCAGCAACTGTTAGGTATAAACTGTATCATGTACCTATCATTCAGCAACCTGGTTTTTTCACCACTTGTGTCTCGACTGTATCAGTATACCCAGACAAATTGCCTTTCTCTGAGTGGTATATTATGGTCCAAATATATGAAAGTTGACGCAACCATCCCATCAATTGGAGGTGATGTGGGTTGTTTACTGTTACTTCTTTCTTGAGCTACTGTACACATCTCAGGCCCCCCTGGCCAGGCCATCTTGCTGATGTTTGGGTAAATGCTTTTCAAGTGGAGATACTGATGGTGGCTCCATCCTGGGGCACACACATACTTTTTCGTCAGAATTTTCTCCAAAATGGTTATAGCAGTTGGACCACAAGGGAGGTATGAGAACAGCTGATTAAGTTTTTGGTGATTTGATAGAAACAGTTCATTAACTTACAGCCCCCTGATGGCTAATGAGGTGGAACATCTTTTCATATGATCAGTGGGTATTTGTGTTTTCTGTGAATTGCTCATTTACAGTCCCTTTCTTTTGGATTAGTATCCCATTTTCGTTTGAAATGGGGAGCCCTTGGGGGAAAGAAATACATTCTTTGTCTAAAATACGTACATTGTAGATCAACAGTCCCCTAACTTTCTGGCGACAGGGACCCGTTGTGTGGAAGACAGTTTTTCCACAGATGGGGTTTGGTGGGAGATGATGGTTTGGGGATGATTCAGGCACCTTACATTTCTTGTGTACTTTTCCTTTTTTTTTTTTTTTTTTTTTTCTTTTTGAGACTGAGTCTTGCTCTGTTGCCCAGCCTGGAGTGCAGTGGCGCGATCTCGGCTCACTGCAAGCTCCGCCACCTGAGTTCATGCCATTCTTCTGCCTCAGCCTTCCGGGTAGCTGGGACTACAGGTGCCCCCCCACCACGCCCAGCTAGTTTTTTGTATTTTTTTAGTAGAGACGGGGTTTCACCGTGTTAGCCAGGATGGTCTCAATCTCCTGACCTCGTGATCCGCCCGTCTCGGCCTCCCAAAGCGCTGGGATTATAGGCTTGAGCCACCGCGCCCAGCCTCTTGTGTACTTTTTCTATAATTACATTACAATGAAATAACTACACAACTCACTATAATAATCAGTGGGAGCCCTGAGCTTGTTTTCCCAAAACTAGACGGCCCCATCTGGAGGTGATGGGAGACAGTGACAGATAATTCAGCATTAGTTAACGTTGTCACAAGGACACACAACCTAGAACCCTCGCATGGGCAGTTCACAATAGGGTGCATCCTCCTGTGAGAATGTAATGCTGCCACTGATCGGACAGGAGGCAGAGCTCAGTTGGTGTGATGTGAGCGATAGGGAGCAGCTGTAAATACAGATGAAGCTTTGCTTGTTCCCCTGCTGCTCACCTTCTGCTGTGTCACCTGTTCCTAACAGGCCACGAACCTTTCTTGGTCTGTGGCCTGGGGTTTGGGGACCCTTGTCAATAACAATTTGTTGTAAGTTACAAGTATCTTCTGGGATGTTGGTTGTCTTACTTTGTTCATACTTTTGTTATGCAGAACCTTGAAACTTTGCTGTGGTCAAGTTTATTGGTCATTTCTTCCATAGTTTTTGAAAAACTTCTTTGTAAAAAACTTGTAAAAGTCTGTAATAGCGCAAAGTCCGTAACTATTTCATTATATTAAAATAGCTTGAGGATTTCCTGAAGTTTACTTTTGTGTGTGATGAGTGTTCCAATGTACTGACTTTCTGGATATACAGGCAGTTGTCTTAAGACTATCGAAGAGTCTCTCTGCTCATGTGAAATACCCCCTTTAACATCTTTTAAACCTGTGTCTCTACCCGGGTTTACAATTTTTCATTGGTTTGTGTATTCCTGCCTTGGTTTTGTAGAGCTTTGTAATGTTTTCGGTGTCTAGTGGTTAAAGTTTTCCTTTTTCCTTCCCAAAATTGCCCTAGCTCTTCTGTATTTCGGAGTAAGTTTGTCAAATTCTACGAAGAATTGACATGGGACTAGGGTTGTGATGCATTAGATTCATAAAATTTGGGAAGAACTGACATCATTGAGTCTTTTTCATTCATGAGGATGGTATTATAAGTCTCTGGTCATTCAGTAAAGATTTACAGCTTTCTCTATATAGATCATTTTAAAAACTTAGCTTTGTGGGTATTGTTTTTAAAAAGCTTCCTATTATATCTTTGACTTGTTCTTTTTTAGGTTGATACAGTATGGGGCTACACTGCTCAAAGTAAATTTGTCAGTTTATTTCCTGAGCATTTTCTAGCTTGGACAGTTACTATAAATAAGTACAATTTTGTATCTCCCTGCTACTTAAAATTCTTATCACATAAGCTACAACCTCAAGTGCAATTTTGAAAAGTAGCAATGGGGTAGGGTGCAGTGGTTGAGGCCTGTAACCCCAGCACTTTGTAGGAGAGGATGGCTTGAGCTCAGGAGTTTGAGACCAGCCTTGTAGTCCCAGCTACTCAGGAGGCTGAGATAAGATCCCTCAAGCCTGGGGAGGAGGTCAAGGTAGGAGGATCCCTTGAGTTTGGGAGGTTGAGGCTGCAGTGAGTCATGATTGTGCCACTCCACTGCAGCCTGGGTAACAGAGGAGCCCCTATCTCCCCACCATCCCCCACCCCCCCAAAAAAGGCAATGACAGCATGCATTTCTCGTTCTTTTAAAAAAAATAAAAAAAAAAATTGGGGCCATCTTAAGGCTAATAATACAGTTTCCATTAATCTGAGGGTTAATTCTCAGAGCAGTGTGATATTAGTATATCTATTCAAGCTTTAGGTTACATTTTAATATAAAGGGCTGAGTCAGTCAGTTTTCTCTTTATTGCCTTGTCTTATATCTTTTTAAAATATGAGAACAGTAGTTTGGTTTGGCATAAAATTGTTAGGTCATGGCTCAATCCTTTAAATTTTGTTCTATTCTGGATTTTTTTTTTTTTAAACTGCGGCCTTTTCTGGTTAACATTTTATTCTGGATATATGCAGGATTCTTCAGCCTTAAAAGAACTTTGCCACGCTAGAGATCTCCTTTCCTTTCACCAGTTTTATCCTTTCTGATCCGTAAAATGAGTATTTTCAGCTCCAAATTTCTTCAGCTATATCCTTGTTAATTCTGTTTTAATTACTAGTGAAAGCTATTGCGGGATCTGGCCAGCAGCCCGCAATGCAACGGGGCTCTTTTTAGTCCCGCCAGATAGGCAGGTCGAGAAATAATACACTCACGCAAGATAGTGAAAGCTGGGTCCAGGGGGTCACTGCCTTCTGATCCCATGGTGCCAACAATGCACTGGATATGGCAGCATTAAGTTTAGTGAGAGCGGGGTAGGTTAGTGAGGGATTTAGGGTCATTTGATTATGAGGTGAGATGGTCACATGGGGATGATTTCTTTAACATAACATCTGTATGCAGAAGTACAGTGTACAGAGAGAAGAATTTACGATGGTGTGTGCATCAGTAATTTCTAACAGAGCCTTAAAACAGGAACAGTCTTCCCATAACCTATGATAAGCAAGATATTAATCGGCAGTAATGGCTACAGCAAAGGGTGGTTACAAACAATTCATAGAAACAGGACGTGAAGTTAGACAACTGGTTAGACCAGAAATTCTCAGAAGGGAGTATGCCTTAACCCTAAAGAGGCCTAGGAGAGCTGTGGCAAGATGAGGTCATTTATAGCCGTATCTTATCCATATGGACAGGTGCCCCCCCATGAATCCATTTATAGGCTCTCCACGAGGGTCACATTCCATTCCCAGAGCTATGAACATTTGATTTTCTGGGATAGGAATCTTGGTGATGAGAAACCTCCCTAACTGCACATCCATTCATAGGCGCTCTGCAGGGGGAAGCACATCACGCGCTGTTGGCTCATTCTGGCAGTCCAACCTGGCATTGTCTTTACACAATCCTGCATGCAATTTTGTTTTTACAATAATCGGGAGCATTTCATCTTTTATTCCATAGCAATAGTTTCAGGGCGTCTTCGTACAGAAAGCATTGGTTTCATGATTCACTCTTTCTTGTCCTTTGTATTCATTATTATCTTGCTGGTTCTTCTGCTTTCTGATGTTCTCTGGTCTTTGGCCCTTTCTTCTGCCTTTTGGGACAAATGGATTTTCTAACGTCATTTCTGTTCATTATCTCCAATGCGGAGTTACTCCCCGATCCCCATCTCCCCACTACCCCCCACCTTTTTTTTTTTTTTTTTTTTAAAAAAAGGATCTCGCCCTGTCTAGGCTGGAGTACGGTGATACAATCACAGCCTCGACCTCTACCTCCACCTCCTGGGTTCAATTAATCCTCCCAAGTATCTGGGGACTATTGGTGTATGCTACCACTCTTGGCTAATTTTTAAACTTTTGTAGAGACGGGGTCTTGATATATTGTCCAGGATGGTCTCAAACTCCTAAACTGGAGCAATCCTCCTGCCTTGGCCTCCCAAAGTGCTAGGATTTTAGGCATCAGCCATCAGGCCTGGCCTGACCCTCTCTTCATTGCAGTCACATCTTTTGTAAGAAGGTTTTCTTCTACTTTGGGGGATGGCTCTAGGCAAAAACAAGATTTTTTAGTCTCTTCCAGTGATAAGAACTTCTTACAACTATATAATGGATTATATGTGCATGACTCATGCTTTGATATGCATCATTTGATTTGATTACCACAGTCATGCATTTAAAGAGATTAGTGTATCCTTTCAAAAAGGATACACTAAGAGGTGAAGTAAGGATGTTCTGGAGATACTCAATGTCATAACTTGTAAGAAATAGCAGAGAACCTGTGTTTTAACTCCCAGTGCATGTATTGGCTGACCATTGAATCACCCGGGCGGCTTCCTAAATGCATTCTTGCCAGAGAACTACTCAGTAGATATGCCTACAGAAAGCACACACAGGTATCTGTGAAAGGCAGGGGCACCCAGGGGTCAAGAGCAAAGGCTCTAGACTCAGCACGTGGTGTACGTCTGCAAACCCTGAAAATTTGAGACAGGTCTCAGTTCATCTGGAAAGTTTATTTTGCCAAAGTTGAGGACACATGCCCATGACACAGCCTCAGGAAGTCCTAGTGACATGTGCCCGAGGTGGTCAGAGCACAACTGGGTTATATACAGGCTAGGGAGACACGAGATATCAACATGCAGGATGAACATCGGTTCACTCTGGAAAGGTGGGGCAGGTCTAGAAAGGCAAGGCAACCTGAAGCAAACGTGGGAAGACTCAATGCGGGAGGGGGCTTCCAGGTCCTGGGTAGATAAGAGACAAATGGTTACATTCTTTGGACTTTCTGATGAGCCTCTCCAAAGGAGGCAATAGAGTGTGCATTTATCTCAGTAAGCAGAGGGGGGTGACTTTGAATAGAATGGAAGGTAGGTTGGCCCTAAGCAGTTCCAAGCCTAACTTTTCCCTTCAGCTTAGATTTGGGGGCCCCAAGATAAATTTTCCTTACACACATCTGAGATTTCCTACTGTGCAACTTGAGCCTTGGTTTCCACATCTGTAAAATGGATAATAGTACCCAGGGAGAGATAATTAGTAAGATAATCCATATAAATCATAATAACTAGTACACCATAGTGAAATTCTGGGTCTATAGCCATTACAGTTACTGCTGCTGTTCCAAAATCCTTTGGAACAGAAATAGGTCACATTTAGACCTTTGACCTCTTTGGCAGTCCTTTCCTTCCTCTCCATGGATTATCTCCCATTGGGTAATACTCATAGGTTTAAAAAGGTGGTTTTTGGTTTTTTTCTTTTTAGAGATGGGATCTTGCAGTGTTGTCCAGGCTGGTCTTGAACTCCTGGGCTCAAGAGATCTGGCCCACCTTGGCCTCCCAAAGTCCTGGGATTACAGGCATGAGCCACTGCGCCTGGCCAAGGTGTCTGTTTTGTTTTTTTGAGTGTAACTTATAATTTGTTAAAGACTTAAATTATGGTAATTCAGTTTATCAGCCTGAGTTCTAAGCCAATTTGGCTGACTATGAAAGGTGAGGTTATGTTCATGAGAGAACTGGGATTCACACATGAAGATTTTAGTATACATGGTTACACACTCATTGTTACTGCAGAATGAACGTTATTTCTCCATGATTTCCAGTTACAAACTGATAATGCATAACCTTGTCTAAAAACAGCCTATGTGCCCAAGGAGAGCAGAGATTCGTGATTGCAGCTTTGGCCCTGAGCACCATGCTGCTTCTCTTTTTGGAGAGGGGATTCCAAACACAGTGGCTGTCAGAAAGCTTCTCATGGACCAAGATGTTATAAATCTCAGTGCCACAAAGAAATAGCACTTGAAAGTAAATTTAAATTTCTTAGGCAATTTTTACTTCTATAAAAGGGTACAGTTCCTGGGTGGAGCAATGGTGAGGGCAGCCCTGAACCAAAGGGAGGGGAAAGGGTTTTTACTCGTGATGTGGGTACCACCTACTGCTGTGTCATTCCCCTATTGGCAAAGGTTGGACCGCACAGTCTAAGCTAATTTCGACTGGCTATTTTAAAGAGAGCAGGGATACAAGTCAGAGTGGTGGGGTGAGTAGCTTGGTGGGAAGGACAGTTACAGAACAGGTGACTCAGCATGAGTAAAGACAGCAGGTGACCATGGGTGACTCAGGTTAAAGCAGGTGACCAGGGGAGCAGATGTGAACTACTGATTAGAACTGGTGGGAAAGTTGTTTACTGCAATTAGAGGACAGGGGATGAAGAGAACCATGAAAAACTTTAAAACGGAGAACAAAAAATAAGACAGCTGAACATACTGATTCTTCGAAGAGAACCTTGGAGTTCACTATATTTAACAGAGGTGGAAGGCATGAAAAAATGAACATGCATTCTGTGTTGGTCCCTGTCTGTCCCTCAGCCCTTGAGTTCAAAGGGCAGAGACATTCAAGTGTTTGTCAGGTTAATAAATGATACCTGCTGGTCTGCTGCCGTTCTCCCTGGGAGCATGGCCAAGGTCTGTATCCCTGATTCTTCCCCCTCTCTGGCTTTATCAGTGGTTTTCATCTAATTTGCAAAAATTTGCATAGAAATGATAGTCTCAAGGCTGAAAGAGACTTTAACCTCAAGTACCATGTAACCCACTGAATTTTTTGTTTTTTTTAGTGGGGGTGGGGGTTGAGGAGACAGGGAGAATGGGTAAGAAGCTTTTTGTGTCTGTGGTTATCAGAAGTATTGAAAGCAGAGCAACTCCATCCTGAGTGAAGACTAAGAAAAAGTGGGTCTTGGCAGGCTGCATTCTGGACTGTTAGCTATTCCTGGCCTCTAGATGTTTGTGGTTAAGGGAACAGATTAATAACACCATTAAAAATTTTTGGTGCCACAAAAGAAATAGCACTTGAACATAAATTTGATTTTCTCAGCAAGGCAATTTTACTTCTATAGAAGGGGGCAACTTGTGAGTGGAGCAATGGCGAGAGCACACCTGAACAAGGGACGGGGTTCTTACTCCTAACGCAGGTAGCACCTACTGCTGTGTCATTCCCCTATTAGCTAGGGTTGGACCACACAGTCTAAGCTAGTTCCGACTGGCTATTTTAAAGAGCAGTGGTACGAGTCTGGTGGGGTGAGTAGTTTGGCAGGAAAGCCAGTTACAGAACAGGTGACTTCAGGACGGAGCAGGTGACCAGAGCAACAGATGTGAACTGCTGATTAGAACTGGCAGAAAAGGTTGTTTACTCAAAGTAGGAGCAAGGAGACGAGAATGAAGAAGTTAAACTTTAAATGGATAAATAACAGGAGAGCCAAACATACTGATACATTGGTTCTTTGGAGAGGATGTCAGAACTCATTGTACTTAACAATTTACAGCCTAAAATATTTGAAGAGGTATTTATTATATCCTACAACACTTACTAAAGAGACCCAGACTTGGGAGTGTTCTTTTATCCTGATATCTTGAACAGAAGCATTCCTAATTTTGCTTTAAAGATAATGATTCTTGCAACATATAGTAATTCAGAAAATTTTTTTATCACAAATCCTTACAGCAGAGCATGTCTCTCCCCATGATTTTTTTTTTTTTTTGTCTTGTAGTTTTGCTCTGTTGCCCAGGTTGGTGTGCAACGGTGCAATTGCTGCTCATTGCAACTGCTACTTCCCGGGTTCAAGCAATTCTCCTGCCTTAGCCTCCTGAGTTAACTGGGCTCACAGGCACACACCACCACCCCCCCTGGCTAATTTTTATATTTTTTAGCAGAGACTGTGTTTCACCATGTTGGCTAGGCTGGTCTCGAACTCCTGACCTCAAGTGATCCTCCCACCTCAGCCTCACAAAGTGCTGGGATTACAGGTGTGAGCCGCCTCGCACCCGGCCCCTTATGATCTTTTTTATGCTGTATAAACTAGTATTATACCTAGGGTGGACGCATTCCCCCTGTTTTGGGAATGCCTTATTCTGTGGATAACAGTACTTTCACTACTTCCTTAGTAAACTTTTGCTTTGCATTGTAGACTAGCCCTGAATTCTTTCATGAGATTCTAGAACCCTCTCTTAGGGTCTGGATTGGGACCTCTTGCCTGTAACATTGTTACCTCCCTTTCAACCAAAGCAGCCTCCCTTACCAGTTTATTCTGACTGCGTTTTGGTGTGGAGCCCCAAAACTAGTTGGTGTCTCTGGGTCCCCTAAAATCTAGGTAATATTTGGTGAATTTTTTAAAATCTCCCTATTCATGGGTTTTTAGAAGTTCAAAGTACCCTCCAAGATTTTCCCAAATCCCAGGTGCTTCTAACATTATCGTTGTTAAAGGCACGGGTTCCTGATCCAGCCCTAAGAGGGTTCTTGGATCTTGCACAATAAAGAATTCAGAGTGAGTCTGGAATAAAGTGAAAGCAAGTTGATTAGGAAAGTCAAGGAATAAAGGAATACTCCATAGAGCAGCCCCGAGGGGTGCTAGTTGCCCGTTTTTATGGTTATTTCTTGATATGCTAAACAATGGGTGGATTATTCATGCCTCCCCTCTGTGCTTAAGCAATGGGTAGATTATTCATGCCTCTCCTCTTTAGACCACATAGAGCAACTCCCAGACGTTGCCATGGCATGTGTAAACTGTCATGGACTGATGGGAGTGTAGCCATGAGGACGACCAGAGGTCACTCTTATCACCATCTTGGTTTTGGTGGGTTTTAGCCGGCTTCTTGACTGCAACCTGTTGTATCAGCAAAGACCTGTATCTTGTGCCGACATCCTACCTCATGCTGTGACGAAGAGTGTCTTAACGATCTGGGAATGCAGCACAGTAGTTCTAGCCTCATTTTACCCAGCTCCTATTCAAGGTGGAGTTGCTCTGGTTCAAACCCCTCTGACATCACCATGACGACATCTCTAATTTTCATGCTTGTGTGAAATTCTTACTTGGGCTGAAGTGGTCAGACAGCTTGGGCTACCTTGTGTCACCGTACTGTGCTGGGTGGAGGCTAATGCCTCTAGAACACTTTGTCTATTGTGCATTGAACACGCAACAGTGACTTTGCAGGACCATCTCACTGGATAATATAACATGATACCACTACCCAAACAGGAGAATCGAGGGCAAGACTGGATCAGGCCCAGTGGAACATAGCGAAACAATAGGCTTTTGTATTAGAATCCTGGCTGTGTGATCTTCAACTTTAACATCTCTGAGCCACTTCATTTATCTGGAGAATGGGGCTAAATCTTCCTCTTTGAGTTTTTTCTGAGGCTTACAGCCAATGAATGTAAGGCACCTGACACACAGTAAACAACTAAATCAAAGGTAAATACCATTATTCAGTCTTCAGCTTAGAATTTGTTCATTTTCGTACACCTCCCTCCCCCACTTTCTAAAGGACAGAAAAAGACAAACACCTCATTTTTTTTTTTTTTTTTTTTAAAGATCTAATATGCACCCCATCCCCATGACTGGCTTTCGGTAGATTGATCATAGTGTGCAGAGGCCAGCAAACTTTGGCCCGCCTGTTTAGGAAGTAAAGGTTAATTGGAACACAGCGTTGTGCACGCATCAGTTGAATAGTTGAAATGAGAATCTCATGGCCTGCGCCTACAATATTTACTATTTGGCCTTTTACAGAAAGTCTGCTGTCCCCTGGCTTATAGTGGTTTTTTTTTTTGCCTCCCCCAGAGCTAGGATTTGGGTTAGCCTCAGTTTGTCTAATCAGGTCTGGGGAAAGTGCATTCAGTTGATCAAATCAGCTAACAAGGGTTCGTTGCTATGGGGTCATGGTGTATTTGGAGATGGGGGTGTGTGTGGGTGTTCACAGAACCTTCACCCACAGCCCTGCTCCCAGGAAGCTTTCTGTCCACTTCTGTGGATAACCAAGGCATGTGTAGCTGGGCACAGTGGCTCACACCTATAATCCCTGCGCTTTGGGAGGCCGAGGCAAGAGTATCACTTGAGCTCAGGAGTTCAAAACCAGCCTGGGCAACATGGCAAAACCCTGTCTCCACTAAAAATACAAAAATGAACAGGGTATGATGGGTGTGCCTGTAATCCCAACTAGGGAGGCTGAGGGAGGATTGCTTGAGCCCAGGAGGCAGAGGCTGGAGTGAGCTATGGTTGTGCCATTGCACTGCAGCCTGGGTAACAGCAAGACCCTGTCTCAAAAATAAAAACAAAAAAACAAAGCCATGTGAGCCACAGGCCAGAACTTTAATCCAGACTAGTGTATCAATTAGCTTTTAACCTTTTAATTCGTCTGGGCCTCAGTTCCCCCATCCATTAAATGGTCTGATAATAATAGGACCCACCCCTCCACCCCATACTGAATGAGTTATTTTTGTTCTAGAAATTCTTGATTTGAGCAGCATTTGGGGGATACATGATCTCTCACTTCACCTCTACTCCCAACTTTGCCTAGAAAATGTGTTTACCCCTAGAATGACGTGAGGGACCCCACTTCAGATCCATCTGTCCTGGTGCCAGCCTTCCTGCGTCAGTTCCTCCTCCCTCCCCAAACTGCCTGCTTTGGCCAACTCCTCATTGTCCCGTGACTGCCTCTGCCTGGAGAACTCCTCCCGCAGACCCCAGCGCTGACCAACTGCAACGGGTGACCATGTTCTTGAGAAGACCAAGAGCCCTTTTTTAGTTGGGAACTGTGGAAATGGCATCTGCCTGCTGAGGGTATCACCAAGGACACCTGGGCCCCTGCAGCCCAGACCTTGAGACGGTTGTACTTTAAACCAAATTGGGGTCACCGAGTCTACATCTGTCCTAGTCCCTCCCTTCCCCCAAAGCCTTGGAGCAGATGGTGGTCATCTTCCATTCCCCTCCAGCTCCCTCCTCATTAGCATGTGTCTTCCTCCACCAGGGCCTCTCAGCAGATGGCAAATGACGACCCTGTTCCATGTTAAATGTTCCTCCAGGGACAGGAGGAACTTCTAAGGAGTGTCAGCAGTTTTTGGAGTCTGTTGATGGGAGAACGTGGTGGAAGGGATGTGCTACCCACATACCTTCTTCATCCTGCCCCTACCCTGAGTCTGAGGAGGGCAGCCACTGTGGGCATCCCGTTGAATCTGTCCATTGGTGCCTCTCCTCCATGGGAACCCTGGGCTGGGCTTCTAGCACCATCTGCGTGGATGTTGCAGAAGCCTCCCATTGGGGTTGCTTGCATCTGCTTTCATGCTCCAGTCAACCCCACAGCAGCAGCATGAACTTCATGGAAGGTGGCCTTGAGGAGGCCAAGCCCTGCTGCATCTGGTTGCTCCCAGTCCCTGGCACTGCTCACCATGTACCTCCCGCCACCTGGAGGCAGCCAGGGCTGAGCAGCTCTCCCTGTGCCTTGTGTTACTGCCAAAGCCCCTCAGAGGTGTCTACCTCCTAATCCTTGGCACCTACGAGTGTTAACTTGTAGGATAAAAGGGATTTAGTTAGAAGCTGTGATTAAGGCATCTGAGATGGGGGAGATTATTCTGAGTTATCCAGGTCCATCCAATAGAATCACATAAGTTCTTTTTGGGTCTTGCTCTGTCATGAAAGCTGGAGTGCAGTGGTGTGATGTTGGCTCAGTGCAACTTCTGCCTCCCAGGTTCAAGCAATTCTCTTGCCTCAACGTCCTGAGTAGCTGGCATTATGGGTGTGCACCACCATGCTGGGCTAGTTTTTGCATTTTTACTAGAGATGGGGTTTTGCTATGTTGACCAGGCTGGTCTTGAGCTCCTGACCTCTGGTGATCTGGCCGCCTTGACTAATCCCGTAAGCTCTTAAAAGCAGAGAGCCTGTCTTGGCTGTGTTCAGAGAGATGATACAAGGACCTGAGATGTGAAACTAAGCTGTGAGGACAGATTAGAGGTGAGAGGGGCTACTTTCTTCTGGCTTTGGACATGAAAGAAAGGAGGCCACAGCCCAAGGAATGTTTTAAGCTGCTAACTCTGGTCACCTGTTACAGCAGCAATAGGCGTCTAACAGTGTTCTACCTAGGGATGGAGTCTTCGGAGAATAGGGCAACAGGGTGTATACATTTTCACTTTAGACAGGATCACATCAATCGCCCTCAGAAGTCTGATACGCGTCTCTGGATAAAATCAAGGTGTTGGCTGCATCCCTTTAGGAAGCTCTAGGGGAGACTTTCCTTTTTCCAGCTTCTGGAGGCCACCTGCGTTCCTTTGGCGTGTGGCCCCTTCCCTCTTCAGAGCATCTCTTGGCAGTGACCACCTCTGCCCTTCCCTTCTACATCTAATGGACCCCTGTGATGACACTGGGCACAGTCAGCTAATCCAGGATAACCTTCCCATCACAGCCGGCTGGTTAGCAAGGTTGATCTCATCTGTATCCTTCATGCCCCCTTGCCATCGTCACAAGATCCTTAGGGTATTGCTTTGCCAGCTGGAAACCCCTGTGGCCAGTGGTGCCTTCTGCCTGAGCATTGTTTGCATCTGCTGGGCTCATTCTGCCCACCTAGCCCAGTAGGCTGCACTTGGCTCATGCCACTGGCCCAGATCCCCATACCTGCCAAGGGTGAGCCAGGCACAGAGCGGCGGTGGGCGTGTGGGTGAGCAAGTACAGGATCCCTTTACTGTGTATGGCCAGCTGTGCTGGGTGCTATAGCAGGGCAGGCAGCTCCGGGCGCTGGCACAGGTGCTAGCTCTGCAAGGCTGTGACTGGACCAGATGTACCACATGTGGCTTCTGCTTTGGGTACTTGTGTCTGAATGAGGGGCATGGGATGGCACCTGGAAGCTTGGAGATGTCAGGAACTGGTGAGCCCCAAAGAGGATATCACAGCCCCGGCATGGGGAGCCCCTAGATCTGGGCTCCCTGGAGGGCCACAGCTCTTCTCTCCTTCTCATTGCCTGCAATGTGGCAAGTTGGTGTTGCAGCTTGTGTTTCAGCCCTGCTTGTCTTGCAAAGCTCTTTGAGGCCCACCATTTGGCGGGTCCCTAGTTCTTGTTCTGCTTCCTGGAAGGATGAGGTACGTGGACAACTGGAGGGTGAGCAAGGTGGAGAAGAGCTTCACTGAGCGGCAGAACAGCTCTCAGGAGGCCCGCGGACGGTAGCTGCTTCCCAAAGCAGGTTGTCCTGATAAGTGTCCAGCGCTCAGTGGAGAGGAGACCTGAAGTGGGTAGTTTCCTCCCACAGCTGGTAGTCCCGACTGCTGTTAGTCTGGCTGAGTCTGGGGTTGTTGGACGCTCAGAAGGAAGGAAGTACGTGCTGACTGGTCCGTGAGCGGGCCCAGTGAAAGCACTAAGTTCTTACTCCACCTAGGACAGCCAGCCTGGGCTTCAGGCCATCCCTGGCTTTGAAGGTGAGGTTTCACCAGGGACCTGCCCCTTTCTGTCCAGAAACGTGTCTGCCTCTTGCTATCAACATGCTGTTCTTGGCACCCAGGCTCTTTACGCCGAGGGGTTCTCGCAGGCCCATGTTGAGCTTCCCTCAGCCACGCCTGACCTCCTTCCCACACTTCCTGCCACCCGAAGTCTGGAGGGGGCCAAGGTAGTGGCGGGGGTGGTGGTGGTGGTGTGTGTGCTGGTG
Source organism: Macaca mulatta (assembly GCF_049350105.2). Taxonomy (NCBI): domain Eukaryota; kingdom Metazoa; phylum Chordata; class Mammalia; order Primates; family Cercopithecidae; genus Macaca; species Macaca mulatta. Next base: position 13,749,714 of record NC_133425.1, on the reverse strand, counting down.
TTTCGGTGCCGCTCCAAGCACACGTACACCCAGGTGGGTTACAAAAGTGTCCAGGTTTGGCCACAACTTTGCTTTGAGATTGGAGTGGGCACCGGAAGTGGGGGGAGAGCGGAGAGTGGGAGCAGGCACTTTGGAGCCTGCGGGGGGTGGGAGGGGAGGCTTCTCAGGCCCTTGAGAGCACAGAGATGCCCGGGTCCAGAGCCACAGCTGGGTGGCTGCAGCTATGCCAGGAGGGTGAGGCTGCTGCCTGTTCCTAGCTCTTGCTGGCTCTGGATTGCGCAACCTGGCCATGCCTCCCCTTTTGCAGCTGGCATCCCTGCAGTGGCTGCTCCAGATGGGCTGTCGCTGCCATCACTATGTCCCATGACAGGAACCTGGGGAGGAGGAGATGGTCGCCTGCAGGGGGCCATTTTTCTGCCTACCACATGTATTAGGCTTTTACAGTTTTGCCAGCCTGGCATGCCTAAAATGAGAAATCACTGTGGTCTTAATTCGGATTCATCTGAGGTACGTTTTTGTATGAGGAACAGTATAGCGCCTTGAGGCTTAGAAGCGGTGATAAGCATTAACACGCTCTTAAGTGTTACTGACGTTAGTATCTGCGGACTTTTCACCAAGGAGCGCTAGCTTGGGAGTTGGCTGCTCTGAGTGTGAGTCTGGCTTGCTCGCTCCTACTTGTGTGGTCTTGTTCTGGGTGTCACTTCCCACCTAACACGGTAGCTCTAAAATGTGTTAGTCACCTGTCCTTGTGAGTAATAGATGCTCAAAAAAATGACTCTTAATGAAAGCAGGGAAGATGAGCAGGATCAAGGTGGGATCTGCTATGTGAGGAGGAGGACAAAGGCTTTCAGAACTGTGTAGTCCTGAGTCTGAGAACCCAAGAAAACAAAGGCCCACTTGCATCTCCAGGCCTTCCCTTACCTTGACTATTTCCATTGCAATGGGATGAAGTTCCCCAGTTTCCAGAGCCTGACTCTTCAAGCAATATTTATGTAATCTACACAGCAGCCAACCCTTAGCAAAGTGGATTCTTCATTCTCCAAACAGCATTGAGGTGTAAGAAGCTTGCTCACCATAGCTGAGCTCTGTGGGTGAGACCTTGTGATGCTTTTGGAGTGGAAGAAAGAGTTACAACTGCTTTTATTAACCCAACCTCAGTTGGAAATCCTGGACCTCTTTAAGGCTGCCATGTGCTGTTGAACAGGTCACACACAATTGCAGGATGTCCTTTGATGGAGCCAGTAGGAGTTGAAGCCTGACCTGTGCCCCACTCGCCAAACCTGTGAAATAAGTATAGGGCTACGTCTGCCTCGAGGAAGAAACCTTTCTTTCTCATTTGTGCAGAGGCAACTTAGGCGTTAACAGCAACTTTCTCCCTGGTGATATTCAACTGAAGCTCTCATGCATTTGGGGCAGTGAGAGGCGAGTTGTTCCAGATCTCCACCAGAAACCTAGAAATCAAGCTTGGGTTGTGTCTACACAAAGAAGGAGTTAACGCACCCTGGGTCTTATTTTTGGGCCCCATGTGGTAATGGACACACACTGATGGAATGTGCTGAAAAATGAAGGACTCCATTTGTCATTCATCTTTCCTAAGAGAAACAGAAAGCTTACATGTTGATGTCCTGGGACTCTAGGGTTCTCCTGCATTCCTTCCGCGACAGCCTGGAAAAGTTTCTTTGTGGACTGATTGGGAGGATGTGAGGGATACAGGAGATAGGCAAGGAAGACCTACTGTGACTGGGACGTTGCCAGAAATTAGTCCCACGGGCCAGGCCCGGTGGCTCATGCCTGTAATCCCAGCACTTCGGGAGGCCAATGCAGGTGGATTGTTTGAGACCAGCATGGCCAACATGGTGACAACCCCATCTCTAATAAAAGCACACAAAAAATTAGCTGGGTGTGGTTGGGGCATGCCTGTAATCCCAGGTACTTGGGAGGCTGAGGCAGGAGAATCACTTGAACCCAGAAGGTACAGGTTGCAGTGAGCTACGATCATATTACTGTACTCTCCAGCCTGGGTGACAGAGCAAGACTGTCTCAAAAAAAAAAAAAAAAAAGTCTCATGGCCATTCTTCCAAGAGGCTGGGAACATAGTCTATATCCTGGGTGGTCACGTGTCCTGTTTGAAAACTACATGTTCTGTCCTTGTGGAAGGAAGAAGGAATGGATATTGGGGACTCCAGGGATGTCTACTACAGTGGCTTCCAGAAGTGCTCTGGCTACTGGGAAGGTTCTCACGATATGCATGCGGAATATTACGTACTTCCTCAGCCCAGCTGCACAGCCCAGCCCAATTCAGCAGTCTTCAATGGAAAGCTCTAGAAAGAGGTAGAAGAAATAGGACACGAAGCTGAAAGGATGGAAATGGCCCCAGGTGCCTTTTGTCCCATTCTCGCAGTCTGAGTCCCATGGCCCCTCCCTAGAGGAATCTGACTAGCGACTGCTAGGAAGATAATGACCGTCCTGGAACCAGACGTTTGGCTGCTGGACTTGAGTTCATTTTACCATTGTACTTACAGAACTGGTTGAGAAGAATCTTACAAAGTACATCTAATGCCGAGATTGCTGCGATAGAGGGTCCTTGTGCCCCAGAGTACGCATAAGACATGTCGTTGGGTAGATGTATAAATCTAAAAGTCTACTTTTGAAAATCTCATATCAAAATTTTCCTTCGGGGTATGTGTTGTAATATAAATAGTATATTAGAATACATTTCATTACTGAACTGAAGAAATCTGTTAGGAGTTCATGCTCAAAATTTTTGCTGACAAGGGCATGTGACAAGAACATTTCAAAGCACTGCACCAAAGAGGTTACATCACAGCAGTCCCCTTCAAACGGAGTCCCCTTCTGGAGCTGCCATCTCCTATGCATCTGGACCAGCCCCCTTACCTAAAACTCATGCATTGGAATCACAGCTGGGGGCGGTGGCTCAGCCTATAATCTCAGCCCTTTGGGAGGCCGAGGTGGCAGTATAGCTTGAGCCCAGGAGTTTGAGACCAGCCTGGAGGATCTATAGTAAGACCTTATCTATACCGTGGGGAAAAAAAAAAAAATTAGCCAGGTGTGGTGGCATGTGCTTGTAATTAGTCCCAGCTACTTGGGAGGCTGAGGTGGGAGGATGGCTTAAGCCCAGGAGATTAAGGCTGCAGTGAATCGTGATTGTCACTGCACTCCAGCCTGGGTGACAGAGTTAGGACCCTGTCTCAAAAAAAAGGGGGGGTACCTGTCATCCATGCTGAAGTTAATGTAGTACTGATTGTTTTTTAGTTCAAGGAGTCAAGGATTCACATTAGAAATTAACACATTTGTCTGGTCAAATCCCGTCATCTGGCACAAAGCAGCTTTGGAACTGTTGCAGGTTTTTCCATCTGAATATTGTCCTGTTCTGCTTCCTGAATGTGTGGGGTCTCTGCCTCCACGTTTTTATCCCATGCTTGTTTTATTGATTACAATGGTAAGCTGCCCTAAAGCTCAGACTTTTTGTTGAATAGCAACACGCTAGACCTTGAAGGCAAACCATTTACACATAAAAGACAGGCTATTGAGAAGCCGGTCTTTCAAAAGGTTGTCTATTGGTGCCTCTTCAACAGCAGTCTTACCTTTCAAGCTAAAGTTCACAGTTGATAGAGAAGAGCGAAGTTGCTGAGAGCATCCAAAGACCTTGGTTATTATTTGCTCTCTGGTTGAGTCTGATACTCATCCATGCATCCACCCAACAAATGTTTGGGCACCTGCTGTTACACAAACAGTCTGCCTTGCAAGAGGGCACATTCTAGTGAGTATGAGACATGGGAACAAATTAATAAGGGAAGTGTATGGTGGGTCTGACCATCATGGAGAAACAAAGGCAAGGATGCTGGGGTGGGCAGGGTGGGGGGGAATGTACCACATCCAAAGGTCACTTAAGAACTTTAAATGAGCTGGGCATGGTGGCTCGTGCTGTAACCCCAGCAGCTTGGGAGGCCAAGGTGAGCAGGTTGTCTGAGGTTGGGAGTTTGAGACGAGCTCTGGCAACATGGTGGAACCCTGTCTCTACTAAAATCACAAAAATTAGCCAGGCATGGTGGTGGGCACCTGTCATCCCAGCTACTCAGGAGGCTGAGGCAGGAGAATTGCTTGAACCCAGAAGACAGGTTGCAGTGAGCCGGGATTACACCACTGCCCTCCAGCCTGGGTGACAGGGTGAGGCTCCGTCTCAAAAACCAAACAGCCTTAAATGGGGTGAGTTAGCAAGGCCTCACTGGGTGAGTGACATTCCAGGAAAGACTTCAAACAGATCAGTGAGGGAGCCGTGGTGACATGCAGGGTAGCTCTTTGATCCTCATCACCATGGGTGTTTCAAGCTGGATAATTCTCTGCCATGGGTGCCGCAGGATTTTTAAAGCAGCATTGTTGGCCTCTGCCCAGTGAACGTCAGCACCCCCACCGCCTGGTTGGATAAGTCCACCTCCAGGCATGACCACATGTCCACTGGGGAACTACATCGCCCTCCGAGCTGAGAACCACAGCTCTACGGGCAGAGGTTTTTAAGCAGTGGAGCAGCAAGTATGAAGTCCCTGAGGGAGGAGGGGAAGCAAAGAGAAGGGGGTGATGGAGTCACAGCAGCCTTGGAGAGCCGGGGTGTTGTAAGGCGTCGTGAATTATGCACATTTAAATATTCTTTAACCTGTGGTAAACTGTATTTTTTCAACTTTTCAGTTTTGGGGTACACATGCAGGATGCGCAGGTTTCCTACATGGGTAAACGTGCCATGGTGGTTTGCTGCACAGATCATCCCATCATCTAGGTATTAAGCCCAGCATCCATTAGTTGCTGCTTTTTTTTTTTTTTTTTCTGAGATAGTTTCACTGTCACCGAGGCTGGAGTGCAGTGGCATGATCTCGGCTCACTGCAACCTCTGCCTCCTGGGTTCAAGCAATTGTCCTGCCTCAGCCTCTTGAGTAGTTGGGATTACAGGCACCTGTAACCACACCCACCTTATTTATGTATTTTTAATACAGACAGGGTTTCACCATATTGCCCAGGCTGGTCTCAAACTCCCAATCTCGGGTGATCTGCCTGCCTTGGCCTCCCAGGGTGCTGGGATTCCAGGTGTGAGCCACTGCGCCTGGCCTGCATTAGCTATTCTTTCTGATGCTCTCCCTCCCCCACCCCCACCACAGGCCCCAAAGTAGGAGTTGTTCCTCCAGTTTGTCTATGTGTTCTCGTCGTTTAGTTTTCACTTATAAGGGAAGATAATGCGGTATTTGGTTCTCTGTTTCCATGTTAGTTTGCTGAGGATAAATGGCCCCAGCTCCATCCATGTCCCTGCAAAGGACATGATCTCGTTCCTTTTTATGACCACATAGTATTGATGGTGTGTATGTACCATGTTTTCTTAGTCTGATTGATAGGCATTTTGCACATTTAAATATTCCTGTGGATATCTTGGATGTGTGAACTACTTTTGGAAGGTTAAACAGTGAGATTGCTGGATGGTAAGACAGGCATCTATTCAATCTTAGGAGATAGATCAGTCTTCCTAAGTATTTGTATCTATCTGATCTCCCACCAGGGGTGTATGAGAATTAGTTTCATTACATTAGGCCAAAACTTACTATTTCCTGCCTTTTTCATTTTAGGATTTTAATGAGTATGAAGTGCTGTTATAATTTGCATTTTCTTGATGACTAATGACTCAATGCTTTTTCACATCTTTGTTAGCCACTTTTTTTTTCCTTTTCTTTTTTGAGATGGAGTCTCACTCTGTTGCCCAGGCTGGAGTGCAGTGGCACAATCTGAGCTCACTGCAGCCTCCGCCTCCCAAGCTCAAGTGATTGTCCTGCCTTAGCCTCCCATGTAGCTGGGACTGCAGGTGCCCACCACCACACACGGCTGATTTTTGTGCTTGACTTTAGTAGAGAAGGGGTTTCACTGTGTTGGCCAGGCTGGTCTTGAACTCCTGACTTCAAATGATCTACCTCCCTCGGCCTCTGAAAGTGCTGGGATTAAAGGCGCGAGTTGTTACACCCGGCCTGTTAGCTATTTTTTAATGAAGTGTCTCTTTAGGTCTTTTGCTCACTTTTCTATCAGGTTGTCGTCCTCATTCCTTTGCAGGAGTTGTTTATTCCTGGATCTAAGTTGTTCGTGGGGTACGATATTGCAAATATATTTCCCTGCCCTTGGGGCTTGAAGGTCATTGTATTAGCTTTCTGTTGCTGCATTAAGAATTACCACAAACGTAGCAGATTGAAACAGCCTACATGTATAGCTCACTTCTGTAGACTGAGTCTACCAGAGCATGGCTAGGTTCTCTGTTCAAGGTATAATAAAGCCAGACTGAATTCTCACCTGGAGGATGTGGGGAACAAACTTCGAAGCTCATTTTTTTTTTTTTTTTCTTTTTTGGAAGGAATCTCCCTTTGTTGCCCAGACTGGAGTACAGTGTCACAAGCTTGACTCACTGCATCCTCCACTTCCCAGATTCAAGCGATTCTCCTGCCTCAACCTCCTGAGTAGCTGAGATTAGAGATGTGCACCACTATACCTGGCAAATTTTTGTATTTTTAATAGAGATGGGGTTTCACCATCTTGGCCAGGCTGCTCTCAAACTTCTGGCCTCAAGTGATCTACTTTCCTTGGCCTCCCCAAGTGCTGGGATTACAGCCAAACTCATTCTTGTCACTGATAGGGTTCTGTGCCTTATAGCCATACAATCATGGTCCCTGTTGCCTTGTTGTCCATCAGTTGGGGCTGCCATTAGTGCCTTAAGGCTACTCATGTTCCTTTCCACACAGCCCCCTCCATCTGCTAACCCAGCAATGGGACTTCAAATCTTTCCCACACTTTGACATTCTGGCCACTTCTATCTCTCCGCTCTTGATCCAGATTTAAAGGGCCTAGGCAATTAGGCTGCCCCCACCCCACATCATCTTTTGGATTAGCTCAAAGTCAACTGATTAGTAACCTTAATTACATCTGCAAAATCCCTTTTGCCTTCACATAAGATAGCATAATCACAGGAATCCCACTGGGTCCAGCTCACTCTAGAGCATCAGTAAAGCTGTCAATCCAGAAAAATGATACAGGATTCAATCATGCTAGGATAAGGATGTGAGCCCCGGAGATAAGTCTATGCCTTTCTCTGAAGATGATTTGGAAGGCTCCAAATTTAGAGAGGATATTGAGAAATACACAATTCTCATGTAAGAGTGGGGAAGGGAAAAAGTCATTTGTGCCCTTTGGCTCAGTGAATCTGCATTTTTTACATAAGGACAGATAAATGGGGCAGAGGAAAAATACAGGGAGTCTACATTTTTACATAAGATAACGGACAGAATGGGGCAGGGAACAATCAGATCCACATTTGTGCCTGGTGGGCCCTGGGTGACTGCAGTTCTAAAGATAAACTATCAATTTACATTGCCATGGTGACATTTTAACAGAAAGACCTTAGGGTTAAGGATCTTGGAGCTCACAATTTCTTCATGGGTAAAATATGGAAGAGGCTTGTAGCTCTTAATCTTGTTACCATCTTATTTAGGAATGAAAATGGGGAGGCAGGTTTGCGTGACACAGTTCCCAGCTTGAGTTTTCCCTTTGGCTGAATGAGTTTGGGGTCTCAAGATTGTCTATTTTTTTTTTTTGAGAGATGGGGTCTTGCTGTGTCACCCAGGCTGAAGTGCAATGGTGTAATCTTGGCTCACTACAACCTTCGCCTCCCAGGTTCAAGCAATTCTCCTGCCTCAGCTTCCCAAGTACCTATAAATACTGGCATGTGCCAACATGCCCAGCTAATTTTTGTATTTTTTTTTTTTTTGTAGAGATGGGGTTTCACTGTATGTTGGCCAGGCTGATATTAAACTCCTGACTTCAGATGATCCTCTTTCCTCAGCCTCCCAAAGTGCTAGGATTATAGGCATGAGCCACCGCACCCCACCTTATGTTTAAGACAAGGTCCCACTCTGTCACACAGGCTGGAGTGCAGTGGCACAATCATAGCTCATTGCAGCATTAATCTTCTGGGCTAAAGCAGTCCTCTTGCTTCAGCCTCCCAGGTAACTACATAAGTGCAGGCCACCATGCCTGCTTAATGTAATTTTTAAAACCTTTTTGCAGAGAATGGGGGTCTTGCTATATTGCTCAGGGTGGTATCAAACTCCAGGCCTCAAGTGGTCGTCCCATCTCAGACTCTTGAACTCTGGGATTACAGGCATGAGCTACCATGCCTGGCCGGATCTGGATGTATTTTGATAGGAATTGCTGACAAATCAGGTGTGTGAGGCGTGAAAGAAACGACTGAAAGCCAACTCTACAGTTTCTGGCTTACTGACTGCGGTTACTCAGGGACTCTGAGAGGGGAAGATTTGGAGGGTGGAACACGTTTGAGAGCAAAACCAGGAGCTCCCTTTTAGAAATACGAAATTTGAGAGGTTGATGAGATGCCAGGCAGCAGTGTCAAGCAAGCAATGAAAATATAGGTCTGTAGTTGTGGAGAACAGCAGGAATTACAGGTGTGAATTTGGGGGTCAATAGGATGTGGCCTCTAGTTAAAAGCAGGAGGCTGAAGCTGGGTGCAGTGGCTCATGCCTGTAATCCTAGCACTTTGGGAGGCCGAGGCAGGGGGATTGGTGGATTGCCTGAGCTCAGGAGTTGGAGACCAGCCTGGAGAACATGGTGTAAACCCTGTCTATACTAAAAATAAAAAATTAGGCATGGTGGTAGGCACCTATAATCCAAGTTTCTCAGGAGGCTGAGGATGGGACAATCATTTGAAGCCAGGAGGCAGAGGTTGCAGTGAGTCAAGATTGTACTCCAGCCTGGGTGACAGAGCAAGAATCCATCTAAAAAATTCAACGGTAAGAGGCTGAAGTGCCTAAAGAAGCAGAGAGAGAGAGGGCCTGGTACTGAGCCCTGGGAGGCTGGGGAGATGAGGCTAAACCAGCAAGAGAAGGCTGGGCAGGAGTATTACAGGGTGGAAGGAAGCTGGGAGAGGGTGGTGTCCTGGAACCAGGCAAAGAAAGGTTCATGAGAAGGAGAGCATGAGTGGCCACGTCAGATGCTGGCCAAGTAACACAAGGACCAGAACTTAACCACTGGGCTTCACTCTGTTAGTCATTGGTGACCTTAACTTTACAAGAAGCAGTCTGGGTGCACTGGCTGGGCCAGCACAGGATCAGAGAGCATCTTAAGAGAGGCAGGTTGGGCATGGTGGCCCACACCTGTAATCCCAGCACTTTCGGAGGCTGGGGTGGGAGGATTGCCTGAGCTCAGGAGTTCGAGACCAGCGTGGCCAACATGGTGAAACCTTGTCTCTGCTAAAATACATACCTATACAAAACGATTTGGGTGTGGTGGCCTGCACCCACAGCCCCAACTACTCCGTAGGCTGAGGCATGAGAATCGCTTGAACCCAGGAGGTGAAGGTTGTAGTGAGCTGAGATTGCATCACTGCACTGCAGTCTGGGCGACAGAGTGAGGCTCGATCACCCCCTAGAGAAAAGAGGCAGGAGGGGAATGTGGAGGGTATGTGTGATAAAAACTGAGTTAGGATACTGTAGGTTATGCGGCCATAACACCCCCAGAAGGCACTGTCTTCACACAATAAATTGGTTCCTTGCTGGAGGTATCCATTCAATACAGGCCAGCCAGGGGCTTTGGGCATTGTGGCTCCCTTGGGAGGAGGCTGCTGGAGGGTCTCTCCACGTGAGCTTGGTGATCATCACCCACAGCAGAGAGAAGGGAAGGTAGATCCCACACCAGTCTTCTGAAGTCGCCCCTGGAATGGACATGGATCACTTCCTTTCAAATGTCATTGGCCAAACCAAGATGCGTGACTACTTCTAACCTCACAGGGTGCCTAGAAGAAGAGGACCAGGAGTATCAACAAAGGGCACTCGGGAATCATCCAAAAGGCATAACCTGTGCTTGAAGCCTTCTGCAGATGATTCACTCAAATATTTGAGGGTGAACTGCTCTGCCAGGAAGTTATTCTAGGGGTTGAGAGGACAGCAGAGAGTAAGGCAAAGTCCCCACTCCCACTTTGTTCTCTGGAACACAGCAGTGTGTTCAGTGCTGTTTCAGACAGAATGGCCAGGGAAAACCTCCCTGCGACTATGAGTTGAACAGGGTGAGGAGAATTCCATAGGCACAAGTGTTTGGGTCAGCCTCACCTTGAGCCTGGGACATGCTGGGCCCGGGGAGTTAGGAGATGGGCACGGTGGGCAGGAAGCAGGGTCACTAACACCAGTGGGCTGCAGTGAGAGACTAATGTTTCAGTTCAAGCCCACGGGCAGCTGTGGATGAACTTTCAGTACGAGGGAATGACCTCTGATTCTATTTTACTCTTTTTTGAGATGGAGTCTTGCTGTTGCTCAGGCTGGTGTGCAGTGGCACCATCTTGGCTCACTGCAACCTCCTCCCACCATCTCCCAGGTTCTAGCAATTATTGTGTCCCAGCCTCCCAAGAAGCTGGGACTACAGTCATTGCCACGATACCTGGCTAGTTTATTTTTGGTAGAGACAGGGTTTCACCATGTTGGCCAGGCTGGTCTTGGAACTCATGACCTCAAGTGATCCACCTGCCTCAGCCTCCCAAAGTGCTGAGATGACAGGTGTGAGCCACTGCGCCCAACCTCTGATTTTATTTTACAAATATCACTGGCTGCAATGGAATAACTCCGTGATAAGAGAACGAATTATTGACACAGCACTGTGGATGAATCTCAAAAAGATGCTGAGTAAAAGAAGCCAGACGGGACTGTTTGCACACTTCAAGATGTGATTTACATGACATCCGGGAATAGGCCAACTCTTCTATGGTGACAGAAATCAGAAAGCGGCCGCCTGCTGAGTTCAGGGTGGGAAATAGCTGGAAAGAGGCGGAAGGGAACATTCTGGGTTGGAGGATGTATTTTGTGAGGAAGTCAAGCATGTGTTATGTACATGTGACATACACATGTATACACCGGTTTAAAATACAGCTTATGGGGTGGGCACGTTGGCTCACGCCTGTAGTCCTAGCAGTTCAAGAGGCAGAGGTGGGAGGATTGTGTGAGCCCAGGAGCTCGAGACCAGCCTGGGCGACATGGCAAAACCCCGACTCCACTGAAAATACAAAAAATTAGTCTGGTGTGGTGATGCATGCCTGCAATCTTAGTTACTCAGGAGGCTGAGATAGGAGGATCGCTTGAGCCTGGAAGTTGACAGCACCACTGTACTCCAGCCTGGGCAACAGGAGTGATACCCTGTGTTAATACATACACACATACATAAACACACGTGTACACCTGTGTATATACATATAGCTTATGTGTTTACATCATATGGAGGCATATATGTGCATAAAAAATATTTGGTTTATTATGGAGGAAAAAGCGGGGGGGCGGATAGGGCAGAGACCAGTGAAAGGCTTTCGGCGTGTCCCAGCAGGTGCTTATGGTGACCTAGGAGAGGGCATGGCAGCAGAGATGGAATGATGTAGATGGGTGTGGGTGGAGAGTGTGTTCCTTTTTTCTTCCTTGCAATAGAGTCTCATTGTGTCTCCCAGGCTGGAGTACAGTGGCGCAATCTCAGCTCACTGCAACCTCTACCTCCCAGGTTCAAGCAATTCTGTCACCTCTGCCTCCCGAGTAGCTGAGATTACTGGCGTCCACCACCCCGCCTAGCTAATTCTTGTGTTTTTAGTAGAGATGGGGTTTCTCCATGTTGGCCAGGCTGGTTTCAAACTGCTGACCTCAGGTGATCCGCTTGTCTCGGCCTCCCAAAGTGCTGGGATTACAGGTGTGCGCCAGTGTGCCCGGCCAAGTTAGTTTCTTTCTAGGGCTGTTGTGATGTGTGACCATGAACTTGGTGGCTTTGTAGAAGTTCGTTCCCCAGCGATTCCGGAGGCGAGACGGCTGGAATCACAGTGTTGGTGGGCCCCTCCTTTCTCTGAATGGCCCTTCTTTGGCTTCCTGTGGTTTCTGCCACTCCTGGGCATTTCTCAGTGCAAGGCTGTGTGACTCCAGGCTCTGTCTCCTCTTTACTGAACCTTTTCTTGGTCATCTCTATTTCTGTTTTCTCCCTTATTAGAAGGGTTCCGGGCATGAGATGGAGGATCCACTCTAATTTAGTATAACTTGAGTTTGATGTAACTAATTACATCTGCAAAGACCCTATTTTCAAATAAGGTCACATTCTGAGGTTCTGGGAGGACCTGGGTCTTATGGGGACATTCATCAACACATGACAGGTATTGAATGTGGAACAGATGGGACTCGCTGATGTGCCCGGTATCGTGGGAAGTGGGTGAAGGCAGAAGACTCGGGTATAAGTCGGGTGTGAGCTTGAAATGCTGGGTGGAGGTGCCTGTTGTACCATCATGAGAGACTGAAGGGACAGGCTGGGGGAGGCCTCAGGGTTTGTGCTTGGGCCATGTAACATCTGAGATACCTACGAGATACCTCCATGGGAGAGTCACGAGTGTATGGACAGTGTTGAAAGCAGCAGATAATACTGGGAAAGGGTATAGACAGGAAGAGAAGGGGTCAAACACCCAGCCTTGAGCCCCTTAACCTTGAGAGGTTTCCAAATGGAGGGAGAGACTGAGGATACAGCAGCTTTGGTGATTCTTCAAACACCTATTGCGGGGGGGGAAGGGGGACGGGGGACCAAGTTGCTTCAGTAGCAACAGTCAAAGAAAAACAGATTAGGCCGGGTGTGGTGGCTCACGCCTGTAATCCCAGCACTTTGGGAGGCTGAGGTAGGTGGATCACCTGAGGTCAGGACTTCAGGACCAGACTGGCCAACACGGCAAAACCGCGTCTTTACTAAAAACACAGAAATTAGCTAGGCATGGTGGCACGTGCCTGTAATCGGGAGGCTGAAGCACAAGAATCACTTGAACTGGGGAGGCGGAGGTTGCAGTGAGCTGAGATCACACCACTGCACTCCAGCATGGGTGACGGAGAGACTCAGTTTCAAAAAAAAGCAAATTAAGACATTGCAGTTGCACTGTAGAGAAATCAAAATTTTCCATGTGTTCATGTATGTTGAAGCAACCTCGTCAAATTCACCTAACTCATTTCATGCACAACAGGGAAACACTTCTGGTTTTCACAGAATGAAAAAGCTGTTATGGCTACTCAGGGACTGACGCAGGAGAATTGCTTGAACCCGGGAGGCGGAGGTTGCTGTGAGCCGAGATCGCTACAGTGCACTCCAGCCTGGGTGACAAGAGTGAGTGAGGCTCCGTCTGCAAAAAAAAAAAAAAAAAAAGTCATAATATTTCATCCTCAGAACATCTCGAGCCTTGGGTGGAGTGGGATGTTGCTTTTGCTCTTCCTTGTCAGGGTTAAGTAACCACAGGGAGGGACATTTAGGGAAAGCCCCTCTCCAGAGGACACAGGGAGTCCCCTGGCACAGGATACAGGGCGTCCTAGATTGCTGCTGCTATGATCCCTTGTCCTTGAAGGCAGTCAGTGGGATCCTTTTCAGGGATGAGGGCGAGCTGAGGTCTCATTATCCAAGGAAGCTTGCTTTTTTTTTTTTTTTTTTTTTTTTTTTTTTTTTTTTGAGAGTCTTGCTCTGTCATACAGGCTGCAGTGCAGTGGCGTGATCATGGTTCACTGCAGCCTCAACCTCTCAGGGCTCAGGTAATCTTCCTAACTCAGCCTTGCAAGTAGCTGAGACTACAGGTATGTGCCACCACACCCAGCTATTTACTTATTTTGTAGAGATAAAGAGTCTTACTCTGTTGTCCAGGCTGGTCTGGAACTCCTGGGGTCAAGCGATCCTCCAGCCTTGGCCTCCTGAAGTGCTGGAATTACAGATGTGAGCCACTGCACCCTATCCCGCGGAGGCTTTTGAGGTCCAGATAAACCCCCATCCCCTGGTTCCAGTCGTGGTTCAGGGTTCGTAGCCACCTGAGCTGGGTTTGTCTACACATAGCACAGGCTTGGAAGGACCAACATGTCACGCCCATCCACAGAGTAGCTGCTCCGGTGCCAGACATGGGGCACATGCAGCCATGACTGAGACGCAGGTCAGAGCCTAGGGCCCAGTTGGTGTCTTCACAGCCAGCCTTTCAGGGAAATCTTGTGGATGGTAGTGGGATAATTACGCCTTTTCACCAGGAGAGAGGGAGAGGAGCCAACAACGCAAGTGATCGTTAATTAGTTCATTCGCTGAATTATTCATTCACTTAAAACTAAGTGTCTATTGTCTTCCGGCAGTGGTGAATAAAATCAATGTGGTCCCCTCCTCTCCAGCCCTCTGGGTGATGCTGGGGTGTGCTCAAGTGTGCAGCCTGCTTAGGAACTCAGCTGGGTGGGTTTTTAGTGTCACTCCGGGGAGACCAGGAGCTGAGCAAGCAGACTGGCCAGGCTGAAGGCACGGTGCTGCTGCCACCCAGACATCACTCCCCCACCCCCGCCGGAGTTGGAGGAGGGTGGTGGAGGTACCCAGGGTTGTCAGCCTCTGCTGACTGGGCTTCACCACACTCAGTGCCTCTGTTACCCACGGTAATGATGCAGATGTTCCCGAGGCAGAAGGTGGCCTCCCTGAGCTGCAGGTCACACTCATGTCCTGGGGTGACAGTGTGGCAGGTCACTGCAGGGGGACTGTCAAATTCCAGAGCCTGTGCAAACAGGACTCACCTTGCTGTTTCCCAGAACTCCTGGTTCCATAAAGAGCAAGAACACAGAGTGACAACGCTGTCACTTACGAGAAAGTGAGGGTGGGAAATGCAGCACGCAGATCAGGCGGGCAGGCGGCTCATGGAGAAGTAAGGACGTCTGTGACTTAACAACATGGAATTAGAAGAAACCAGGTTTCTCCCTGGAAAAGGCTTTTTGTTTTTTGTTTTGTTAGAGATGGGGTCTTAATATGTTGTCTAGGCTGGTCTCTAACTCCTGAGCTCAAGTGATCCAACCCGCCGTGACCTCCAAAAGTGCTGGGATTGCAAGTGTGAGCCACGGCACCCAGCCAATACTACTTGTTTTGTTTTGAGACATTCTTGCTCTGTTGCCCAGGCTGGAGTGCAGTGGCACAATCTCTGCTCACTGCAAGCTCTGCCTCCCGGGTTTACGCCATTCTCCTGCCTCAGCCTCCCGAGTAGCTGGGACTACAGGTGCCCCCCACCATGCCCGGCCGATTTTTTTCTATTTTTAGTAGAGACGGGGTTTCATCATGTTAGCCAGGATAGTCTCGATCTCCTGACTTCGTGATCTGCCCGCCTTCGCCTCCCAAAGTGTTGGGATTACAGGCGTGAGCCACTGTGCCCAACCCTGGCCAATACTTCTTAAAGCATTGTCTGCCATGGGTCAGGTTACCTGAAGCAGAGCACGGCAGGGCAGAGCAGGCATCCTCCAGAGGGTTGTAATCAAGTGAGTGACCCAAACCAATGTTAAAGGTCACGGTGGGTGCTGCGTGGAGAGGAGCCTGAATGGCAGTGTGATGGCACCGGGGGGGTGACTGGGGAGGACAGTGCGGCACTCACATTGTGACAGGCAATGGCAGCTCTCAGCATGGTGGTGGTGAGGGGTGGAGGGTGCTGGAAGCCGTCAGATCCACATCTGTTTCAGGGGTGGAGCCGAGGGCAGTAGTGCACCTTACCTGTCTTGCTCACTGCTGTATGCCTGGCAACTGGTATATATAGGAGGTGCCTGTTTCTTATGGGAGTGAATAAGTAGGAACCTGGTCAATTAGATGGGAGTTACGGGATGGGAAGAGGCAAGGACTGGTGGCCTCCACAGCTGCTAAGATGGAGCCTCTACTTCCTCAGCTAGGGAAAGTCACGGGTAGGAGCAGTTTTAGGGCAGAAAACAAAGAGATGCCTTTTAGTTTGGTTTGAGATGGTCGTGAAGTGTTGCCGATGGAGTGTTGGTTAGACAGTGGGACATGAGGCTGACATAGCTTGGGGAGATGGTCCACAGAGCTCTGCTGCCCAATACAGGAGACACCAGTCATACAGGATACAGAGCACTTGAGATGCAGCTCGTCCAAGCTGAGCTGTGCAGTGCATAAAATAACACACCGGTTTGGTAGACTTGGTACCCCAAATGCAAAACACATCAACACGTTTCAAAAGATGGTATGCTGAAATGACAATGTCTTGGATGTAGTGGGTTAAATGAAATTATACTATTATAATTTTCACCTGCATTTTAAAAGTATTTTTAATGGGGTTACTAGAATTTGTTTTTGTGAGACATGAACTCTGTCATCCAGGCCAGAATGCAGTGCTATGATCACTGCTCACTGCAGATCTGAACTCCTGGGCTCAGGTGATCTACCTGCCCTGGCCTGCTGAGGAGCTGGGAAGACAGGCACACACTGCCATGTATAGCTAATTAAAAAAAAAAACAAAAAACTTTGTAGAGACAGGGTTTTGCTACGCTGCCCAGGCTTGTCTTGAATACCTGGCCTCAAGCTCTCTTTGTTTCAGCCTCCCAAAGTGCTGGGATTACGGGCTTGAGCCACTGTACCCAGCTGCAAATTTTAAATGGCACACATGGCTGACATGGCATTTCTGTTGGATAGCGCTGGTGGCGGTGGCATTGGGGGGTCACTTAGGATGGTGCAGGACAGGAGCAGCAACCTGAAGACTATGCCCTGAGCTCCCTCTGCATTCCCCTAAGTGCGGCTTCCTGATTTAATGCCCAGAGGAATGCACCTGTGGGGTGCCTGGCATGGTACTCATGTTACCCCCCCACCCCCCAGACAAAAATGGTTACATGCCGCCTCCATCTGTGTCAGCCCACAGCAGCCTTGGCCCACCTGGGCTTTGAGAGCCACCTCTAACAGTGCCCTTCATGCGGCCCTGGTGGGAGCTGACCCTACGCCTGGATTGTCATCCCAGGAGCCTTTCTTTTCTCAGTTACCATAACTGGGTTAAAAATGTTGACTACCTTGTTGTAGGGTCTGAGTGTTTGAGCCAGTGTGAATTATTTGGGAGGTGCGGGGGCAGAGCAGAGTTTCTTCTCATTCTCTAGATCTCAGCTTAAAAGTCACTTTAGCCAGGCAGGTGCGGTGGCTGACACTTGTAATCCCAGTATTTTGGGAGGCTGAGCTCAGGAGTTCGAGACAAGCCTGACTGTCATGGAGAAACCCCATCTTGACTAAAAATACAAGAAAATTAGCCAGGTTTGGTGGTGCATACCTGTAATCCCAGCTACTCGGGAGGCTGGAGCTGGAGAACTGCTTGAAACCCGCGAGGTGGAGGTTATGGTGAGCCGAGACCGCGCCATTGCACTCCAGCCTGGGCAACAAGAGTAAAACTGTCTCAAAAAACAAAAAACAAAAAAAAACACTTGAGCCAAGAGGACCTCTTGGCCTTGGCCCCATGGCTCTCCACTGGCTCCCCTTCGCCCCAGGGGACCTCTGGCCGTGTCTGGACATCTGTCTGTTACAACTCAAGGGGTGTCCCTGGCATCTAGCAGGTGGAAGCATCCTACGATGCATGGGACAGCCCCCCACAACAGAGAATCATCCAGTCCCCAATGTCAGCAGTGCCTAGGTTTTTAAATGTAGATTCTTGGTTGGGACCAAGGATCTCTGATCCCTGTCAGTCTTCTGCAATATTTACTGTGGTCTGAAATTATCCAGATGGTTGACTTCTTTAACAAAATGTGATCTGCCTGCCTTCATGTCCACTGTGACTCCCACAGTGCACCTTACCTGTCTTGCTTACTGCTGTATGCCCAGCACCTGGTATATACTAGGTACCTAATAATGCTCTGTTTCTTATAGGAGCGAATACATAAGTACCTGTAATGAGTGGTTTTTTTTCTGTATGAAATTTTAATGCTACATTGCCAGTTTATCCAGATCTGCCTAATATAATTAAAACTTCACCTCAATCTCCGGTTGTTGAAAAAGAATTGAGACAGACTGTTCACTGAAGTACCTAATTTATAAAATGTCACCATTTTTATTTTGTCATTGTAAAGAGGTTTATCTCAACCAGGCTGTAACAAAATTTCCACAGCTTATTCCAAAAGAAAATTTTAATACAAGAGATCTTAAAAAATTAAACACATTTGTTTAAAAATCCTATTATGTAAACCTTAACATAAGAGGGTACTTAAGATAATACTACAGGTTTCAGGGCGTTTCTGCAGACTTTGAGACCTTACGTAGACACAGACTATCATAGACTCTAGATACAGTCCTCTTACCCCTAAGACGGCTTACTGGGACCCGATTATGGGCCACCCCTCAGTGGGGTTACCATCGCTCCTCCACTCAAAAGACTCGCTTCTCTAAGAAGTCGGTGTCAGATGAGTAAGTGTTCTACCTGACGGCTAAGCCAGGGATGAAGACAGGCTGACATTCTTCTTACGATGAATCCTGGATAATAAAAACTCTAATTAGCTCTACCCCCGTTCCCTTCACTCCGGGAAATTCATGGTCTCTGGGGTCACTTATTGAGCGATTAGTTGCTCTGGGTGCAAATGTACGATCCACCATTGTGTGTGCTGCTGTCCTCGGTTCCGATTTTTGCAAGGATATCCTCTTTCCTACACTGACCATGAACGAGTGGTGGTTCCCCTTGCCGTTCATGGAGACCGGCGGCAGAGCTGAGCAGATTCGAGGGGAAGCGGGGGGCCTGGGTGAGTGGTTTTCCGGTTAGGATGGGAAAACATTTATGCACCAGTAAGAACTAAATCCCTGGGCCTTAAACCACCAGTGAATCTAGAATCTTCTGCCAGCAGGGCTGCTCGCTCAACCATCTTCTGAGGAAGCCAGATTTCTTTTTCACTTCTCTATAGAAACTAGCTATAAGGAAGGATGTGCAACTTGGTTGCTGGGATTTAGAAACAAGTGTGTGCTCCATGACAGAATTCAGTTACCCACATCAGGCCCATAAGATGGCAATGGTTCATGGCTAGAGTGAGGAATACCAGAGACGCGACTGATCCAGGGTGCATTTCAACAGCTGTGGGATGAACCGCGGGATCTGGTGTGCCTCGAGCCAGGAGACCCTGGATGCTACACCCTCATTCCTATTGACCCAGGAGCTGAAGCTTGATTTTAGAAACATAATCAACATTGTGTATTACAAAAACATGAAGATGAACTCTTTTGGCACAGAAATGTGAGAGAAAATATACAGTGCTACAACTGTGCAAAATTAGCACAGAAGCCAATCTGAAAACAGCAAATATTTAACAGTAGCTTTAATGAATTAATGCACAATATTTTGAAAAATGTTACCTTTGACCTTGCTCATAGCAGATGCCTGCCTTCCAGAAACACTCCATGTCTGCCGTGATTCTGAGCGAAAGAGCAAGACAGAGTCAAGACAATCGCTGCCTTTGGGGTTGAAACCCAGGCACGAGGCTGCCCTTTGCGGGATTTCCGGAAGACTTCTAGACCTTATGTACATACAGACTATCATAGACTGTACATACGCGGTCCTCTTACTCCTAAGATGGCTCCCTGGGACTCGATCATGGGCACCCCCAAATGGGGTTACCATTGGAGGCCGACTGGCGGCCTAGCCAGTGTGATGTATAGCGGGGAAGGAATGAGGTGTGGGGTCTTGCTCAGGTCCCAGGAGCTGAAAACCCAGCCCGCCCTTTGCCATCAGTTCTGTGCCAAGGTCAGAAGATGCTTCTGGAGTGCAGGGCCTCCCCAGCATAGGCGCTGCAGCTCACATAGGAGCTTGGCGGAGGAACGAAGTATGGATTCTGGGGGTGGCTTGGGGAGAGGAGGGGAAGAGAGAACACAGCTGGGCCTCCCTGTGAGGGGCCAGATGGAGTTGCAGCCCCATGGGGGCTTGAGCAAGTGGGGTGGGAAGGCCGAGGCCCAGAACCCCATGACTTGATCCTCAGGGTGGGCACACTGTCCCATGCAGAACCAAGAGAGGCAGCCACGTCTCACCTGGGCCACAAAGCCCTGGCTCAGGGTGTTAGGAAATAAGGCGCCTCCGGAAGGCAGAGCTGCAGCGCATCAATGAGGCAGGCTGGTGGGCTTCCCTCCCGTTTCCAACCGTGGGTTGTGATCACTGGCCCCAGTGCCTGTTTGTTGCATCAGCTACAGCCATGCTATCAATCTGCCTGGTGTAAATGACTTTTGGGCGACTCTGGTTTTAAAGCACAGTTACCTGCCATGGTTCTAAATAATTAAATGCTTATCAAAGAATTCACCTTAATAAGCTCCAAGGTATAAAGCAGGGCCAAGGGCTGTGATAGACCCAGTCCACATCCCTCCTCTTCCTCGATCTTGCAAGATGGCACCCTCCCTTACTCCACTGGATGATCCCTTTTGCAGCCAGCAGGTCCCTAGATGCAACTGGTGACTGGATGTGAGGATGGCTGCCGCCACCACGGCCTGTAAGAACTTCCGTCAAAGTGTCTTCCTCCACCAGGGCGTGCCAGTAGAGAAATGCTGGGGGCTTTGAACCCCAGCTCCACACTCTACAATGGCTTGCCAGCAACGTGAGTGGAGTATACTGCTAAGTGCGAATCAAAGAAGCTGGAATTTCAGAGTGATTCCAGGAAGAGTGGCGGAGAAGGTTCTGTCTCAGGTCAGGAGTGCAGGGCTGGGTTAGGTTTCTAGCAGCCTTTAACCTCCCTTCCTGCAAGCGTTTGTTCTCTTTCAAGGAGGGAACCCAGTGATGCTCTGTTTGAGTCAGAGCAGGCCATGGACAGAAGGATTCGGCGAAGAGTCTTCCTCCCAGCAGAGGTGGTCCCAGAAATCCCTTGAGAGACAGGCAGGCCCCCTGGCTCCTCTCGGAATGCAGGAGGGGACTTCCTTTCTCAGATGCTGACTTTGGAAACCCCCGAGTAATCTTCCTGGATGAAGGAGACAGACGTGAGTTGCAAGGGTTCCTTTCCGCAGGGGTGTCTTTGCCACTGATGGGCCATGGGCTGAGTCAGCCCTTGGAATTGAATCCACGCTGAGAGGCAGGTGACGACACATTTAAAGGGCATGGAATTTGGGCACCAGGTTCCAGCCACAATCCTGCTAGCCCTGGGTGTTGCCACACCCCGTTTCTCCAGGAACAGGGAACCCTGCCCGTTGTCTCTGTTGCCTGAAGTTTATCCCACCACATTAGAGAGCAGGACAGGGGTCTTTTGAGCAGCAGGATGAACCCAATCATTGCAGAACATTTTACGGGATTCCAAAGGGAAGGGCTTCGAGGAGCTGCTACCATGCACCAGTCACTAGCATTTCTGAGCAAAAATGAGGGGAGATGGTCTGGATCTGGGAGATGACTCTAGGGTCAGTGCATGATCATGGGAGAGGCACCAGGAACAGGCAGGTGGGATGGTCCTCACGTGGCTCCCAGGAACATGCTCTCCACATTTGGGAGAGGAGAGCAGGTTTTCTGTGAATAATGAAGCTTTATAAAAGGGGGAGGCGGAGTTTCTGCCACCCATTCAATATCAGCTGAGAGCATACTTGTTTCTAATGGGTTAGTATCTGTCAGCTCTGGAGGACTGACTTTGCATTGTTTTTTGACATCATGTGCAGAACGTCCAAGGTGCTTCCTGGTGGGGTATCTGAAGAAGAGGGCAAGACCTGATTCACATGCTGTGTTTCGGGGGCAGGTGTCAGAAAAGGTGCGGGTCATAAGCCTGGGCCCAGGAGGATGTCGGAGATGGGAGGTTCTTTCTGTATCCAGCAGAGAACAGGGAGATAACCTCCAGGGCAAGTTCCCTGGCTTAGGGAGGCCCTCCTGAGACCGTGTCTGAGCTGGCGGCAAACACCTACTTCAAAATGACCGATGTGGCATAAACCCAACCAGAGGGGCCATGACAGACGGCAGCTTGAGCCAGATGGCACCTTGAGCTTTTAGACAGTCCCTGCCTCAGTCTGTGAGGGCACTCTACTCAGACTCGCCAGCCACGTGGGCTGGTGTGCACTCCAGCCCTGGAATTTCCAATAAAGCATGTGTGTTGGCCAGGCGTGGTAGCTGACGCCTGTAATCCCAGCAGTTTGGGAGGCCCAGGTGGATCACGAGGTCAGGAGATCCAGACCATCCTGGCGAACACGGTGACACCCCGTCTCTACTAAAAACACAAAAAAATTAGCCAGGTGAGGTGGTGGACGCCTGTAGTCCCAGCTTCTCGGGAGGCAGAGGCAGGAGAATGGCATGGACCCGGGAGGCGACGGAGGTTGCAGTGAGCAGAGATCGCACCACTGCACTCCAGCCTGGGCAACAAAAACGAGATTCCGTCTCAAAAAAAAAAAAAAAATGTGTATTGGAGCAACGTTGGCAGGTGGGTGGGAGACAGGCCAGGTTGCCTTTCCAGGATGTCTCAGGTCCTCCAGACTTGCAAACTGACTGCAGGGTCCCCACTTCCGTGCACACTCCGGCTCACTGAGTCTCACCAGGGCATGGCTTACCTGGCCCAAGGTCCCCTAAGAAGTCAGGTAGGTCTCGGTTTCTCTGGGGGGCTGTGTGTGAGTGATCTCAGCCTTAAAGGCCATGAACAATCTTCTCCTTACTACGAGGGGAACGCACAGCATAAACCTTCCAGATGATTCTCCAGAGATTTCCTCGAGCCAGGAAATGCTCCATGCTCAGCTAGGCTGTACACATTTTAAGCCACTGAATTGAAGCAGTTCCAGGACAAGCCCATGCCTTGCCATCTAACTCGCCTTTCACCTGCTTCTGTCCTCAGGTTCCACTGCGTCTCTGCCTCAGCTTAAGGCGGAACGCACTGACTTATTGCATAGTGCATTTCACGACCACCTTCTTGGTTATTTTACCCCAGAAATCCAAACTGCCTCAACGGTGCTGAGCCTGTGAGGACAGCCCTCGTCCTGCGAGGGGCTCTGATGTGAGCTCACTGGAGGAGGAGACCCAGGGGCCACCCAGTTACTGGTCCCCATCCTCTGCTCCACCTGCCCAGGCTCCCTGTACTCTGAGAGCCATCCTGGCATGTAAGGAACAAGAGGACTCCATCTTAGGGGAGGCAGAGTTCTGTTCCCACGGACAATGGTAGCTGGGCAGACGGGGGATGGAAAATGTCTTTAGGGGAGAAAAACATCTGTTCAGTGTCCATGCTGTGTCCAAGTTCACAGACATGGAGCCTGGTTTGAAAACCATGGAACCTTCTGCAGTGGTTTCCTGAACCAAGTCTCTCATGACTGTGAGGCCAAGGCCACTTTGGACAAGCTGTATGACGTGGGGTTACCAAGCTGCTGCTGCTGACTGGGTCAGATGTCCAAGTCCCCCTTCCAAGCCTGGTGAGGGCCTTAGTGGCCTCAGGCTCCCGAGGGCACACTGGTCCTTCCTGAAGCCAGCCATAGGGGGAGGTAGAAGTTCTCCGAACTCAAATATCACTAATGGCTCCTTGCCAAGGCCACAGGAACATCCCTTGGGAAAAGTGAGCTGTGACACGGCTGGGTGTCTAATGACCATTGGTGGAGAATGCAGTGAATGGAACCAGATCCTCTCCCCCTTGCCAATCCCAGGCATCCCTAGCTTGGGCCAGGCAATAACCTTAAACAGCAAAAAGAGTCTAACAGTCATTCTAGGCCCCGTGTAGGAAAGAGTGGAGAGGCTGGCTCCGCAGATACCTTCCTGCACAGGGGATAAGCTGTGCATCTCACGCAGCGGGCACCAAGCCTGACCTGGTGCCCAACCTCCTACCAGCCCTGAACTGCTGGGAGGTGAACGAACAGCCCCCGCAGCCCAGGGCAGACCCCAGGAGCAGAAGGACCGTGTGTTGCAGTCTGTGCAGCGAGGCACCACCTTGCTCTCTGGGGTCAGGGACCATGTGGCTCCAAGACTGACCAGTTTAATCAGGGTGTCGTTTAACTGGTGGGGATCGTGTGCTCTCAGGGTCACCGGGTGGACGTGGTCGTCACGCCGAGGTGAGGGGCCAGCGGCAGTGGCTGGGGTGGAGGCAGCTGGCGCGACGCGTAGGGCCTGTGGCTGGGGTTCCGTCGAGGTCAGAGGTCGCCGCTCTGAGGCTCCACGTTGCGCGTCTCCCGGGGCTGACCTCGGGACAGTTTGGGGAAGCGGGAAGCCGCTTTGGGCCGGCTGTTCTTGTTCCCAGGCTCTCCGGGCGGGGCGATGTCGCTGGAAGAGCAGAGAATCAGGTTAAGTCTGGGGGTTCAGACGCAAATGACCACGGGCCGGGAAGGGAGCCAGGTGTGTGGGCAGCGGGAGGGACGTGGCTGGGGACCGTGGGCCGGCTCATTGGAGCAGCCTCTGGCTGGTAAGTGCTACCTGGAGAAATAAGAAACCCGTATTGTCACATACACTTTCTTTTAAAAGCACTCTGAGGCTACAACCAAGCTTGGCTGTGAGGCAGAGCTAGCTCATGGTACCACTGTTCCGGCTGCATTTTAAGGCTATGAAAGAATGTTCTAGGCATAGCTTTCTTCCCCCCGTTTTCCTTCATTTTCCAGCACAGGTACAGTTCCAAGTCCAAGGCGACTTTGGAGAACACTGTAAAGTCATAAAAGATGTGTAGCAAAACACAGCAGAGGGACTTCCTGTGGAATTGATCCTAAGAAAATAATCAGGCCTTAGGCCCTGGTCTAGTTATAAGGTCGTTGGGCATGGTACTGTGTTTAAGAGCCAGAAACAGCGGAAGATTCCACCAAGAGGGGTACACCGATCCTGGTTCTGAAGCAACACACAGCAGCACAGCATGTGTGGGTCCCAGGGCACGGGTCTGGTTTGGGAGGCCCTCAGCACACTTTTGAGGGGACAGGGTAGAGGCCGGGAGGCTGCACCCTGAGAGTGGAGGGGGCTCAGCAGGAAGTCCCGTGTTGCAGTTGCATTTTTAAACTATATTTTCTTGGGAGAGAGTCTCAACTCTGTTGCCCGGGTTAGAGTGCAATGGTGCAGGCATAACTCACTGCAGCCTTGACCTTCTGGGCTCAAGCGATTCTCCCACCTCAGCTGCCTGAGCAGCTGGGACTGTAGGTACTAGCCGCCATGCCTGGCTAATTTTTTAAGCTTGTTGTAGAGATGGGGTCTTGCTCTGTTGCTCGGGCTGGTCTCAAGTGATCCTCATGCTCAACCTCTCAAAGTGCTGGGATTACAGGTGTGAGCCACTGTGCCTGGCTGATCCTTAACCACACTTGTAAAGTCCCCTTTGCTAGCTAAGGGGACACGTAAAATCGGGGGCTGGGAATGTTCTGTCGACCGTAGGCTATTTGAATAGGAAGTAAACATCAACAGGACACAGCAGTTGATAAGAGTGATCTCTAAGTGTTAAGATTACAGATGTTAAAAAACAGACATAAGAAAAATTATCTACAATAAATATCTCACTGGGACAAATTGCTTTAAAACAAGACAAAAACCTCGTAGGATCAGTGTTCACTCCTGCATCCTGAGCACCTCTGTGCTGTCGTAGCTTTCTGGACGTGAGCCCTCTGGCTCCTACGAGGGAAGATAGGACCCTGTCCACAGCTAGCTCTGCCCTATTTATGGCTCAGGGAGGACAAGAGCCACCTAGCGAGTGTCAGATCAGGATCATCCACCCCCAGGTGTCTCCAAGCTCAGTTTCACATACCACATGAGTTAAGGGGAGACTTGTGTTCATACAGAAATCCGAAATCCGTTCCCCCAGAGGGTCCCTGCAGGGTTCCCTGAAAGAGCCCAATGTGTCTTCATTGCATCTCAGGAGTGATTCTCTTTACGATGATCTGGTTTGCATTGCACCATTCCAGGGACATAGCCACTGTGCGAGTGAAATGCCTCCTGTTTCAAGTTTGACACCCTGATAAGCTAACAAAATGAAGACCCCTTTTAATGACTGCCTTCTCATCCTGTAACTCAAGTTGGGCTTTGCCTTCTGTGCATGGATGAAAAAAACATTTGACCTTGAACAAAGCTGGAGATGCTCTGAATCATCTCTGAGCCCGTCCAGCCTGGTGTGTGCCGCCCGTTCCTCCTTTAGGTGGGCGTCTGGCTGCAGGCCCAAAGCAAACATGCCCCTCTTACTTCAAAGGCTGACCCGCCTTACCAGAAGCCTCTTTATCCCTGGTCCCTGCTGAGAGGACGCTTTGAAGATGCTGGAAGGAGGTCTTTGCTCACAGTGTAGGGGGACCGATTCTTAGATACAGGAAGGCTTGGATGTCAATGTGAGTTTAAAGCGATGCCCTCACTATCCGCTCCTGTCATGCTGTTCAGATCCAGGGTCCGACCAGCCACTCCTTAGCCTGCACCTACGGCCATCAGTCAGCACAGCCAGGACGAACCTGGCCTGCAATGACCAGAGCCTGGGGAGAAGCCCTGGAAGTAATGGGTTCAGAGTGGTTGGGAGAGGCCAGTGCCTTGCCGGTTGTGAGAGAAGAGGTACCAGTTGGTGGGGCAAGGGTGCTTTTATAACGAACCGTACCTGCCATGCAGGGGTGGAGAGAGGGTGGGGGCTCTGAGGCAGATGCCTTTGTTCAGTCCTGTTATGGATGGTGCTGTCTGAGCCTTGGTTTCCTTGTCATTTGGTGATGCCAACCGTGAGCACATCCTAGTGCTGTGGAGGGGATTCGAGGGCTACCTGAAGCCACCAACTAGCTGTGTTTGGGTAGGCAAATGCCTGCTGTCTGAGTCTTGGACAGAATAAAGGTGGGGTGGTTTTAAGCATCATGGGGATCCAGTGCCTAGAGTGACAATGACTAGGCAGCACTGAACTTTCAAACACACATGGGCTGTGCCACCAGACACCATGCTGGGCACGAAGGGGTGCAGAAGTTGCTTTGGGCTTGGAGAGCCAGTCTCACTGAAAATGGTGAGGGCAGACCCTGGATAGATCGCTGTGGTAGAAGCATGGGGCGGGGGGAATGCCCCAGTGAGGGGGAACCAGGGTGGTTCGGAGCAGGGCACAGAGGGCTTCCTGGAGGAGGTAGAGGTGTGGAGGGTGAGGAGTCAGCTGAGGATCACTGTCGGAAGGGGCCTCTAGCTGTGAAGATGAGCACAAGTGAAGTGGCGGGCCTGTGAGGAGGGGTAGACTTGTAACCTGGCAGACCTGGCCCAGCTGCTTCCTCTGCCTGGAAGGCAGGGTTAGCTCAGGGCGTGCACTTGCCGTGTCATGGGGCTGTGTTTGTCCTGATGTCCATACCTGGCAGCTGGGGACTCCCAGTGAGTGCTGGCTGCTGTGGTTGACAGTGGGCTCGTGTGACATGCGAACGGTACAATCCTCCAGGCCCTGTGGAACAGAGCCATGTCTTGGGACCCAGGTGGGCTGGAGGCAGGGCTGCTATGATGGCTCCTGAGACCCCCGGGTGAGGCTTCATTTGGGACAAGTTGAACGGATGATACCTGCAGAAATCTGCCTGGAACAGGGGCTTCAGTGAGCATGTGACGGACGGAAAACCCAGACTGCTGAGCACAGTGGGCTTGAGCGGAGAGTGCTGGCGGCAGCTGGCATATGAGGCTGAACCTCTTGCAACTGCTATCTTTGTAGGTCGAGAATAGCCTAATACTGATAATGCTGTCTGGCTGAACAGCAGGATCTGAAGGTGTGGGGTAGGTGCGACTAGGAGTGTATAAACAGGGGAAGGAAGCAGGATGATGTGGATACAAGAGACAGGGCCAACAGCGAGAAGGGAAGGAGACCCCACATTCCCCCACTGGGTCCCTCCCCTACAGGGGAGATATGAGGCCAGTGCCATGCTCACTCCAGGACTGGCATCCAAAAGTAGAGATAGGGGCTGTAGTCAGACGGTTTCCAGGGAAGCTGAAAGGCCATGCATTTACAATGGCAGCCTTAAAGAAGATCCATTGATTTTTTTCCCCCCTTTAAAACCAAGGCTCCCTCCAGCTCCTGTTGCAGATGCCTCCTCCCGACAGCATCCTCAGAGTGAAATTCTCATCCCTCATACCCCTTGTTAGCTGCCGACTTTTACCTACTGTACCACTAAGATTTCCAGAATGAGGGCACCATTTCTTACCCGGCTCCACTGACAGAAGCCAGCCACCAAGAAGCAGACTGTCTCTTGTCTGGCATGACTGCATTTTTATAACAAAGTGGGCTTTGCAGCTCCGGGGCCTAAGCGAGAGACGAATGCATGGACAAGTGATGTTCCGTTCCTGCTCCCCAGCAGGGACTCTGTTAATGCTGGGGCTAGGTCTGTTTCAGTTTTGCAAACAAGAAAAAGGGAGTCTGGATGGCTAATCCCTAAGAATGAATTGCCAAAGGCCTTAAATCCATATTCAGAGTCAGAAAACTTGGGTTCCTTTTGTTAGACACTATAGACCTTAGAGAAAGATCCATAACCTCTGCAAGACACAGCTTTCTGATGTGTGAAGTGAGGATAATAGTGCCAATCATACATCATTCAATGCATATGTATGCGGTTGGCAATAATTAGATATGGCTCTTTTGACATGCTGAAATAAGGTAAGAGCATCAGTAAAGTCTGGCCAGCAAATTCATGCGAACTTCTACTGGTAAAAGCATCTAATACAGCAAAGGAACTGGGTATAGACTTTTTTTTTCTCTTCTAGAGATGGGGGTCTCCCTGTGGGGCCCAGGATGGTCTCAAACTCCTGGGTTCAAGCAATCCTCTCATCTCAGCCTCCCAAGTGCTTGGGATTACAGGCGTGAGCCACCATACCCAGCCAAGGAGGCGTTTACAATCTCCCAAAATACAGCATACTTCCCAAACCCTCCTGTTCCCAGTGCAACCCCTCAACTCCCTGCCCTGGGGGAAGGGGCCTGGAGGGAGCAGACGGAACCTTTTCTGAACTGCCCATCCTCGTCTTTCTGGAACAAGATCAGTGTCTAGGCATTGCAGGTCTTTTGCTGCCTGGTCCCGACACAGCAGAGGCCTTAGAGGGCTATGTAGATGGGGAGAGATGGGTATTCAGCAGGGATATTTACGGACAGCCTGAAGAAATAAAAGGCAGTGAGCAAACGGGTGGGGGTTCCAGTCTTGAGACAGCTCGGCAAATGAGGGTGGGGAAATCGTGGCCGTTCTGTAAAGAATGAGAGTGCCATCTCTGGCATTCTTCATGTTCCTCTTAGCTGGGACCAGAGCCCATCAGGGGCTCGGGAGAATTCAAGAGAAAAGACTGTTTCTACCTTCCAGGGGCCAGGACAGCCTGTGAGATGTGACAGACAAGGAGGCCTAACGAAGCCACCACCCGAGGGTGCAGACCCCTCAGCCAGTGGTGCTAGATGACTCAACATCTTTCAGACTTAGGGAGCAGTCTCCCCATTTTTTTGTTTTTGAGATAGAGTCTCTGTTGCCCAGGCTGGAGTGCAGTGGCAAAATTTCAGCTCACTGCAAGCTGCACCTACCGGCTTCATGCCATTCTCCTGCCTCAGCCTCCCGAGTAGCTGGGACTACAGGCGCCTGCCACCATGCCCAGCTAATTTTTGTATTTTTAGTAGAGACGGGGTTTCACTGTGTTTGCCAGGATGGTCTCGATCTCCTGACCTCGTGATCTGCCTGTCTCAGCCTCCCAGAGTTCCCCCCATATATTGGCCCTATTCCTTGAGCCAGTTATGTTATTCACCCTATTAGGTTGCTAAATTTATTCACGAAGGACATACTACAAGGAACAAAATCCAGTCACCATCTATTTTCACCATTGTGGGTGAAATATCAATGTGGTGATAAAGGACTCGCTCAGGATAGCGGCCACTCCTCTACAGTGACTTTCTCCAGTCCACAAAGTGGACTTTCTGAGCCATGGATCCAGATCCCGACGCTCCTCTGGTACCTGGAGGGCGGGAATCGGGAGGCCACTTTCAGGGTGTGAGCCTCAGAATCCCAGCATCTTGATTGTGGGAAGTGACATCCCTGAGCCCAGAGTCACTCCACCTGGAGCTGGGATGAGGACAGGCCACGCCCTTTCCCAGGCTCTGTTGTTACTGTCTTCTGTGCATCTCCTATATGACATTCAGTACCTTTATTTTTCGGTGACCTTGGCCTTTGCAACAATCTTCATGAACACGGTTTTAAAGGCACATTGAAGAATTTGAGAAGCTTTTCTTATGTACCAGCCCTCATTCCTTTGCTGCCCCTCGTATTGGGTGAATGTTTGCTGCTTACTATGCTGGTTTTTGCAATATGGACAAATCTCAAGTGCATTGTCAAATTCCCAGAGCTGCCCCACATCTGAGTCCATTCATAGGCCGCTCTGGAAAAGGCAAAGCTAGGAGCGACAGAGAACAGATTGGGGTTGCCAGGGATTAACTATAGAATAACGCTAGGGGATTTGGGGGGTAAAGGAGCTGTTCCATACCATGATGGTGGTGGCTACAGGACTCCATGTCTTTGTCAAAACTGAGCGAACTATGCCATAAAAACGAGAAATGGCACCATGATAGGCTTCAATCTCAAACTTGACTCCAAGAGGGCAGTATCTGTAAATCTAGACTTTTCCAGGGTGAAAGAGCCCGTCAGGGAAGACCCTGATAGCCTGAAGCTCTCGGGCCAGCGGCCTTTGTCCCTGTCTCTGGGTAGAAAGCAGGGGCCCTGGGGACAAAGTCTGAGATGATTCCCGGCCGTGTCATTCACCAGCAGGGGTACTTGGGCTGGTCAGGATGCTCTTCTTTAGGACTCAGATTCCTCACCTGTGAAGGGGGATCAAAGTCAAACTATCAAGCTGCGTGCACTTTAAATGTATGAACTGTATCGTGTGTTATCTGTATCTTGAACTGTGTTAAAAAATGGTGCAACCATACATGAAGGGGGAAATCACAGGATCTGCCTTGCAGGTTCTTAGGACAAAGCCGAGGATCTCGTTCGATGCTGGGATGGAGCGCGGCTCGTGGAGGTGCTGCTTGGTGAATGACCTCACCCTTCACTGCTGAACTTGGCTGTGGCCGCCTCCGGCAGGGTTCACTCCTCTGCGAACCCTGTGTTCAGCTCAGACCTCGATCTTATTTCTCAGACCTGGTATTGCTAGAGCCATTTTGGGATCACACAGGGAGGGAATGGACTTAGAAATGCAGTTCAAACTACTGAGCAGAAAACACAGGAAGGAAATGGCACAGAGGATTCATCCCCAAATCCACGAGGGGCTGGGCCCTCCTGGGTTGCAGGGTGTCCACTGCCACCAAACTGGGAAACTGGGGACATCACTTCCCCAGGGCTGCACCTTGCCCTGGGCTCATCTGGGAGGCAACTGGAGAAAATGGAGAAAGAACTCCTGGGATACCACGGTCACTCAGGAAACAGCCCATGCGTCCCCATGGCACTGCTGCCTCCCCTCCCAGGAGAGGGATGTAAGCTGCGGTAATGAGCCCCCTGCCAGGCCACGCGTATTCCTGACACACGCGCTTGGTATTCGTTTCAGAAACTCCATCTCCATCCTCCCCACTGCTGACATCTACAGCAGCACCGGGGGAGTGGGGGCGAAGGGGGTCTGTGAGGGCACCCGCCGAGGGCCCCAGGGGTGGGTGTTCTTTTTAATAAGCCTCGGGGGTGCACTGCATGGTGCCCTGTCACCAGCATATGCGGCTGAAATTGATCCGACAGCCTCAACTGCTCATCAGTGAAAACGGCTGCGAGGAGAGACTAGCTTCTCATTTCGCTTCACCTGTGATCTGAGTTTAGGCGAGCTGGTCAATATTTCATTTACTAGGAGCTGCCTTCATAGGGAGGAGGGCTCAGTGTCTGCAACCCAGCTACGACCGAGCTGTGTGTGCAGCAGGGATGTGGCCAACATCCTCCATGACCCAGCTCCCTGATAAGTCTGTGCGTGTACCAGTTTGAAAACCCAGTTCTGCCTCTGGGACGTGGAAATCATGGAGAATGTGCTCCCTGCATCTTACTTAGGCCCTTGGATCTGTGGAGTGGGAGGCAGTGGTGCTGCCCTGCCTTCTGTACTGTGTGGCCTATGTGGGTCCCGATGGGTGGTGTCAGAGCATACCAGGCTGAACAGCCTTTGAATTCGTTCCTGGGCAATACCTGGGCCTCAGGACTGCATGATGGGTGCCCCATGAAATCCAATTCCATTGTGAACTATGCTGACATCCATCACGGCTTTTACCTCCTGCCTCTTGGTTTGAAATGGGTCTCCAAGACTTCCACCATCCACACAAGCAACCCAGAAATGGCTCTGGCAGTACCAAGGGTTCCTTGAAGGCAGATCTGGGTCTGGTTCTCTTTGGATCCCAACACCATAAGGCACTTGATTTAATTATTTTGAATAATTAAATCTTGAGCTTGTCAAATCTTGAGCTAAAGGAATAACAGATTCTTATATCATCCTTAAGCTGGCCACGTGAAGGGGGTGCTGTAATTACCATCCTAATCTTGTGGGGGTGGAAAATAAAGCAGGGAGGGTAAATCGTATGGCTAATGAGGAGCAGAGGCTGGTATTGATCTCGAAGGTGCAGTCTGACCCCAGAGTCCATGACTAGATGCAAATGCATCCAAGCTCAGTCCCCAAGATGCTACAGTTAGGTGGGGGCAGAAGTGGGTATGTGACAAGGCAGCTGTAGCTCACTGCTTTCAGAGGTACAGATGGACAGACCCTCGCGAGTTGCACTGAGCAAGGTTTCAACCATAGATAGAAATAGTCTGGAAGGTGGAGGCCAGGACAGGCGTGCCCAGAAAAGCAGGGAGGTACATGTGACTCCCAGGGAAGAACCCAAAAGACTCGGGGCAGGGGACAGGGATGCCTGCAGGACAGACACTGTGACTTTTGGGAACTAAACAACTCAAACTACTGAGGGCACAACCTGTTCCAGATGAATGTAAATCCCCCATCCGACATTATTTTTTCATGATGTTTTGAGAGTGCTTTCAATAACGCTGTGACACTGCTGCTAGGTTCCTGATATTTTTAAGCCTCAGGCTTTTCTTTTGCAAACTCTGGCTGTGTAGTTGCTCTTCTACAAGCATAAGTTAAATGGTGAAAGGGAAAGCAGTAAGAATCTAGAGAATCCTCTCATTTATACAGACTCATTGCTTGAAAACAAAAAACAGCTTGTCAACCCACACTTTGTGAATAACCACTGTTAGGACAGTAGTATACAGTTTTCTAGTCATCTTTCTATGTGTGTTTGTCATAGTACGTCTTCCAAAATGGAAGTAAAGTTGCTCTGAAATTTGGTATTGCTTTAAATCAAAGCATTCTGGCCTTGGATAAGCCAGAGACGATGGTGGAAATGGCATGGAAGATAGTAAAGACGAAGGTGCTGTGTAACTCGCGGAGTGACTGCTGGGAGGCTGGGTGTCACTATTTCATCTGTTTCTTGCTGTCCTCACCATGGGAGATGGGAAGTTCAAGAAGTTACTGCCCCAGGCCCACATTAGAGAAGCAGAATGTGGCTTACATTTAGGTACAGGGCCATGCCCAAGGTCACGTGGCAGCACTCCCCAACCTTTTTGGCACCAGGGACCAGTTTGGTATAATTTTTCCATAGGTTCGGGGGGTGCGGATGGTTTTGAGATTAAGTACGTTACATTTGTACATTTTATTTCTATTACTACATTGCAATAAATAATGAAATAATTATACAACTCACCATAATGTAGAATCACTGGGAGCCCTGAGCTTGTTTTCCTGCAACTAGACAGTCCCTTCTGGGGGCGATGGGAGATGTTGAGAGATCAGGTATTAGATTCTCATAAGGAGCACGCAGCCTAGATCCCTCGTATGTGCAGTTTACAGTAGGCTTTGCACTCCTATGAATATCAAATGCCACTGCTGATCTGTCAGGAGGCGGAGCTCAGGCAGTGATGTGAGCGATGGGGAGTGGCTGTAAATACAGACGAAGCTGCTCACCTGCTGTGTAGCTCAGTTCCTAACAGGCTACAGATTGGGTACTGCTCCAGGGGTTGGGGACCCAAACCCGATCCGACCACTTCTTATCCTGGGCTAAGGAGCAGAGGACAGAGCGGTAGGCCTCGAGGTTTCTAGGAAGACGTTGCAGTTATGACCTGTGAATTTACTTTCTAAAAAGGAGTCTTTCTCTCTCTCTCCCCCAATATCTGTGTAAAGTCTCTTAATTCCACTATTATCTGAAAAATGGGGCTGATATCAACGACCTATGAGATTAAACAGGACAAGGCATTTAGGGTCCGAGGCAAACTCGGGCACATTCTGCAAATGGGCTGCCTATGGCCCTGTTGCGGACCTGTCCCTAAGGAGCCCCATCAGGTGGATAAACGAGATGTACAACTTGTGAAGATCACCCAAGGGGCCTGAGAAGTGTTGGGGACAAAGCTGATTCTGAGACAGGGAGCCTTGTGGTGAGGCAGGTACAGCACCCCCGTAGAAACGGAATGGGGGTGGATTCGGATCTCAGGCACAAGGACCAGTAGTAGGATGGGGGGATGGAGAACGGTTTTCTTTTGATCTTGGGGCCTGGACTGTGGGAGCAGCTGGGGCAGAGGGACAGGTGTATGGATCCACCATGGACGGGGTACTGAGAGGCATGGCACTGCGGGCTGCATGCATCCCCGGGTAAACAGTGCCCATTAAAAACTAGAGATCCAGTGTGTGTAACTTTCAAGGACAGCTTAAGTTCATCGAGCAGTCTACCAATGCTCTTTAGACGTCAGCTTTCACCATTTCAAGGCTAAAAGATCACTCTGGGTAAAATCCTGATCATGACCAATGGCTGTGATGCTGACGGCCTCTTTGTTGGTAGCCCCTGGTCACCTTAAGTGGGTACCTCAGGTTTCAGAGCTGGCTTGGGCTGACATTTCAGAAGGCCTCATATATCATCTACTAGGGTAGGCTAAAGAGGCTGCGTGATGGTTCTGCTGGGTTAAACCGCCTCACTTTCCAAGGATGGAAAGGATTCTCCCTGAATCCTGCTGCTTTTCTAATTCTCAGTCGCCCCTGTCCCCACTTTCCATGGGATGCTCAGAGCATATCATGTCTCTGTTGTAATCCCAGTCACTTCCCTCGCAGTGATCTCCGCACCACAGCACCCAGCCCAACCAACCCTGGCCAAAAACTGAAACAGAAGACCCACAGGAAGACGGTGGTGAATGAAAAACGCAGCCTGCCTGCCCCGCCGACTTGAGAGTCCTCCAGTTCCCGTAAGATCATGATGGAGCTGAAAAATATGTCACTGACATCACAATGCACCACACTACTCCTGAGGTGAAGCTGGGGTCAAGCCTACTGCACTGCCAATCATGGAAAAGATTTTTTGGGCCGAGTGCAGTGGCTCACTTGAGGTCAGGAGTTTGAGATCAGACTGGCCAACATGGTAAAACCGTGTCTCTACTGAAAATGCAAAAATTCATTGGGTGCAGTGGCGTATTCCTGGAATCCCAGCTACTTGGGAGGCTGAGGAAGGAAAATCGCTTGAACTCAAGAGGTTTCAGTAAGCCGAGACCATGCCACTGCATCCCAGCCTGGGTGACAGAGCAAGATTCCACCTCAAAAAATTTAAACAATTTAAAGAGACAAAACCTCACCAGTAGGGATATAAAGAAATATTTTTTACACTGCTGTATAATGTGTGTTATGAAAGTCAAGAAGTTTTAAGAAAACTTTATAAAGTACAAAAGTTATAAGCAAAGGCTAATTATTAAAGGAAAATATCTTATAAATTCAGTATAGCCTAGGGGTCCCACATGTGTAAAGTCCCCTAGTGCACGTGACGTCCTGAGCTTTCACCTCCCCCTAATACTCACCCACAACCACTTACAGTCCTACGGGCTCCACTCATGGGCAGGGCCCTAGGCAGGTGGCTCACTTTTCATCTCTTACCCTTGGTAGATACACGAATCCCGCTGTGTTGCAGGTGCCCATGGTATCCAGTACGCTCATGTATTGCATAGGTTTGTGTACATGCGCACACTCTGAGCTTCACACACCACCGCAATCACCTAATGACCCCTCTCAGAATGTATCCCCATCACTAGGCGACGTGTGATTATTTTGCACTGTACACCCTGTGCTGGGCCCCAGCGGACCAAACCAAACTGGACTCACTCAAGCCCAACGCCACCTAGTTAAGCTACAATGCTATGGAAGCAGGAAGGCCCCCACGCAGGCAATTGCAGTCTACCTGAGACAGCATAAGAAGGAAGCCCCTCTGTTTAACTCTTACCAAAAAAAGCAACCTGAGGTAGGTAACCTGATGTTAACCAATCCATCATTTGTCCCCACCTCACAAAACGTGTTCTGCCATTGACCAGTGGGAGCTCTCATCCTATTTTGTACAATGGAGGCTGCCTCAATTCATGAATCACAAAAGCCAGTTGACTCTATATCTAAATTTACTGTAATTGTCTTTTGACACCATTCCCTGAGAAGGCATCAGCGTACACCCACCCTCTGCTGCTCCTGACATAAGGACGGAAGAGCCCCGCTCCTGGGGAAGGCTCACCCCTCCATCGGGCTGTTCCCCAATAGCTTCCTCCAGGACTTTGCAACTCCACCACTCTCTCCTGTGGCCCCACCTGCAACGATGCCCTCTCTCCCTCGGCCTCCCAGCCCCTCTGGCCGGTATTGAGCTCTTCATCCCCCATCCCAGAAGAACTTAAAAGACTGCTGGGTAGCAATTGACTTCTTCCTCTCATCTCAACCCCACTACTCCACTTTTAAAGCTCTCAGGAAGGTCACCAGCGCCTACTGTGTTGAAGTCAACTGGCGGGCTGGGCACAGTGGCTCACACCTGTAATGCCAGCACTTTGGGAGGCCGAGGCAGGCGGATCACTTGAGGTCAGGAGTTTGAGACCAGTCTGGTCAACATGGTGAAACCCCATCTCTACTAAAAATACAAAAAATAGCCGGGCGTGGTGGCAGGCACCTGTAATCCCAGCTACTCGGGAGGCTGAGGTAGCAGAGTTGTTTGAACCTCGGAGGCAGTTGCAGTGAGCCAAGATCACGCCACTACTCCAGCCTGGGTGACGAGCAAAACTCTGTCTCTCAAAAAACAACGGTGGCTTGTTCTAGTTACAAGTCCTCAACCATTCAGCATCTCCACCCTCTTCTGAGGTTCCTTCCATCTGTCTGAGGACTGCTTTGCCACTAAATCATGGAGGGTCCTGGGTCTCTTCCGCCTGCACTCCCCACATGTGCTCTCGTCCATTCGGATGGCTCTCCATAGATCCAAATGGCAAAGCTTCCCAAATTCACTGTTGGCCCTGACTTCCCTCTGGAGCCCATGTATCTACCTTGAACATGGCCAAAATGGAAATTGTGGCCAGGTGCAGTGACTCATGCCTCTAATCTCAGCACTTTGGGAGGTAGAGGCAGCTGGACAGCTTGAGCTCGGAGGAGTCTGAGGCCACCCTGGGCCACATAGTGAGACCCCATGGCTACAAAAAAAAGCCAGATGTGGTGGCGTGTGCCTGTAGTCCAGCTACTCAGGAGGCAGAGGTGGGAGGACTGCTTGAGCCTGAGAGGCAGAGGCTGTAGTGAGCCGAGATCACACCACTACACTCCAGGCTAGGTGACAGATTGAGACCCTATCTCAAAAGGAAATTCTGTTTTTTTCCCCCATTAAACTTCTGTTCCTCCTCTGGACTTCCATATTTTAGTAAATGGGGTAACTGCCAACTCCACTGCTCAAACCAGAACTCTGGGAAGCATCTTAATTTTTCCTTTTCTTCACATTCCATACCAAACCCAACACCCAATGGCCTGTGGCTTCTGCCTCCAGACACGTGTCCACTGCTACTTCTGTCTCTGCTGTGTCTCCTAAACCCAGACACCTTCCCTTCTCGCCTCGACCCTTCCTCAGACCAAACCCTTCCATGGCTACCCACTGCATTCAGAATCAAATGCAAGTGTTTCTGCCACGGCTGTAATTCCATCGTCACTTCCTCCAGCGACACGGGGACTGCCCGTCATGCTCTAACTCCTCATGCTTTTGGCCTTTGCCCCAAAGTCCCCTCTAGTCACCCACCACTGCATCGGTCCCTCGGAGTTTCTTCACAGCACCTGTCGCCGTCTGAAGCGTCATCTCCCCCACTATATCCCCAGCGCCTAGAATTACATCCGGTGCACTCAACCAGGTGAGTGAAGTCAAAGTGGTCTGTCCTGGTCTAGCTCTACAGCAGACCACTGCCCGCTGGCCCCACGGCACCTTGGACTTGCCAGCTTAGGGAGGTGGGGTGTGATGCCACGACACCAACCTCGCAGTCAGCCCTGGGTTGGATTTCAGAATTCGGCAACATCTGGGACGTGTCATGGTGACAAAGCTATTTAACTTCTCCAACTATCACCTTGAGAAAATAGTAATAACCCATACTCGTCTCTCTCATTGAAAGCAGAGATTGTTACTTTTATAAGACTTTTAATAAGAAAAGCGCCCTCTAATCCTCCCTCAGCACGATGCAAGATGGCGTGAGTCCAGAGGACAAGTGAGCAAAAAAAAAAAAAAAGACATTTGAAAATTGATAGCCAGGCAGGTGGCGTTACAAGTCAGTGTGATGTAAACATACCTGATACCACATGCAAAAACACATAAGGGTCGAGACCGAGACTCCCTGTCATGAAAGACAGCCTGGGAGATGGCAGCTAGGGAAATGCCCTGCGGGCATCAGGGGCTCCCACAGAGCAACCCGAGGGGCCGGCAGTCCAGCAGACACGCAGGGAAAGGTAGTGAGTGCCTCGTGGAAGAAAGGCTGACCAACGTGTTTCTCAGTAATTCCAGTGACATCTGCTGCAACCCTTCCACGTGCCAAGCAGCACCGGGACTACAAGAGGGACTGAGCGGACAGCGCCCCTACTCTCTGGGAGGTCATACCCTGGGCTTGGGCACCCTCATCTCTCTCCATTTCTCCCTGTACCCAGCAGCTGCCTCCAATCCAGTCTCCACACCATACCTGAGTAACGCCACCGACGACAGACCATGTCGCTCCTGCACCAAGTCTGTCTCGCAGAATAAGCCGAGATACTCTACGAGATCCTCCCTGAGCAGCAATTTCACCTTTCCACCTCCTTCACTCCTCCCCATGACTCCAACCAGCCTCAAGGCTCCTCGGTGGCACCAGGCCCCTGCAAGACTGAGGCAAACTCCTGCCTCCCTCTGCAAGAAAGAACGGCGCTCCCGCCGGCTGACCTCTCAGCACCTCCGTCACTTTCTCGAGGCCATGCTTGCTGCCCTCCCCAGCTCCCCTCCTCTGCGCCGCCTCCCCTGTATGGCCTGCTGATGTATCTTTGTTCTCTTCCCTGAGCACCCTGGCACCTACAGAGAGTGAGTGGCACAGAGCAGGTGCTCAATACAAATTTCTGGAATGAATGATTGCATTCTACAGGAGGAGAGGACACGTTCGAATACATTTATCATTATGAGTCATCAGGAAAATGCAAACTGAAAAAGATTCTAAGACGGCTGTCACCAGGCATGGGCGGGGATGCTGAGAAATGGCACACCTGTGGTTAGCAGAGGCACACACTGGTGAAACCTGGGAAAACCGAGGCAGGTGTGTGCTGAGTGAGCTCCTCTGACTCGGGAGCTGCACGTCTTGGTGTCTGCTTTAAGAAACTGTTGAGCAAGTTCACAAAGACATGGGCGAGGATGTTCAGTGCAACGTCCTTCTGAGGAGGAAGCTTGGAAACCACCCCATGCCCGTGTGCAGGACCCACGGACCCGCGAGGTCAGGTGTGCAGAAGCAGCAGCACACGCTGCCGTTACAGAGGACGATGCACACCCGTGCACAGGGGCACGGAAACACCTTCAACACACAGGTAAGGGAAAAGCTACAAAACAAGAGACATCTGGTCCCATTTTAGTTAAAACGGAAACCTCACATGAAGCAAGCACCCGTGTCTCCACAGACGCGCCAACAGGCACAGACAAGGATGCAGCCAAGGGAGATGTTCATGTTTTGCTCCATCTATGCTCATCATTCAAATGGTTTAAGCCAGAACTTATTCACACATTGCTCATTTAATTAAAAACAGTCAAGAACAAAGCATCCCGGCCGGGCATAGTGGCTCAGACCTGTAATCCCAGTGCTTTGGGAGGCCAAGGTAAGAGGATCACTTGAGGTCAGCAGTTAGAGACCAGCCTGGGCAACATGATAAAACCCAGTCTCTACTAAAAATACAAAAATTAGCCAGATGTGGTGGTGTATGCCTGTAGTCCCAGCTACTCGGGAGGCTGAGGCAGGAGAATCGCTTAAACCTGGAAGGCAGAGGTTGCAGTGAGCTGAGATCGTGCCACTGCACTCCAGCCTGGGCAAAAGAGTTGAGACTCCATTTCCAATCCCAGCACTTTGGGAGGCCGAGGCGGGCAGATCACAAAGTCGAGAGCAGCCTGGTCAACATGGTGTAAACCCTGTCTGTACTAGAAAAAAAAAAACAAAAATTAGCTGGGCATGGTGGCACGTGCCTGTAATCCCAGCTACTCAGTAGGCTGAGGCAGAAGAATCACTTGAACCCAGGAGGCGGAGGTTGCATTGAGCCAAGATTGCGTCATTGCACTCCAGCCTGGGCAACAAAAGTGAGACTCCATCTTGGCGGGGTAGGGGGGAAGAACAAAGCATCTTGAGAAAGAGCCCACAGCTCCTGCTTAGCCCCCTGGAGTGCTCTGCTAGGCCCCTCCTGTGGCACTGTGATGGCAGATGTGCACCTGCCCTGCCTGGTCTAAGCAGCTGGGACTGGTCTCAGCTGGTCTACACCACGCTCAGCAGGTTGGAGTGTGTCAGATCCGGTTTTTGGCAACCAGAACTACTTACAATACATTCAACTTGTGAGCACGTCTGGCAAACTCTGAGCAGACGAGCTTCCTTCTCTGCCTGCCTCGTCAGGGCATTTCCCAGGGCTAGGCAACCACTCATTTTCCCCTTCCTCTGTGTGCCTGACGGGTGGCCCTAGGCGTCAGCGGCCTTGTACGATCTCCCTCTGTATTCCCGAGTCCCCATCTGCTAGCATGGTCACTGGAAATAACTGCAGCTGTATACTGACTTAAGGATCCAAACATCCCAGGAAGACCCCCGAGCTGTGAGCCAGATGCCCAAGGCCTCCCCAGCCTTCAAGCCCCAGGCCAAGCCTGAACGACATGGAGGTGAGCGTTGCTTTGCAGTTACTGTCTCTAATTAATGTCCACAGCCTCTTAAAGCTGACCGAATCCCACTCCTGACTTCAGGCCCTCAGACAGTGCCTGCTACACTCAATACAATCCATGCTCCTGATGATGTGGCAGATGAGGCCAGGCACAATCAGCTCTGCCGCCCTTGCCTCTCTCCTGCCCCCGTGTCCACATCTCCCCAGGCCCTGCCATATGCCACCTGCCACGCCCTCTCCTCTCTGGCGGGTCAGGGCCTCACACTGCTGGTTGTTCCCTCCTCCAGGACAACTCAAATCCCAGAGCGGAGACAAATTCACATCTGAGCTCAGAAGTGACTTCACTGGAGATATCGTGTCTCTTACCAGTCCCCCACTCGAAATCTTCCCCCGACCCTTGTAAATGCCCTTCATGGCCTTGTCTCCCACTGCAGTCCTTCCATCTGTTTGGTGTTTCATTTTTGCTTTTTCAGTCACCCCCATGAGAATGTAAACTCCATGAGGGCAGCAACTTGGCTGGCCTGTGTGCCAGTACTGGGGACATCATTGAGGAATGAAGGCCAATTTGGCAGGCTATTTTTGAGCACCATTCCTGAGGCCCGATGGTAGATGATGAGATGGACCGAGGTATTTCACTTCAGCTCTCGAGCCAGAAGAACCGACCGTGTCCTCACCACTGCTCCGCGCCGGGCACCGTCCTTACTGTCTTGCAAGTATTGGCTTATTAAACCCTCACAGAAGCCAGGAGGGAGGTTCTGTTATCATCTCCTCTTCTAGATGAGGAAACTGAGGCACAGAAGCTAACTGGCCCGGGCTTAGAAGCCCCGTAGGAGGCAGAGTTGGGGTGTGGAAGCAGGTGTCTAACTTTATGGCCCTCCCCTGCCTCATCTGCCATTTGTTTCCCTTTCTGCAGAATTTGCAGATTAAGCTGTACTGGAATGCAGCCTCACTCAGGCATTTCCATATCAGCCATGTTTGCACCCACTGAGATAGTACAGCTGAGTGGCTGAGACAGAGATTCAGTGCCCCAAAATCCTTCCCATCTGAGCCCGGACTTGCCACCTTTTTTAGAGACGGGGACCAGCAGGAGCTGCTGTCACATGGCACTGTGCTGGGCACAGCCTGGCTGAGGGATCTCACTGCATCCTCACAGCAGCTCTGTGTGGTTGAGTATAGCAGTCTCCACCTTACAGATGAGCAGACGGAGGCTCAGAAACATCATCTGCCCGGTCCTGTCTCCCCAGCAGCTACGCAACAGAACTGAGACGGGGACACAGAAGTTTGACGCCCATGTGCTTCCGAAGCGGGCCCCCGGTTACGTGTACGAAGCAGCCAGGAAGTGATTATTTGTCAGCTGCTCCCTTCCAGAAGCTGGCTCACCACCTGAAAGGACGGTGGCACTTTTATCCTACCACACAGAAACGGAAACCAAAGCTCAGAGGAAACACTGGCTGAGTTGATGCCTCAGACTCAGATCTGATTCTAACGCCAGAATGTGTTCCAGCCTTTTGAAAGCAGGGCTTCTCAACTTTGGATGCACCTCAGAATTACCCGGGGAACTTTAAAAAAAATACTGATGCTCAGGGCCAAAGATTAACGTTGCATTAACCAGGCAGGGCCTGGCCTCTAGTTTTAAAAGCATGCCGGGAGATCTAACGTGCAAGCTGTGGTTGAGACCCCAACTTGAAAGCAATCGTACCATTAGGGAAGTTCTGCAAATGGAAAGACTAGCCCCCAAAAGAGTGGTGCCACGTATCTCTGAAGTTACAGGTGGCTTTTTGGTGGGTTGAGAAACTGGTTAAACATTCAACGGTGTCTGAACCTCCCGGAGAAGTGAATTTTAGACTGTCCTCAGAACAGGGCAGATCTGAGCGCACTCTGTTCCGAAGGCTCACTGCAGGGAAGTCTGCACGATGGTGCCGAGGTTTTTCTGACATTCTCCGGGCAGCTATGGACCGCTGTTTCATCATTTCAGACCAGATTTCATCCAAGGAAAGAGGATCAATGAAGATGAAAACTCCCCACTTCCTTCACCTGGATGGCACCTTGCTTAGGAGCCCATCACTTGGCCAGAGAATATTTAGATCGAGAACACCTTTCCGCTGTGCCCTAAGCCATTCTACATTTATGATTCAACTAAAAATTTATTTCCACTTAAACCAGCAATGCTGAGCTTCCCCTCCTCTCACAGCTTTCCTCCCAGAGTCTATCATGAAAATACCTCTCAAAAATCATCCGTAAAAAGGTAAATAAGGCAAAACACATTCTTTGCTCCGTCTTCCTTATCTCAGCTCTTCAGCCTCAACATACTTTTTGAACTATTTTATTTCATCACCTTTTTTGAATAGGCAACACAGAAAGGAGGGCAGAATGAGGGGCTGAGTGCATGAAAAAGTGACTCTCCCCACCTTGGTCCTCCAGTAAGCCAGGGTTATATTTTAATGTATCTTCCTAGAGGTATCCATTACATATAGAAGCATGTATGTATGCACAGGTGTGAGCATATATATCCTATTTGCCTTTTTTTTTTTTTTTTGGAGACTGA
This sequence comes from Macaca mulatta, assembly GCF_049350105.2. Classification (NCBI taxonomy): domain Eukaryota; kingdom Metazoa; phylum Chordata; class Mammalia; order Primates; family Cercopithecidae; genus Macaca; species Macaca mulatta. The sequence continues at coordinate 13,706,341 of NC_133425.1, read as the reverse complement.
GTCTCACTCTCTCTCCCAGGCTGGAATGCAGTGACGCAATCTCAGCTCACTGCCACCTCCACCTCCAGGGTTCAAGTGATTCTCCTGCCTCAGCCTCCTGAGTAGCTGGGACTACAGGCATGCACCACCATGCCTGGATGATTTTTGTATTTTTGGTAGAGACGGGGTTTCACCATGTTGGCCAGGCTGGTCTCAAACTCCTGACTTCAGGTGATCCATCCACTTTGGCCTCCCAAAGTGCTGGGATTATAGGCATGAGCCACTATGCCCAGCCCATATTTGCTATTTCTAAAAATAGAAAGGGATTATGTGTGGTACTCTTCTATGCTTTTTCCTCTTAGTGATTATGTCATGGAGATTTTTTCCATGTGGTATGAGGTGTACATCAGCCTCAGTATTCTAGCCCATAGGTTGGCAAACTTCCTATAAAGGGTGAGACTGTAAACACATTAGGCTCGGAGCCATTCCATCTTAGTTACAACTCTTCAACTTTGCCCTTATAGCAAGAAAGAAGCTATAGATGAAGTGTGAATGAATGGGCATGTTCCAATAAAGCTTTATTTACAAAAACAGGTAGAGGGTAGGATTTGGCCTGTGGGCTGTCATTTTCTGACCTCTGTTCTAGTCTGAACCATCTTTGGCTGTTTCACTACAGTCATATGGCCACACGGGGCCAAGAAGGCAAGGCCTGCTGGCACAGGGGACAGAAACCAAGATGGGCCTTGGCTGCAAATGGAAATCACCTGCTTATTACCAACAGATCTCAAAGTAAATGCTGGAACAGACTTTGTATGGCGACTCTCCTGGCCCCGAGCAGCATCTGGGACATCAAGATGCCAGCTGCCTCAAGCTGGTTTTGGCAGCTATGCTTTCTTTCCAGAGACGGTGTAGAGGGTGAGGGCTCTGGAGTGGAAAAAGGCCTTAGGGCTGGGGTCCTAGGGTGGAAGCCCACTCCATCGCTTACTGGCTGCGTGAGATAGAGGATGAAAAATGACACGGGCATCTTTGTGTGTGTGTATTAAGATCTCCCTGTCGCCCAGGCTGGAGTACAGTGGTGCAGTGGTGTGATCTCGGTTCACTGCAACCTCCACCTCCCAGATTCAAGAGATCCTCCTGTCTCAGCCTCCCGAGTAGCTGGGACTACAGGTGCACACACCACCCCTGGCTAATTTTTGTATTTTTGGTAGAGACGGGGTTTCGCTGTGTTGGCCAGGCTGGTTTCCAACTCCTGACCCCAAGTGATCTGCCACCTCAGCCTCCCAAAGGGCTACGACTATAGGCATGAGACACCATGGCCAGCAGACACAAGCATCTTGAGGGGGCCCGGCCCATGCAGACACTCCATGAACAGCAAATGTGATCACGATGTTAATTGCTAAATCAAAGGTCAAAACTCTACCCCAGGATTTTCCAGCTGCTGTGTCCCCAAGAAATGACACCGTGGAACATAAAGCCGAACGCTACGATGTCTGTCCAGCTGCAAGAGTGGCCTCACCTTCTAAGATATTCCACAAGCTTTTTATGCTGCCTGCAAAGAACGCAAAACACGGGAGAGCAGGGACCTCGCTTGTCCTGCTGCTTGAGGGTTCCCCGAGCGCCGGGCCATAGCAGGTGCTGGAAAATACCTACAGCCCAAGTGAATGCCCGTAGGTCCAGGGTCCATACTAAGGGCCCTGGCTGCAGAGCTGGTGAGCTGAGAGCTAGACAGAGCTGGGCCTGCTGGGGGAAAACACCAGCCCAGCTCTGACCCAGAGCTGTGGGGGATGGGGGATGAACACAGAAAACACCGTGGAGCCTGGGACCTGCCCCTCCTACAGCAGCACAAAGCCCTGTGGTGCTCTGGGCTTTAAACTTCAGTTCCTGCTGAGTTGAGACCAAATGAGGTCCCTGAGGAGCCTCTTCCTCTGTGGGGCTTGCACAGAGGACCCCGGCCTGGAGTGGGACTTATGGGGAAGCCACCATCATGGAAAGGCCCCAGACAGAGGGAATTCCCAGAAGGTTCCACCCTCAAGGCATCTGGTTCAGACAAGACAACCATGACCACGCATCCTGAAAGCCCAGTGCTGTCCTAGAGACACAGATGCTACAGGGATGTGGCACAGTCTGGGGGGCCAGGGGTAGGTTACAAAGAAGGAGACCTTGGAAGGTGTGGGACTCCCTTCCACGTGGGTGCAGAGCCTGCACTGTCATCCCCATGGAGGCAACAAGCTGGGAGAGCAGGGCTCCAGGGACAGCAGCCTCCACCCTTCCCAGTCAGGTGGAAGGAAAGGTGACCTGACACCATGGCAAGATCCACTGTGACTGTGGGAGTCCCTGTGGGATGAGGAAGGGAGCGAGGGAGCGAGTGTATGTGGCCAGGATTAAGAATGAATAGGGATAGAGAACTCCTGCTGGACCCGATAAATGGACCTCAGTGTCCCTTAGCAACATATTTTTATGTCATGCCTGGCCCTGCCCATGCCAGGGGCGGTGCCTGCCTTCCTGTAAGCATGGGCAGTGCAAAAGTCCGGGATGCCGCCTTCACTCCAGACTGCTGGGCCACGCGGCTTCCCCCCAGCTCCCAACAGACTGTGAGCACCTCGGGGCAGGCCGAGGTTGAGGAGTCCCTGAACCCCTAGCACAGCCCCTGTGGAGCTCTAGAAATGCTACTGAAGGAAGTGGCTCATTTTGCTGGAAGCCCAGTTTGGAACTCGGGGCTCAGTAAGGCTGTCCCTGCAGCACATCCTTGTGCCCATCCTGCTTGGCCAGGCAAATGTGAGCAGCTGTAGCTTCACAGCAGGAGGCTTAGGCAGTGATGGGTGCCATGCTACACAGATCTCAGACATGAATTCGGGGGCCAGGTTTCATTACAAGAGATGGTGCCCAGGGCGGGAATTCTACCTCTGTCCCATGGGACAGCTTGGTGGTGCTGAGGCTGGCTCCGTTGGGGTGTATTTAACCCTCCTTGTGAGGTAAGGGGATGCTGTTAACCCCATCTCGGGACTCTGTTCTTTCAGTTCCTCACTCGTCTTTCTCTCACATCCTCATTCAAACCAGCAGCATGTACTGGTAGCTCTGCTTTGAGAATACCCCTCCCAGGCTGCCCGAGGCACCATCCCCTCTCCCCAGGGTGACTACATGGTCCCCTAACTGCCTGTTCCATCAGCCACAACAGAGCTCTACCCTCTGCTGGCTCCACATGGCAGCCAGAGTCCCCTTGGCTGCAAGGCCTCTGTGCCCAGGCTGCCCTGCCCTGGCTGCTTTGCTGTTTCTCCAGGGGGCCAAGTCCTTACAGCCTCAGGACCTTTGCACCTGCTGTGTCCACTGCCTGGCTCACTGCCTGAGGTCTCCACTTCATGTCAGACTATCCTTCTGGTCTTCCTGGACCATAAACGGCACATCCCCAGCAGGTTTCTTTTCTTCCACAATGACTGTGATGTCCTTTCCTGTCTTCTCACTGGGAATCGCCACCCGACATACACATCTGCTTGGCTAGTCAATGCCTGTGTCCCCCATAAGGGCAGATGCTTTGTCTTGTCTGCTGTTGAACTATCAGGATCTGAAATGGTGCACAGTAAGTACTAATTGCAGGGATGGGTGGATGGAGGGGCAGGGAATTTACCTCCTCTTCATCCCTGCTTTCATCCTCCCTGGGCTGTACTGCCAGCCCAGCCCTGGGAAAACCAAACCAGCCTGATCTTACCTGTGACTGTTTAATCTTCATCCCTTTATTTTCATGTATTTTGAAAGCAATCCTAATCACTTGTTTTTAAAATTTCCTTTAATAAACGTTCTTGCAAGGAAGGTAGCTGCTTAAATGTCTCTGTAATTTTCTCATCATGTTTTCTTAGTTTTCTAGTCAAAATAACAGCTTTAATCACAGCAGTTCTAGATGGATTCAGAAATGAAGATTTTTCCCTCTTCTTGGTAATTGTTTATAATTATCAGTAAATCAATCTGGCATTTATGCTCTACCCGTATTATCCTTCTTGGGTTGGTGATATGGTTTGGCTGTGTCCCCACCCAAATCTCATCTTCAATTCCCACGTGCCGTGGAAGGGACCCAGCGGGAGATAATTGAATCACAGGGGCAGGTCTTTCCTGTGCTGCTCTTGTGACAGTGAGTAAGTCTCATGAGATGCAATGGTTTCGTAAGGGAGAGTTTGCCGGCACAAGCTCTCTCTTTGCCTGGTGCCATCCATGTAAGATGTGACTTGCTCCTCCTTGTTTTCCACCATGATTGTGAGGCCTCCCCAGCCATGTGGAACTGTGAGTCCATTAAACCTTTCTTTCTTCTGTAAACTGCACAGTCTCCGGTATGTCTTTTTTTTTTTTTTTCTTTTTTTTTTGAGACAGAGTCTCGCTTAGTCGCCCAGGCTGGAGTGCAATGGCGCGATCTCGGCTCACTGCAAGCTCCGCCTCCCGGGTTCACGCCATTCTCCTGCCTCAGCCTCCCGTCCGGTATGTCTTTATCAGCAGTTTGAAAATGGACTAATACAGTTGTACCAAGGATGGAAAAGAGAGGTCAAGTTTTCCTCTACAGCAATGAGCACCTACTATGTGCCTGGTTACTTTACATTCCCTGCATCAGCCCCCATTACGACGTTACCAGATGGAGGTTATTAGCTCTATTTTGTGGATGAGGAAATACAGGGTGTACAGGGGAGAATACATTGTATTCTCACAAAGTCACACAGCTAAGTGACAGACTGGGGACTCAAACCCAGGACTCCTTCACTCCCGTCATGTGAACTCAAGTGTGTTTTGTTTTGTTTTGTTTGCATCCACGCATTCAAACTATAGTCCCCACTGAAGCACACATCCTGCCCTTAGTTGTCAGAATAATACATAAATATTAATAGCCCCAAACACCTGGAATGCTCCGGGTACCCCACCCCAATGCCCACAGCTTAGGCTCTCCTTTCTCAAGGAGAGGTGGTCACTCCCCCAGGGGTCTGCAGAGTCACAGCAGGCAGGCCCCTGTGCCGGCTGAGTTGTTGGGGGCTGAGCGAGGCAGCAGGAGACCAGGCCCAGCATCTGCAGGGCCGGGCAGGCTCAGCTGAGGGTCATCTCTGCCCTACCCGCTGCAGCCCCCCCGAGTGGGCTCTGGGTGGAGGCTCGAAGGGCCCCTGTGTGCTCAGTGGTGAAAGGTGCTGTTTAAAGGCTGCCTCTCCATCTCAGATTAAAATCTGAAGGCTTCATGGTGACCTCGTCTCCTACCACCCACCTGGCACCAGTCACTCCCCTTAATCTGCAGTCTAGAGGCTGGGAAGGGCCATAGTCGAGACTCAGAGAACAGAAGGAAACAGCCAGACCCTTGCTTTCTGTATGTCTGGGTTCCAGAGGAAATGGGTTCCTCTGTCTATTCAAACGTTTCTCTGTAAGTCCTCTGCTGGCAAAGGCCCTGGTCACTCACTCCGACAGGACACACGGTCTCACCACGGCTGCAGGAGGAGGGTCACCAGCATCCTATCTGTCCACAAGCCCTGGAAGGAAGAGTCCTGGGGGTGGGGACAGGCAGGAGCCGGCTGGGACTGTGCACCTGTTGTGTGACAATGGGTTGTTGCCATCTGTATGCACTGGAAGCATGTGACACCCTTGCTCGGGGGGGGGGGGGGGGGCAGGTCTTCCAAATGTAAAGAGGGCCACGTGGCAAACCAATTTCTCAATAGTACTCTTTGGAGTTGCTTGAGAGCAGAGGCCCTCTCCCTGTCATTGCCTGCCCCACCCCTTCCTTTTTTGTACTGATCATTTTTGCTCCTCTGAGGGCTGGCAGAGTGTCTGTACTTCATAGCTGTGCTAAGGAAATGGGGCCTCATAGAGATGGCTACCGCAGCCCAGGGCTGAGGGCTGGCACAGTGCATTTCGTGGCTGTGCTAGGGGTGTAGGGCCTCATAGAGCTGGCTACTGAAGCCCGGGTCTGCTGCTTCCTAGCTGTGCCACCTTGGACAAGTTACTCAACCTCTCTGAGCCTCAGTTTCCTCATCTGGAAATACAGTGAACAAGGGATGATGATGATAACATCTAATGATTATTGATTACTAGCCCATTGACCACAGGGCCATGGCCAGGATTGCTTTCAAAATACATGAAAATAAAGGGGTTAAGATTAAACAGTCACAGGTAAGATCAGGCTGGTTTGGTTTTCCCAGGGCTGGGCTGGGAGTACAACCCGAAGCGCTAGGAGGATGAGAGCAGGGATGAAGAGGAGGTAAATTCCCTGCCCCTCCATCCACCCATCCCTCCAATTAGTACTTACTGTGCACCATTTCAGATCCTGATAGTTCAACAGCAGATAAGACAAAACACACTTGAGTTCACATGACAGGAGTGAAACAGTCCTGGGTTTGAGTCCCCAGTCTGTCACTTAGCTGTGTGACTTTGGACAACGTATTCTTCCCTCTGCACCCTGTATTTCCTCATCCACAAAACAGAGCTAACAACCTCCACCTGGCCTGCATGTGGGCATTTCCCCAAGGAGTTCTTGCTGAGTAAGTCGGCATGAAGCAGTGGTCAAGTGCTTGGGTTCTAGAATCCTGGCTCTGCAGTTTACCAGCCATGGGACCCAGAGCAAGTCCCTTCACCTCCCTGGGTCGAAGTTTCCCCTCCTATTGAAGGGATGGTGGAGGGAGAGAATTCGAGTGACAGCGCTCTCAAAGGCTTCGTGAGAAGTAAATAGAACCTGGCATGAATCTGCTGATCACAAGGCCTGATGTGGAGTCAGGAATGACAACTCATTAAGAAATGCCTGCGGAACAATGAATCCCTCAGTGGAACATTCCGGAGAATATTCCTAGGCCACACAATTACCCACAGAAAAATGCCATCTAGACCCACCCTAACCCCAATCACAAAATCAGCCTCTTAAGAATAAGACAGTGTAGAGAAAGAAACTTCCAAGTCTTCACAGCTGACAGATACTTAATGTTTGAGCAGACATGCCCCATGACGCCTTCCACTCCCCAGCATCACTTCTCCTTTCCAACAGTACTGACTTTTGGTGCCTCGTGACTTCGGGGTCCACCTTCCCTGACCCTACCTGAGCATCAGGAGACAACTTTCCCATGTGGCCTGGAGGCCATTCTCAGAGTCTAAGGTCCTGAGTTGCAATCTGGGTGTGGTGAGGAACCGGCTGCCGTGGTTCTGGGCCCTTGGCTGATGTGCACACCACCCCTTCCCATCCACTGTGCTCTTAGGAATGATGCCAGTGAAGATGGTAGGATTACGGACTTCTTTACTATAACAGCCTTTCGCAACCAAATCTGCTGAAAGACCTTTGCCCCTGCAAATGTGATTCCTATGGCTTTGCAATGTGATGAGTCAACGGGGTCTAGAGTCCGGGGCCTTTGCATGTAACTAATGGCGTGACCTCTGCTAAGACCATTTCTCCCAGCAGATGGGCTCCTCGCTTAGAACAAGAGGGTGCTGGATTCCACCTTCAGCAATCCAGGATAAAGGAATACACAAGCTCTTGTAGTGTGGTAACAGGATGTTCCATCACTGGCTTCTCTTCCAAATATGAAGGTATCCCTGTCTCATGGGCTGGGAGAAATCTCTAGAGCACCAGACACATCTTGGAAAATAAACTTGGAAAATCTCCCCCAATCAAACCCACTGCAACGCCAAAATTCATTAATTCCCGTGGTTAATATTTTCCAATACGACCGCCTTGTCGAACGCAGGCTGGAAGCGCGTCTGGAGACAGATGGCACCAGCTGCGGAGTGCTGGGGCACTGCCCACTCCATTGGGGAGGATGAACTGGGACGTGCCACAGAAGCGTGATCTCGTGGCTCAGTGGGCGTGGAAGGCTGGGCCAAAGGTGTCACAAGCTTCTTACACAACGACTCGCCAGCACAGGTGGCTGTGGCTTTACTGACAGCTGTACACCAGGCCCCGCAGCATGAACATATGTTTGCCCACCCACCTTCTCTCCTTTCGGGGAATCGTGCCCCCTCCTTCTGGAACGATTATGTTCAGTCCATGAGCTTAGGTGGGCTGAATGCCCTGCCCCTCTGCCCCAGATTTGGCTAATCAAGGTGCTCCACTCCCCGGGCCACAGGCACGGACCCAGATGTGCTGATGAGCCAAGGCTGCACCAGTCAGAATCTCTCTAGAATCTCTGCGGCGGCTCTCAGGAGCAACAGGATGAATGAGATTTTTCCTAGGACTTTTACAGGAGCTGGAGAGAACACTCATGTTTCAGGGCCTGGATCGAAACCATCCATAAGGTACGCAGCTGCCAGGATCCATCTTTCCACCACACAGAACAGGCTTGAGCGTGAAACCAGCAGGGTCCTGGTGACAGTACTGGAGCCTCTGGATCCAGCCACTCCTGAAGCTAGCCCTGTCCCTGGACTTCATAGTTACATGAGTAGTAAGTACTCCTTTTCTGCTTCAAGCTAATTTGAAGTGGGGCTCTACAGTTTTGCTAAGCAGAGTCCCTACTGACACACACCATGTTTCTGAGACCTCTGCAGAATCAGGCATGTAGCATTTCTGAGTATCTCTGATGGGTCCACACACCTTACTGGATGCTTTTACTTCCCTTACCTATTTAACTAATACTTTGTTTAAAAAAAAAAAGAGAAAGAAAAAGAAAACAGGCAGCGATAGTCCAGGGCTTATCTGCACAGGATTGAACAGTAAAAGAGACTGGGACCCACACCAGCCTGGCCCCAAAGTCCACAGTCCCAACACTCTGCCTTCAAACAGAAATTTAAGTGTTAGACCCACACTGGGTGCGGTGGCTAACACCTGTAATCCCAGCACTTTGGGAGGCCGAGGCAGGTGGATCATTTGAGGTCAGGAGTTCGAGATCAGCCTGGTCAACATGGCGAAACCCTGGCTCTCCTAAAAAGATAAAAATTAGCTGGGCGTGGTGACGGGCCCCTGTAATCCCAGCTACTCAGGAGGCTGAGGGAGGAAAATTGCTTGAACCCGGGAGGCGGAGATTGCAGTGAGCTGAGATTGTGCCACTGTACTCCAGCCTGGGTGACAAAGCAAGACACTGTCTCAAAAAAAAAAAAAAAAAAAAAAAAAAAAAAGTTAGACCCAAGTTCTAACAGCAGCTCTAAAACTTCCTAGCTGTGTGATCTTGGGCAAGGTCCTCCATTTCTCCATGCCTCAATTTCCTCATCTATAAAATGGAAATAACAATGGATCCTACCCCTCTTAGAGCTTCAGATTCCATGAGACCCTGCATGGAAAAGGCTTAGCGCAGGGCCTGACAACCAGCAGAAGCCCAGGCAGTGTGGGCTGAATTGGAAATGGTGGCTCAATTTAGGGATCCGTTGGGAAAAGACAATATGGCAGGATTTGGACTAACCGGCAACTAGGAATATCTTTGCCAAACTAATTAAAAAAAAAGAAAACAGAGCGGTGCCACAAACCTGAGCCCTTCTGGACTCATGAGACAAGCCAAGTCTCTGAAGTGCATCCAGCATCCTCCTGTGTGGGCCCAGGATGTACCGCAGGCAAAAAATCAGCGGAAAACAGCTGTTGCTTCATTATGATAAACATTTATCCAGCATCGACTGGTTTCCAGGCATGTGCTACAAAGCTGGGAGAAGAGGGGAAGAGGCGAGGTTCCTGCCCTCGGCACCTTTCCATCCCAGGGGGTGGGAAATGCAGGCCAGCACCAGGCACTGGCTGCCACAGTAGGGGAAAGACAGGAGGTGACAGGAATCCAGAACCCACTCCCCACCCAGGGTAGTGGTAAACGGGTGCGGCACGGCTGCGTGAGGAGCTGGCTGAAGGAAGATGCGGTGGAGCCCGATAGAGATGTGGCCCAGGGTGGGACCTCAGGGTCGAGGTCCGGAGTGGAGAGCGATTAGGCAGCCTGACAAGGGAGGCTGATGAACAACTACACGCTGGAATGGTTATGACCTGGGACTCGGATCACAGAGGTCTGGGTCTGAGATCCTGGCTCCATCACGCACTAAGTCTGGGTCCTTTGAGACGTTGATGACCCTACCTGAGCCTCAGTTTCTTTATCTGTACAGTGGGCCTGCATATGGTAACTGCCCTCACAGGGAATTCTGTGAAGATTAAAGAAGGTAATTCTGGCACTCAGAAGTGCTCCATCAGGGCTGACCATCCCCACAGTTAGCTGTATTCCCCTGCTCCTGTCATTCTCTCCCTGACGTGATACGATACATGGTTCCATAGTCCTTCTTTCCATGCACCCATATTCCATAATACTTCAGGACAGACAATGCTGAGGAAGGGGTTCCAGGTCTGGGTATGATGTAGTAAGGTCACCTCCCCCTGTGTCTCCCACCAAGTCAGCTTTCAAACCTGCAGCAGATGCTCGAGGCAGCTAGTCAATGACTCAGGAAAGTGAACAGCAGCAGGCAGACTGCGGAGATGACGAGCTGTTGCTGTCCCATCAAACCTGCAGTGAGTTCACCATTTTTCCCCTCTAGCATCCTCCAGCCTAAACTGCAGACTGCTTGACCCCAAAAGTTGGGCAGGGGATGAACAGACAGGGCTCTCAGAGAAGCCCTCCAGCTCTGGCTCCAGGAGTGGAAAAGGGGACTCCTATGCTCAGAAAGGATGGAGGGGATCTCGTTTTTCTTTTTTTCTTTTCGCCCCTTCTCTCATGCCTCAGCCTGCAGCGGTCCTCAAGCACCTGACACTCTCGGGGAGGGGGCAGTAAGATCAGTGGTTCCTCAAGGATGCCCAGGTCTTCATCCCTGGAGCCTGTTCGTATGTCAGCTTCTATGACAAGAGGGACTGGCTGCTGTGGTTACATTCAGCCTTTTGAGATGGGGAGATGATCCTGGACTCTTCAGGTGCACCCCGTGGAATCTCAGGGTCCCAGAGTAGTTGCTGGGAAGCAAGGAAGCGGCCATGGCATGGGCAGCTTCCAGGAAGCCGGGAAAGGGATTCTGCCCCACGGCCTCTGGAAGGCACCAGCCCCGCCGACACCTTGACTGCAGCCCAGTAAGACGGATCTTGGACTTCCGGCCTCTACAGTGGCTGGAGAATAAATCTGTGCAATTTTTAGCCACGAAGTTTGTGCTAATTTGTTATGGCAACAATAGGAAATTAACACAGGGGAAAACTTTCCTCTTTAATCAGAAGAGCTGTGGTCCCAAGAGAGTGGGGCCAACCCACAATGCCTCTCTTTTGTCCTGTCCTCCTCCACTCGACCTTGGGTGGGGGGCGGTGGAGGGTTGGGAAGCGCTTAGCCATGGGAAGTAGGTTAACCTTGACCCAATCCTTGCACCTTAGACAAAAGTCCGCTCAAAATGAATCACAGATCTAAATGTAAAGCTATAAAACTTTTAAAGGAAAACCTAGGAGAAAATCTTTATGACCTGGGTTTAGGCTACCAGTTGATAGACATGACACCAAAAGTATGATCTCGGACACACACACAAAAAAATGAATTTCATCAAAATTAAAAAGTTGTCTCATGCAAAAGACACCGTTAAGACTGAAAACTGAAAAGACAAGCTGAAGACTAGAAGAAAATATGTACAAGTCACGTGTTCGACAAAGGTCTTGTATCCAACATATACAAAGAACTTCCAAAACTCAACCTTTGTAAAACCACAAACAGCCTAGTTTCTAAGAATAGGCAAAATACTTGAACACACACTTACTTCCCCAAAGAGGATGTGTGAAAGAAAAATATGCACGTGAAAAGATGCTCAACATCATCAGTCATTAGTGAAATGCAAATTAAGACCACGATGAGATATTCTGCATCCTTGTGAACAGCCACAGTAAAGAGTCATGACAGTATCAAATGCTGCCCAGGGTGCATAGGAACTGGGCCTCTCGTACACTATGGGAATGCACAGTTTTTTACATTTAGCATAGGACCCAGTCATTCACTGTTAGGTATTTGCAGTAGAGAAATGAAAACTTTTGTTCACACAAAAAGCTGCACTTGAATGTTTCCACCAGCTCTATTCAAAATTGCCAACAACTGGAGACAACGCAAGTATCCTTTATGAACAGATGAAAAACCATGGTATATCCATTTAACCAAACACTGCTCAGTAATAAAAACAAACTGCTGACTCACCCAACAACCCGACAATTCTCAGACATGCTAAGTGAAAGACGCCAGCCTCAAGAGGTTGCTTACCGTATGATTCCATTTATATGACATTCCTGAAAGGACAAAACTAGAGGGGTAGGGACAAGGGCTTAGGGTTGGGGGAGGGTGCGGCTAGAAAGGAAATGAGGGAAAAGCATGAAGAAGCTTTTTGGGGCGATGGAACTGGTCTATATCTTGATGGTGATGGTGGTTACTCAAATCTATACATGTGTTTAAATTCACAGACCTGAACAAGAACAACAAAAGTCAATTGCACTGTATGTTAATTTAAATTTTTTTTTGTGAAAGTCAAGGCAAGCAGGGCTCTGATCAATCTATTAAACTTCGCTCTATCCCAGAATACACAGAGTGATGTCTTTCTGGGCCCCATTGTGGATTCATGGATGGTTTGGGCTCGATTTACTAGTCTGTGTTCCATCTTCTCCCTCCTTATAATATCACTTGCCTTAGCATTTCACAGCAGTGCTACACACCCAGAGACACCCTTTCTCCTGCCTAGAATAGGTCATTAATCTGTGCGAGTGCACAAATGGCTCCATCATCTACCCTTCTCTGTGCCCCTCCTTTGCCACGAGGCTTTGCAGTGCCCTCCCACCCTGACTCTGGTTTCTACCTTGTGACCCCCCTTGGCAATGGGACATCAGCCGATGTGACATGCTCAGAGCTTGGATGGTACCTGTATGGGTGGGCTTGCCCTGTCTGTGCTCCCTGCTGTACGTACCCAGGCTGGCCTGCTTGTCCTGGGAGGAGGATGAAAGATCTGTGGATCTTTCTGTTTCACAGCCCAGTTTTTCCATTCTTCCTAGTCAAGGCCATCCTGCATCCACAGCCACCTACTGATTCCCAGACACAGAAGCCAGCTCAGCCAAGACCAGCTAAGCCTCCTAGCCCATCACCTGATGCATAAGCAATATGTTATTATCACATACCAACTTGAAAGTATCATAGATGTTTGTTACACAGCATCAACATGGCAGGAGATAAGTGATAACCAAATCAAGTAACCATTTTCAGTTATCACACCCAGACATCATTTTAAAAGTGCAAGGGGAGGCCAGGCGCAGTGGCTCATGCCTGTAATCCCAGCACTTTGGTAGGTCAAGGCAGGAGGATCACCTGAGGTCAGGAGTTCGGGACCAGCCTAGCCAATATGGTGAAACCCTGTGTCTACTAAAAATACAAAAATTAGCCAGGTGTGGTGGTGCAAGCCTGTAATCCCAGCTACTGGGGAGGCTGAAGCAGGAGAATTGCTTGAACCCGGGAGGCGGCAGTTGCAGTGAGCAAAGATCGCGCCACTGCCCTCCAGCCTGGGCAACAGACTGAGACTCCGTCTCAAAAATAAATAAATAAAACTAAAAAGTGCAAGGGGAAATGCAGAAAGCTATGAGTTTGCTTGACCTACTGAGAAGAAACCTCTCACCAAGATCAATTATACTTCAGCAGGACAGGACGATTTTGGTCTATAAATGGCAGACAATTTCCTTTTTCTTTTCTTTTTTTTTTTTTTTTTTGAAATGGAGTTTTGCTGCATTGCCCAGGCTGGAGGGCAGTGGCGTGATCTCGGCTCACTGCAACCTCCGCCTCCCAGGTTCCAGCGATTCTCCTGTCTTAGCCTCCCAAGTAGCTGGGACTACAGGCACGTGCCACCACACCTGTCTAATTTTTTTTTTTTCTATTTTTAGTAGAGATAGGGTTTCACCGTGTTAGCCAGGATGGTCTCAGTCCTGACCTCGTGATCCGCCCACCTCGGCCTCCCAAAGTGCTGGGATTACAGGCATGAGCCACCACGCCCGGCCACACAATTTTTGTATGCTGTGGACACACCTCTCTGATATAGGAGATATTTTATTACTTTTTTGTTTGTTTGCTTAAACAAAGCCCACATAGGATGGAGGTCATTGTGCCAAAAATACCTAATCTGCTTCCCTTTTGCCGAAGTGAAGTTTCAGATGCTCCAACGTTTAAAAATAAAAGACATGAAGTAGGGCAAGCAATTGTAATAATGTCTAAGCTGCCAACTCAAATCATTTTGGGACTGAAGTGAGAGTTTGAACAAAGAAGTAAAACCACAGTCAAAATTGCTTCCCTTTGAGAAACTCCAAGTAGGTAATATTTCCTTTAAATCCTCTCAACGAGCCTGTGAGATCTCGGCCACTATCCCCATTTTATAGAGGGGGATGCTGAGGCAGAGGTCAGGTTCACAAGGCTGCTATGTAGTTGAGCTGGAACTGGAGCCCAGGTCTGTTTGGCTCAAAGTCTTGCTCTTTCTGTCACGTACCAAGCTGCTGCTGAACTCCTGTAAGAAATTACCAACAGCGCTTTGGCTTAGCCACTATACTGAAATCTGACCACGTACCACGCTAACCAGTTTACTGAGGTGAAAAGAAGGTCCATTATTTTAGGTGTGCCCGGCACCTTGCAGTGTGGTCTTTGGGCTCAGCAATTTAGGGCCTGGCCAGAGGGATGGCATCTTTATGCTAACAAGATCCCAGAGTCCCAGCCTCCGAGATCGACTTGACCAACACCTGGGAGGAAAGGGAGTGACCGTGGGTGGAGATACATGGATAAATCTACATTGTCTCCTAAATATGCTCAGTGAATGCGCCTGCTGTGTGCTCCCCCGGCCCCCAGGCCCTGATCAACTCTTTTTTTTTTTGAGATGGAGTCTCACTCTGTCGCCCAGGCTGGAGTGCCGTGGTGCGATCTTGGCTCACTGCAACCTCCACCTCCCAGGCTCAAGCGATTCTCTTATGTCAGCCTCCTGAGTAGCTGGGATTACAGGCGTGCGCCACCATGCCCGGCTAATTTTTGTAGTTTTAGTAGAGATGGGGTTTTATCATGTTGGCCAGGCTGGTCTGAAACTCCTGGCCACCTGATCTGCCTGCCTTGGCCTCCCAAAGTGCTGGGATTACAGGCGTGAGACACCGTGCCCAGCCCCCTGACACCTCTTAATACCAGCTCTGCCCTGGATCTAAGGAACCCAGAAATTAGCTGTGTACACTCCTGCTAGCAATGAAAGCGACCCCTGCTGCAGCCACAGCTAAACTAGTTAGTGTGTACTCTGTGCTAGGTATGAGTTCTTCAACTTTCCGGGATAGGGGCTATAATTAGTCCCATTTTACAGATGGAAAAATAGAAGCATGAAGTCCCTAAAGGTTCTAATCCAAGATCACTGATACAGTAAATGGCATGGCCTCGCATCAAACCCAAGCCTGCACAACGGCCGCCCTCCTTCTCACTGATAAGGCCATGCTGCTTGTACCTTTGATGTGAAAGTAATAAACAAGCCTCGTCCCCAACCTGGACAGTACGGCTTGTTTCCTGTTGCATTAGTAATTTCTCAACCTGCCTTCCCAGAACAAGCGAGTGAGAAAAACATCCTCAACTCTGTCACAGCAAGTTCTCATGTATAAAAAAGATAAATAAACACACGAAATCCTGTTCTTACTCAGCAAGCCGTAACCTGCTTTATCTTCTGAGTGACGCCTGCTAAGCCAGCAGATTGTGCGCTCACAGGCGAGTGCCAGGGCCAAAGCTGAGCTTTGTTCACCCTTCTCTCTGGTCCAGGCAAAACATCCTGGGTGTG
Source organism: Macaca mulatta (assembly GCF_049350105.2). Classification (NCBI taxonomy): domain Eukaryota; kingdom Metazoa; phylum Chordata; class Mammalia; order Primates; family Cercopithecidae; genus Macaca; species Macaca mulatta. The sequence continues at coordinate 13,690,702 of NC_133425.1, read as the reverse complement.
TGACATGAATGAAGACAAGGGGCTTGGCTCATGGGCAAACAGGTTAGCAACGGGATGGCTCCAAGTGGATGTCCAACAGGTATCAAAGACCCCTTTTCTCAGCTGGGATCAAAGCTCTCAGAAGTTCCTTAATCCTCCCCAGCCCCATTTTCTAGCGCTTTCTACAATTAACCTCAAAGAAGGGGAGATGGGTAGGACCTTGGACAGCACCAATAGGCCTCCCATGGCCAATCTAAGCACCAAGAGGCCACAGCGGTGGCAGGGCTTATACAGTGGCTACGGCCTCTATACTCTGAGGACCTCCAGGGGAGACACGCAGTGGTGGAAGATGAGTGTGACCAAGCCTGACTTCATTTCCTAGGGGCACAGAGGACCCACAGTTAAAATGCAGGACCTGCAAATCCCCAGCCCTGAAGATATTCAGGAGTGCTCTTTAAGTGCTTCATTTTGGTGTGACGGTGACAAAGGGTAGAGACTTGCCGATCGTGCACACCCAGCTCACACTCTCCACGCCGCCATATCCCAGCTGTGAGACGATGGCTTGGCCACGTCACTCTGTGAGGCTCCGTTTCCTCATCTGGAAAAAAGGGACAGTAACACCAACCTCAAAGAAAGGATGTGTGAACTTAATAAATGAAAAGCTGGCTGTGCATAGTGGCTCATGCCTGTAATCCCAGCAATTTGGGAGGCCGAGGTGGGTAAATCACTTGAGGCCAGGAGTTCGAGACCAGCCCGGCCAACACAATCAAACCCCATCTCTACTAAAAAAAACAAAAAAAACCCCAAAAATTAGCTGGGCATGGTGGCACATGCCTGTTATCCCAGCTACTTGGGAGGCTGAAGCACGAAAGTCGCTTGAGCCTGGGAGGCAGAGGTTGCAGTGAGCTGAGATCACACCACTGCAGTCCAGCCTGGGTGACAGAGTGAGACTGTCTCAAAAAATAAAGAAATGAAAAGCTCCTGGCCTAATACCTGCATCCTGACAGGTGCTAAACACACATTGGTTTCTCCTCCCTCTCTCTTTTTCTTGACTGTGGAGTCCCAGTGCTTTCTAGCTGGTTTTACAAGACCCAACGAGTGAGCTTCTCAGGCCAGGTCTGGGTTTCTCAACCTTGGCACTACTGACGTTCGGGTCAGATAACTCTGCTGTGCAGGGAGGAGGCTGTCCTGTGAGGTGTAGGATGCTCAGCACATCCCTCGCCTCTACCCACTAGATTCTGGTGGCACTGTCCCCCATGACTGGGACAACCAAAACTGTCTGCATTCATTCCCAGCTGTCCCTGGAATTGGGGAGTAAGGCAAAATTGCCCTTAGTTAAAAACCAGAGGGGTAGAGGCAAAAGGAAACCCACTGGGGTTTAGTAGGGCAGGGGGCAGTGAGTGACAGGGGAGTGGCAACCCAAGAAAAGCAGAATCAAAGGTCCTCTGACAGCCCCTCTGCAGGGAACTCCTTCAGGTGAATTTTACCCATGAACAGAATTTGGTGGAAGGCGACTATGACCAAGCCTGGCTTCATTTCCTAGGGGCACAGAGGACCCACAGTTAAAATGCAGGACCTGCAAATCTCCAGCCCTGAAGATATTCAGGAGTGCTCTTTAAGTGCACTTATTTGAATTTAACAGGTGAGAACACCAGACTTCCTTTTCAACCCTAATAACCTGTGACCGATTTCCCTAAACTGACACAACTGCCCTCCAGAGACCCACTTTTCTTGGTGAGCTGCTAAAAGCAAAACAAAACAAAAAAAAACCCAAAACAAAAACCAAACCCTCCATAATCATTGGCTGTGTTCTTTCTACAGGTAACCAAGTGCAGCCGCTGGCTACACAGAAAGGACAAGAAGCCAAAGGAGCTGCCATAGAGAAGGTGTGAGAAGCGCGGGACACCTCGCCGAAGAGCAAGACATTTGGCTGGGCACAGAGGCCCTCTTTGGGAACACGTCTTCCACATGGAGGAAGGGAGCAGGTGTGCCAGCGGTGCTTGGGTACTCAGCGGACATCTCTAGCCCGAGGATTATTCCAATGGACCCTTTTTTCATGGAGTCCAAACTCTTTTGAGGACCTCAGTCAGAACCGTAGGGGCCGCGTTGCCCCGAGGCCTGGTGTTGGAGCTGTCCGGGTCAGCACCTCGTCATAGTGATCCCCTGGGGTCAAGTGGGATCCCCTGCTGCCCTCATCCTGCACTCTTCACATGTTAAACAGCTTTATGCACCGAAGTCCCCTTTTGCCCTGGAAGGCTTTTGAGGTACAGTGGACCCCATGAGGCCCACAGATGTTTTAAGCAAACAAAGGAATTTCCAACCAACTTAAACATCAGACTTTATATCAAGATGTGCATTTCTGCCACCTCTTAAAAAGGTTAAGGACTTTTATCCAGCTAGCTGCAGTTCTATATAACAGCAATCAGCCAGGTAAGCAGTGGCCAATCCCTTTAAATGGGGTCTATGAGCTGCACTCCACACCACTCCCTGCTGACAACTTAATGGCTTAATTCACTTACATGACCCACCCAGACCTACAGGCACCTGAGTTTGCCACGACATCCCAGTCGACAGAGGTAAATTTGGGGTGCCTGTAGATACTGGAAGATCACAGAACCAAGGCCCCAATTTGGGGTGTCAGTCCAGGTAGCAGGGTGTCTCCTCCCTCCAAATAATACATCTAGTTGATAATAATGAGGCTGAGAAAGTAAGAAATGAGGACAAAAGGCTGCAATGGCTGATGGGCTGCTCTCTGATGAGACAGGTCTGTCCAGGAGCCTCATTGCTGGGGGTTGGGAGGGGGGTGCAACATTAGTGTGTCACCTCCTGTGGTGTGCAAATACGTATCAACACATCAGAAAAGGGGCCAAAGATTCCATGAGCCCAAACAGCCTCTTAGCATCTAAGCTATCCCAGGACCCACAGGGCCACAGGTACCAGCCCACAAACGGTGACCGGGGCTGACTTTCCAGGCAGCTGCTGCAGATTCTGCAAAGTGCTCCACATGAGAATAACCTGCCCTTTGGGCAAAACAGCAGCAAAGTGTCCTCTCTGGCCTCAGATGGCCGCCGGTTCCAGAATCCAGTTTGTTCAGAGAGTCCCTGCCTGGCAAAGGTGGCCACGTTTCTAAGCAGAGCTGTTGAGTTGAACGTATCCCTCCCAGAGGTGTGATGTGGGCCGTGGCTTGCAAAGGCACCACCGTTTCCCCTTGCTGCCCTTGATAACTTGTTGGTGGCACTCTCCCATAGACGAGGGGCACAGGGATGCCACCACAGCCGCGCTGCGCCACCTGCTCCCTGGGTCCGCAGCCAACTTGGCAGCAGAGGAGGACAGCCTGCTATTTATTCTTAACACTCTGGGGCTAGATGTTGATTCTGCAGCCCTCTTATGCAGGCTTCTCTGGGAGACACTGATTCCCCTCGCTAGGCTGACCAGGCTTTCTTCGGCTTTCGCACCTCCTCCCGCCTCTGCCCCGTGGGCTCCAGTCTCCTGCCCTGTCCCTAGCTTCCGTCCGAGGCCAGTACCTCTTCCTGCCCTCTCTTTCCCTGGGCACCTGACCCCGACCTGGTAACCTCTGCAATCCCCCATATGTCAAACAATTCTATGTTTAGGGAAATCGCAGCCCAAGAGTGTTTCCAAATTCTTGAGAGAGACTGGGATTTGAGATGGTGAAGTCAGAATTCCTGCAACTTCTTAGGAATTCTCCAAATTATAAGTTATTCTTAAACTATTACTAACATCCTTCCCACTACTTACCCATTATCCTAGAAATCTAAAACTGTTAGCTTAATAATATTGAGTTTAGTAGGATTTGTAAAACACGATAGCTTAGAATGAATCTCCAAACGCTGGGAAACACAAGTGAACGCTGTTGGGTGCTGCTGGGAGAATCACGCAACATGGGCACCTCCTAGCAGGGCTCGTGGCGCTACAGAGTCTGGTGTCCAGAATGCCAATTTAAGGACTTATTGTGCTTCCAAAACTTGTAACTTCTTGGAATGCCACTCACAGAAAGTATACAATTCACATAAACATATTAGTATTTATTTGCAAGAATGATTCATTGTTTGCAGTAGACAGAGCCAGGAACACACAGTTGGAACATGGGGTCAGTACAAGGCAATCCTGACTAATGAGATCGTGACCATGTCTCTCCCATGTGTTCCTGTCCTGGTACCCGCAAACGCCGCCTCAGACCTGCAGCTCCGTGTGTTGATACCTCCTGCTCCTGCCTCGGCTCTGTGGCTGTGGATTCCTCCAAACTGTGATTGCTACACCTTAATTTTCAGTAGGACAATTATAACACACTTCTCCAATCTCTTGACTGGTTTTTCTTGTGATGTGAGATGGGAGAAGACTTACATTTCCGGAGGCATGCCTGGGAGGAGCTGCCTCCTGAAGCCAGCTCAGAGGCGGCCATCCTAGGAGACGTTTACTCTGCTCTCGCCTGGCTCCGGGCCTGCCTTCAGGATGCACGTAGACCAGTTTCCGACCCCAATGCTTCCTTTACGTCTCATCTGCTCCTAAGTGGGTTTCCCCTCCTTGTCCCCTTGACCTCTCTGCACCCAGATGTTCAGCCTCAAAAACTCGGCATCTGCTGCTGCTCTCCTTCCATTGCTCCAGCGGGAGGCCTAGTCACCTACTCAAGTCTCACCGTCCTCATCCCAGAGGGTGGCAATGCTCCTGCTGCCCCCTTGCCATGAGGACCATGGGGCAGATGCTGCTGCACACCTAAGACGTGGGGCCCCATGTCCCCTCTTGGTAGGGCCTTCCAAACCCACGTCCCCCTTTCCTATTGGCCATCTGGGTCAGGCCCTCCCCGCCTTCTGTCTGCAACATGATGAGGGCACCCTAGCCCATCTCCCAATCCATCCACTATACCCAGTCCTGGCGTGCTCTTTGGAAAGCACAGCCCTGAGCTCACACACCTGCAAGGGCTCCAGCCCCCAGAGACCAAGACCTCCATCCCAGGTCCCAGTGTGCCCTGACCATAGGGCCAAGTGCCCTGTTCTGCAGCTATAGGGGATGACTTGGGGTTCCCTGCCCCTTGCAGCTGTTCTGCACCCCTGGAAAGAGTGGCTTCCCCTTCGATCCAGATCAAACCCTGCATATCAAATTGGTATAAGAGGGTGGACTTTAGTGATGTCGGGAAAAGTTTAAAATGTACATACCCTCTAAGCCAGAATGGCTTCTACACATCAAGCCTGTAGCTCTACCTGCCAAAATGTGTATGCATTGAGATGTTCCAGACTACAGTCTGAGGGAGAAAAATCTGGAAACCTCTTAACTGTTCAAGTAGAGCAATGGTGAAATAAATTAGGAAACAGCCATTACAGTGGATACTCATCAGCTTTCAGAAGGACTGAGCCAGTTTTACTAAATTAAGAAAAGCGGCCAGGCACGGTGGTTCACGCCTGTAATCCCAGCACTTCGGGAGGCCAAGGCGGGTGGATCACCTGACGTCAGAAGTTTGAGACAAGCCTGGCCAACATGGAGAAACCCCGTCTCTACTAAAAATAAAAAAATTAGCTGGGCGTGGGAGCGGGTGCTTGTAATTCTAGCTACTCGGGAGGCTGAGGCAGGGGAATCGCTTGAACCTGGAAGGCGGAAATTGCAGTGAGCCGAGATTGCACCACTGCACTCTAGCCTGGGCGACAAGAGTGAAACTGTTTCAAAAAAAAAAGAAAAAAGAAAAAAAAAAATAGAAAGGCAAATTTCAGAACAGTTGAGTTTCTATTTGACTTACCTAAGTATTGATGATTTCTGCAAAGTTACACGAGAGACTTGACAGTGAGTGCGAGGGCAGGTGTGCCCTCCTCATCTTCTTTCTGTGGTGTTTTAGGGTTTTTCCACACTAGAAGTTCATCACTTTCCCTAAAATATCTGCCCCCCATAATCTCTTTCCCCGAGGCTCCCTTTCTGTTGGTAGAAACAGTTACACACATACGGTGCTTACTATGTGTGATGCGCTGTTCTAAAAGCTTCTAAGAGACCACTTTCCTCCTTAGTAGAAGAGCCAAAGACTACCAGCGACTCCAAAATCAACACCACACTCTCCATGTGGCTACCAGGGGTCTCAACACACCTGCCTTAGAGGGCCAGGTGGCTGATGTAAGTCAGCAGAGCAGGCCAAGGGGGAAAGCAAGACAGAGTAGTTGGAACGATGCCGAACTGTGACATGCTCACCCAAGGAAAGTGAAGTGTGTGGACATTTTATTGAACACACACCTAACCAGCAGGCCCGCGGCTTTGAGATCTCTTGCACAGCATCGCCACTCCTTCCTGGCAACTGGGCAATGCTGAGGACTTTGGAGTCTGGAAGGTTCTGGTCAGTCCACAAAGCAAGAGAAGTCAAAAGTTGCTACTTCTTGTTAGCAGTGACTTGCAAAGCAGCTTAGGTTCAAGTGACCCCCGCAGTGCACAGGTCAGGGCGTGGCATCGCTGAGCTAAACGTAATCTGCTCACTGGGAGAACAAGGCAGCTCATATTTCAGCAAAACATGGATATATTTCACAATCCTAAGAGAGAATGCAGCAGCAAATGGGGGCGGGGGCAGGGGAAACCCAAATGGGGTTTTCTGCTGAAAATCCAGTTGGGAATTTCTGCTGTGACCTACATTACTCTGCCGCTTTCCAGCCCCCCAACTTTCTCTCTCCTCAAGGAGGAGCAGCAGAACATAACGTATTTCCCAAAGTTAAATTACTCTGCAGAGAACCATCTTAATAATGTGCTAAATGACAGCACAGCAAATCACTGAAGCTGTCACCGATTTGCAGTCCAGTTTCCCTGAGCGACTTCTCGGAGTCTGAGCCTCCCTCCACGAACGAACGGCACCTCACATCTCCCTGGGTATCTCCGCCATCTGCCAAGTGTCACGTCTCTCAGTAAGCACCCTTTCCCCAAATGTCAGACGACGAACACAGCACGGGGTTTCCAAAAGATGTGGGCGTTGGGAGGCTGGCACTCACTCATCTGTTCCTTGTGTTGGGGAGTAGACTCTGGTCCCCCTCTGGGCCACACTGATATACAGAGTTCAAAATAGAAAAGAAATGCCCCACTTCCCACCGGCCTACTTTCCAATTCAGAGCTGGCATTAACAAGGGAGGCAACGGGAGGCAGAGGGACTGGGAGGAAAAACTCAACCTCCCCATTCTTCAACTCAGATTTGTGCAGATGGCAGATTACTTAGAAGTCATGATGCCTCTTATGGAACACAGTGAAATATGGACACGTAAAGTGGAATTAAAAAATGGAAGAGTGTGTGTGAAAGCAGGTCCCATCTAATACTGGACTGAAACTTTTAAGTAGTTTTTGTGAGGAAAAACACAAGCAATTTCTACCCACTGGCTTTTATCTTTCCTGCCCACCTTCTGAGCTCCCAGACTGGAATGGGACGACCATTCCTGAAGCCGATCAGTGGCCCTGTTCATAGAACACACAGGGGCACACTGTGCAAACCAAAAGCATCATGAGTAACGTGGAGTGTCCGCAGATTCAAATGGAGGGGCCTTGGGAGCAGTGGGGAAGAGCCAGGACTGCAAACTGTGCCGTCATGCCGGTAAGTGGTCCACCCAAATATATGACATGACCAAGCAAACGGCAGGGCAGGGGAGGCTGGCTCAGTGCCCGGGAGACAACAGGAGTTGGCGGTTCAGTGGACACGGGGCACCCAAGTGTGGGAGAGTGGGCGAATGGGGCTGTGACCAATTCTTCTGATTTTTCAAGAGAAGCTAGGCTGGGCATGGTGGCTCACACCTGTAATTGCAGCACTTTGGGAGGCTGAGGTGGGTGGATCACCTGAGGTCAGGAGTTCGAGACCAGCCTGGCCAACATGGCAAAACCCCATCTCTACTTAAAAAAATATATACAAAAATTAGCTGAGCATGGTGGCACGTGCCTGTAATCCCAGTTACTTAGAGGCTGAGGCAGGAGAATCGCCTGAACCCAGGAGGTGGAGGTTGCAGTGAGCCAAGATTATACCACTGCACTCCAGCCTGGGCAACAGAGTGAGAACTTGTCTCAAAAAAAAAGACGCTTGACATCTGGATTTTTTTTATCTGACACCTAATTTTTTGATGTTGACAAGTACTTGAATTAAGAAAAATAAATAACAAAACAAAACCCCACTATACTGGCTAAATAAAATAAGTTGGAGAATCAGGCTCAGTCCGCAGGCTGCAGGCTTCCCACCTACATCCCAAAAACATGGGCTATGGTGCCAAACACCCTAGGATCCCATTGTGCTGGGTGGGGACCCCGGGACCAGCCAGGTCACCCCTTTGAGCCTCACTTTCCTCATCACTATGAAATAGATTTCACTGGCTCTCCAGAAGACGAGATGAGATGGGTGCTGTGAAACGCGAGGCTGGCATCCACAGGAAGATGGGAGGCCCTCTCTTTAGCGAACAATCCAGTTACGTTCAGTAACTCAAATGGACTTTCCAGATCCTAAATCAACATTTGAAAGAACCAAAGAAAAAAATCCGTCAAGATTTATAAGAATCATAATGCTTTGGGGTTTATTTCCTTAGCCAGGAGATTTTTGTTTTGTTTTTTTTAACCAGGAATCTCTCAGGCTCAGCTTTCCAGCTGAGACAGCAGCCTCGCTGCTTTCTGTGGGCAGCACATGGAGAAAGGACACGATCACATGGAGATTCGTCAGCACGGGCAAGGCTTGGCTGTGCCTCATCCATCATTGCCCCAAAATGAAACAATCCGTACATTCCGACCTGTAATCCCATCCTCCTCAAAAAAGAAGAAGAAGAAGGGAGCAGTGTGATTTGGAACAGCGAGGAACGCCAAAGAGCTTTTATTAAAAGAGCTGTTTAATTTCAACTGGGGTCTAGACCAACATGTAGTGAAAATTCCAGCATCGACACTGTGTCTTTTGCCACAGTCTCCCACTGAAATTCTTGTTCTGTAAAGTCCATACATTGAACCTTGTGTTCTGTGAGGTTTCTCTCTCAGCGCTGACTGATGGCAACCAGCGTGGCTGAGATTCACATCACGCCGAGAGGCTCGCATACACGTGCTGTTTTTACAATTCAGCACACGAATGTTTGGGAAACACTGGACCGGAGAGGCCTGGGCTGTGGAGCCCTGTGGGGGGTGGGGGACACTGGCTTGCAGATGGGGCAGTGTCTCCTGCTCACACTGTCAACATCAGGAGCATCTTAGGAACAACTTGCTAACTCAGTTTTCACCGGGGAATTCAGCCGATGTGCAGTGACTCCGAGACACACCCCAGGCTGCCTGTAAGCGGATGCCTCTAAGAGAATGAGAACTCCTCACGTGAACTATCGCGGCCATTTCCAAATACTGAGATCAAGGCCCTGGCATCACAAATAAAAGGAGAAAAGGAAAATAAAGCGTTCTAGATACTGTCGTCTATTCAGGATAAAAAGGCACCTCTTATCAAAGGCAGCACGACACTATGATGTCTTCTCACAAAAACCCTGGAACAATGAGAAAATCTAAGCAACCATCTTGGAGACAATTTCAAAGGGCCTAGGCAGGGAAGACGGGCAGCTGCTCATGTCTATCTGGATGGTACTGCCGGGCACACCCCACAGACAGAAGCACAGCCCACAGAAGCCGGCTCCCAAAGGTGCACCCCACGGAGAGGAGCAGAAATCACCCTCTGTTTTGAACCCAGCATCACCATCAGAACAACTGTTAAAGAGCTACCGTGACAGGAAACTCTTATTTTACCCCAGCAAATCACACAGATCACACCGAGCCAGAACAGTGCTTCTCGAATGACTCCCGATCCCACAGGTCTTCTCTACGGACTTTCACGTTTCATGTTTCTATTACGATAAGATTTTAGAAATAATAGAATTACATTCTGTAGCATCTGAAGACTATAAAAACCAAGTTGGGCTTGATGATCTTGATTCCCCTAATTCCAAGGATGTAAACGTCAGAGGTCCCAGGTTATGACAACAGAGTAGACTAATCAGTGGTAAGGCAGTGACATCAAAACGACGGCCTGATGTTTCCTGGCAATGGGACCAGAGCAAAGGGGTGGATGAGGTCAGCATGCCTGGCATGTGGCAGGTGAAAAGAAGTCACTGCATGACATTTAGAGCCAAGATTAGCTTTCTTGAAAACAGTAGCATCCATTGGGTTAATTGACAATTTTGAAGTGTAACGATTTTTTTTTTTTTTTTTTTTTTTTTGAGACGGAGTCTTGCTCTGTCGCCCAGGCTGGAGTGCAGCGGCGCAATCTCAGCTCACCGCAACCTCTGCCTCCTGGGTTCAAGCGATTGTCCTGCTTCAGCCTCCCAAGTAGCTGGGACTACAGGTGCCCGCCACCATGCCCAGCTAATTTTTGCATGCCCGGCTAATTTTTGTACTTTTAGTAGATATGGGATTTCACCATGTTGGCTAGGCTGGTCTCGAACTCCCGACCTCATTGATCCACCCACCTCGGCCTCCCAAAGTGCTGGGATTACAGGTGTGGGCCACCATGCCCAGCCTGAAACATAATGATTTTCTAAGTGCATAATATGTAAACTTTTTTTTTTTTTTTTTTTACTTTTTCAAGAGAAGGTATTTAAATAATATTAATGTTCATTTTTAAGTAATACTCATATAAAAATAATTTAAGTTAATACGGTACGAGTCTGGGAGAACTTTTCCTTGGGTTCATCACCCAAGCTTCAGAAACACTGACACAATTTGTTTCAGTTTTGGAGCACCCAGTGGGCTGTGTAGAAAATGAATCTTTCCTTGATTGAAATGTGTCAAAGTATAAAATCACAGAGCCCTGAGTTTATTTGTGAGCCTGAAGTCAACAATGCTCATTTGCAGGCCTGCTCTCTTCCTATCCTTTAGAAGCTCCAAAGCACTGAGGCCCGGCCTCCATCGCGGCACCTGGAACAGGCCCTGGAGGTCGCCTGGGTCCCGTGGCGACCAGGGCATCATGGAGAGCCACTTTCCTCCCCAACCTTTATAAAACAACCAAGAACGAAGTGCTGGCAGGGCTGGCGGCGCGTGCCTGTGGGAGCAGTACTTACACAAAGAAGGGCATCAGCTGGATGAGGGTCTCCTTCTTGGGGCTGGCGGCGAACTCGGGGACCATCTGGATGACTTTGTTCATGACGCTGCGCAGGTAATTCTGGAGCTGCTTTCTTCGTTCCTCCACAAACTTGGCATCCTGAGGAAACACAAAACATCTTCGCTCAGATATGTGTTCCTCACCTGGTCAGAAACGACCCCATAGAACAGGCGATCACCCATCAGCGCCATCCCGGCAGCCAACACTGATTGAGCAACCGCCTTGTGTGACTGGTCCCTAAGCCCTTACACGTATCATCACATGGAATAACAAGAAAGATGCCCACGATATTATTATTAAGTGGAGGAAAAGCAGGTCCAAGACCTACATCTGGTGTGTTCCTATTCAAATGGGACGGTTATTTATGGGGCACCAAAACGTGCCGAATGTGGTGCTGGGGTCAGGGGTAGGACAATGAACGCGCTGCTGTGGCCTTCGTGGAGTTCACGGGCCAGCGAGGGAGACACAAATCAATCCAGCAACCACACAGGTCAGCGGGTAATTATCAGTCACACCAAATGCCACTCCAGAGCACGGGCTTAATGTTGCCTTCAGAGGAGTTTCTCGAAATACAAATCAACCGCCACTGATTAAGAAAGAGATTTTATTAATAAACAATTTCTGTGTTCTCTTGAAAAACTAGGATGCGTGGGACACAATGCCGAGGTGGGTGGATCACCTGACGATGGGAGTTCGAGACCAGCCTAACTAACAAAGAGAAACCCCGTCTCTACTAAAAATTCAAAATTAGCCGGGCATAGTGGCACATGCCTGTAATCGCAGCTACTCGGGAGGCTGAGGTAGGAGAATCGCTTGAACCCACGAGGCAGAGGTTGTGGTGAGCCAAGATGGCGCCACTGCACTCCAGCCTGGGTAACAAGAGCGAAACTCCATCTCTCACACACATACACACACACACACACAAACCTAGGATGTATGGTAGCATGGCCCCACCCATAGGTCCATACCAGCCTGGGCTGTGCAGCGTGGCCCCAGAAGGCAGGCAAAGGTTCCCAGGTCTGAGCAGTTTCCACCACTCAGGGATCAGGGACTCTGTGCTCCAGAACCCCCACACTCATCGTGCAGCCCCCACCACCCCCGTGTCTGCTTGGTGTTTGTGGGCAGGGCCAGCTTGCTTGGTGTGCAACCCCAGCTGTCGCAGAGGGTCCACACTGGTGAGCTGCTGCCCACCTTGACATTCTCATTAATTTGGAACCAGGGGCTCCACACTGTCACGTTGGCCTGGGCCCCACACATTCCATAGCCAGTCCTGCTTTGTGCATCTGTGTTAATAGCCCCTGGCTTGTAACAAAGACACCCTGGGCAGTGAGCGTCAGGGCCGGGAAAGGCTTTCTCTGAGACAATCATGCTCCTTCTGGACTGAAGACCAAGCAAGGTGAAGAAACAAAGAGCTGAGAGAAGGCAGTGGAGGAACGGGGTCTTTCCAACCTCACAGAACACAAGGAGGAATGTTCTATGATGATTGCGTGAAACAGATCAGGAAACTGCAGTCTGCAGTGGGCCTTGGTACCTCACCCAGGAGGCCCATAGATCGGATGTGGCACTCGTCTCTTCTCTCCCTGTGCAGGCAAAGAGCTGGCCCAAGGCAGGGGCTCAGTCACAATCTGTCAGCACCTTGAAAAACTGCCTAGCATCACGTGCCCTGGTCCCCGGTGAAGAGTTCCCACAGGCCAGGTGTGGCGGCTCATGCCTATAATCCCAGCACCTTAGGAGGTTGAGGCAAGAGGATCACTTGAGCCCAGGAGTTTAAGACCAGCCTGGGTAACATAACAAGGCCCAATCTCTACAAAACATTGAAAAAAGTAGCCGGGCGTGGTGGTGTGCACCTGTAGTCCCAGCTACGTGGGTGGCTGCAGCAGGAGGATTGCTTAAGTCCTAGAGGTAGGGTGTACAGTGAGCTATGATCACACTACTGCACTCCAACCTGGGAGACAGTTAGACCCTGACTGTATTAGTCCATTCTCACACTGCTATAAAGAACTACCTACTGGGTAATTTATAAAGAAAAGAGGTTTAACTGGCTCATGGTTTCGCAGGCTGTACAGGAAACATGGTGGGGGAGGCCTCAGAAACTTACAACCATGGTGGAAGGCAAAGGGGATGCAGGCACGTCTTACGCGGCTGGAGCAGGAGGAAGAGAGGGAAGGGGGAGGTGCCACATACTTTTAAACAACCAGATCTCATGAGAACTCACTGTCATGAGAACAACAAGGAGGAAATCCACCCCCATGATCCAATCACCTCCCACCCAGCCCCACCTCCAACACTGCGGATTACAATTTGACAGGAGATTTGGGCAGGAACACAAATCCAAACCATATCACTGACTCTAAAAATCAAAATCAGAATAAAAAGAAGAGAAGGGTCCCTACAAAGCCCTGCCAAGGCCCCGAGCATGGCAAGAAGAGTCTTTCTTAAGTGGCGCCTCTGAGCCAGGGTTGGCAGATTTAGCAAATGAGAATACAGGGCACCCAGTGAAATGTGAACTTCAAATAAATAATGAGTAATTTTTCCGCAAAAAGTATGTTCTATGCAAGGAAACCTTTCCATGCACTATTTGCGATACACTTATACCGCAAAATTATTGGTTTATGTGAACTTCCAATTTCACTAGGCATCCTTATATTTTCTCTGGCAAGCCTCTTGTGAGCACCAGGTGGGAGATGGAGCCGTGGAGCATCTGTGCCAGCAGGGGTCCCTCAGGGCCACTCCAAAGTCACAACAAAGTCTTCTCGTCCAAAGCCACCTCTGATGAGCGGCCTCAGTGGGGGACCTTTCTCCAGAGGGGTGGCAGCTCTCAAACACTGCTGAGAGCCACTCCAGTGTCACCATCAGTCCAGCTGGTGGCTACAATCTCACAGCCTGGCAGGAGGCGGGCTATGTACGAATGAGAGAAGACATTTAGACAACGTTGTCCCAGGATCCTACAACCCAAGCTGGGGCCTCTGCTCACCCAGTCTGAATGCTGGTTCTGCTCCTTGGAAGGCAAGTTTCAACCCACCATTAAACAATGAGATGCTTTTCCTTGGAAGGTGGTTAACGTGCCAGGTTAGCGCCCAATGGAGCTCATGAAGCCTAGTTTTTCAACTGCACAAGAAACCCTCGAGGCAGCTTGGGAGACTCTACCACAGGAAGACAAGAAATGAGCTCATCAGCCCTGAAAGAACTTGTGAAGGTTTTTCTTTTTTTTTTTTGGAAGGGAAATGCTCAAAACACTAAAGCAATGAGGAGCGATCAGAGATGGTCCTTCCTGCTGTATGTGGGGTGCTGCTACAGAGCCCAAGGAAGGTGACCCTCCCACCCCCAAAATGAAGGTTAGAGAATTCCATCCATGAGTCTGATCTGCCTCTCTTACCCGGGTCTCAGAGGCCCCTGGAGGAATCCCAAGTCCCTTCCAAGTGCTCACCCCTCACAATAGCGGCTCCCTGGAAACCTAAGCCAGGTTCTGCTCTAAGAACATCCAATATGGCAGCAACTGGAATTTTTTGAAAATCTGATTTATTTCAATAATTTTTGGGGGTACAGGTGATTTCTGGTTACATGAATGAGTTTTTTTGTTTTGTTTTTGTTTTTGTTTGAGACTGTGTCTCACTCTGTCGCCCAGGGTGGAGGGCAGTGGCATAGTCTCGGCTCACTGCATCCTGTGCCTCCCAGGTTCAAGCAATCCTCCTCCCTCAGCCTCCCAAGTAGCTGGGATTACAGGCACACACATAGCCATGCCTGGCTAATTTTTGCATTTTTAGTAGTGACGACTGGTCTCGAACTCCTGACTTCAAGTGATCCGCCCACCTCAGCCTCCCAAAGTACTGGGATTACAGGCATAAGCTACTGCACCCGGCCTTGAACGAGTTCTTTAGTGGTGAATTCTGAAACTCTAGCGCCCCCTTCACCTGAGCAGTGTGCATTGTACTCAAATATGAGGTCATTTATCCCTCACCCCTTTCCCTACCTCCCCCACGCCTGAGTCCCCAAAGTCCACTATATCACTCTGTATGTATTTGCATGCCCGTAGCTTAGCTCCACTTATAAGTGAGAACACACGGGATTCGGTTTTCCATTCCTGAGTTACTTCACTTAGAATCATGGCCTTTGGCCCCATCCAAGTTGCTGCAAAAGACATGATTTCGTTCCTTTTTATGGCTGATAGTATTCCACGGTGTACATACACCACATTTTATTTATCCACTGACGTCTGTGACATCTTCACTCACACTCCGTTCTCAGAACTTCCCCTGCCCTGTGTCGCTACAGCACATCCAAGGCTGGTCACTGAATTTCAGAAAGGTGAGGCACTTGCACAAAGGGTCAAGACTAGCAGGTGGCTGAGCAGGCCCTTCCATCAGGCAGCCTCCCCCAGTACAGAAGACAACTTTCAGCCTTCCAAAGAAAAACCCATGGGTTCCTCTACACCAGGCTTCCCCAAAGCGAGGTTCACTTCTTTGAGATTCTACTTCTAGGCTGGCTTTAGCAGAAGCCATTTGCCCTGTGAAAAGGAGGAAGCCTGACACCCGGGTGCAACGGCAGGCAGGGCTGCCTGACTCATTCTCCACCCCGGGCACTTTTCCCTCAGGTCTCACTCTGACCCTAGAGGTGCAGACACCTTGGCCTGAATTGCAGCACAGGACTCGGCAGAAGGTGACCTGAGAGGTGTGGAAGATCCAAGAATAATTCATGGAAGGCTATATTCTCGCCTGTGACTGTGTTTTGTTTTCTTACATTTATATTGTGAATGGTTTTTTTTTTTTTTTTTTTTGCGGGGGGGACAGGGTCTCGCTCTGTCACCCAGGCTGGAGTGCAGCGGTGCAATCCCTGGTTCAAGAGATTCTCCTGCCTCAGCCTCCCAAGTAGCTGGGACTACAGGTACGCTCCACCATACCTGGCTAATTTTTGTATTTTTAATAGAGACAGGTTTTGCCATGTCAGCCAGGCTGGTCTCGAACTCCTGACCTCAGGTGATCCACCTGCCTCGGCCTCCCAAAGTGCTGGGATTACAGGTGTAAGCCATCACGCCTCACTGAAAAAATTTAAATAAGGCAAAAAGCAGTGCAAATTTTAATGAATCCCCACAATACTTTGTCTGAAAAGTCTTAACTCTTTTCCGTATTTATGTCATCATTTTTATGTTCTCGCTAAGGTGTTTTAAGATAAATTATAGTCATGACATTTTACTCCTAAATACTTTGGTGTGTATTTCTGAAAAATTAACAACATTTTCCCATTTAAACGCAATGGCATAATCACCTCTAACAGAATTAATGATGACTCGTTGGTGCTATCTAAGACCTAGCCCGTGTTTACACATCTCAGTTTTCACAAGTGCCTGCTGCTTCTGGAATTTTAACAGAGGAGTTACAGGGCACCTCTTTATCTATCCATTCTTTAAGAGGTTGAATGCAACACTGTTCAGACTGCATTCCCCCTGGGATCACCTGGGTTCTGACCTTTTGGGGGACATGGTGCCACCATTTTCACCACAAGCTGCTCACGGAGGTCCACAGACTAAATGTGACCCACAGGTATGTTTTGTATGGCCTGAGTAACGCTTTGAAACATTAAAACTAGGAGATTTCTGCATAAAACCCAGATTTCTGGCTTCCCTTTAAATAATGAGCAGCCCTGCCAGTGGGTAGGGGCTAAGCCAGGAGTGCCTAATTAGCGGACCACACGGCACTGTCACTCTGCCCAGCCTGGTCCCCTGCCTGGTGGCCTCTGTGATCCAGTGCATTTGCAAGCCCTGGTTTATACCCCTTGCACAGGCAGTATGACCAGCCAAGGCCCTAGAAATGCATCCCAGAGGCTATACTGCATCTACTTCACATCATAAGTGACATTCCCTGGGACTGTCAGAGACCTGCGGTACCATTTACTGGCTCGGTGGGAATGCGTGGAAATCCCTTGGAATCTGTTTCTCATCTGCAGGATAGCGATGGGGTACGCCTACCCCACTGGTAATAACCCAGGCTCAGCACCTGGTAGCCGACATGGCCCATCAGGCCAGGTGCTGATGATCCACGGATGTTTAGCTGGGATCCTCTTCCTCCAGGAGTTGAAATGTGCAGGAGGGGGTGGGGACAGGCTGGGGCAAGTGCTGCAGTGGAACCCACTGGTGCTCAGGGAAGCTCGCGAGGAGGAGCGTCTATGTTTGCAGGAGGGCTGGAGGGACCGCTTCACTCTGGGGAAGCAGCCTTGGAAGCCGGTGCTTTAGCTCCTGGAGGAAAGACATGTGGCCATCAGGTGGTCAAGGTGGTGCCCTGGGGCTGGGGGAAGGGCACGCCAAGTGGAAAGAATGGCAAATGCAAAGAAGAAACGCCCAGGCAGAAGGAGCCTGGCTTGCTGGAACCGGAGGCAGCCCGCGTGGCTGCGTTTAGGAGCTCCAGAGGTGTAAGACTGCAGTGTCAGCAGTAAGACGGTGCAGAGCCATGGAGACCAGGCAACAAAGCCAGCGGGAGGTGGGAAGCAGGAGGTCGATGATCTGATAAACACTGAGAGGGAATGCTTGGGGACAGTAGGCTGTAGGCAGCTTAGGCAGAGAGAGCTCTCAAAACTCCATCACGACCCTTTGCTATTGGAATTCTTCAATGGCTCCCATGCACTCCGTCCATCTCCCAGGACACATGACTAAACTCCCAGCATGGCTTATGGGAACCTTGCCATGTGGCCCCAGCATGCCTTGCCAACCTCTCTTCATGTCACCTTCTCCCCAACGCCTCCCACGCCGACCCTCACCAACACCATAATATGTTAGCAGCCCAGAGTTTCTTCTCATGTCCAGCATACAATCTCCTGATGTCTCCCATCTCTGTCTGGGATGTCCCCCTGGCCCAGAAGGCCTTGCCATTTTGGTCTTTGCTCCTGTGCCACCACCTCTGAGAGAACTCTCGGGACATGCCAGTGGAG
Organism: Macaca mulatta; assembly: GCF_049350105.2. Lineage (NCBI taxonomy): Eukaryota > Metazoa > Chordata > Mammalia > Primates > Cercopithecidae > Macaca > Macaca mulatta. The sequence goes on along the minus strand of NC_133425.1, from coordinate 13,672,743 downwards.
GGGGCCCAGGCTCTCTCTGATCCAGTCCTCGTTCTCCCTTCTTCAAAGCACTCGGTGCTTCCTGGGATAGTCTCATTCCTTCACTGTGGGCCTCTTGCTCACTCCTCCACCTCCCTTGCTAGACGGTAATTCCACCAAGGCAGGGACCTTATCTGTCTGGTTCATCCCTTTATCTCTGGAGCCTAACACAGTTCCTGGAGATCCCAAGAGGCTCCATACACATTTGTTGAAAGAACAAATACCTGTTGGGGATAAAATCAGGGAAGGCCAGGCAGGCCACAGGAAGAATGGCCTGGAGGGTGTTGCCAAAGTCCAGAGAGAGAGAACAAAGACGCCTGGTGCTGGAGTAGGCAGACTGGTCTGGAAGGCAGCTCCCTGGTTCCAAAGAGAGCCGAACACCAGGGAGCAAGTGAGTGAAGGCGGGGAACTAGGCCTTCAGAGGCCCCCTCTGTCACATGGACCTCCCAGGAGGAGACGGGACATCCGGGAAGGGGCCCTGACCCCCTGAGGAGTGTCCAGCTCTTAAAGGGCCATGAGAGATCTGTGAGTTTTCTGGTTGGGCTCCTGGGGCCGCAGCCAAAATTCAGATGAGAAGCCACAGGACTGGAGGCAAGCCCAGCGCACGGAACCTGCCAGACTCCTCTGGGGGCTGCCTAATGAGTCCTCGCCGCCTGTGGCCCTGCTGTCACTCTGCGGCATTCCTATCGTAACACCATCGTCAATGATGCCTGAGAGCTATTCATACACGGCACTGGGAGTTGGGCCTCGCTTTCAAAAAGAACACTCAAGACGATTTTCATAGGAGTATTTTTCTTCCCTCCAAAAAAGGTTAATTTTATTTTGAGCTTCAAGAAGATAAAGATATCATCAAATGAAGAATAGCTATTTTTAAAACGATGGAATGCTGTGAACAAGACGACGAGGCTCCTGGAACCAATGCTCAGGCCCCGCCCCCTGTATTTCCCCGAATTTTGTTTCCTGGCTCGTTTCTGACAAGTGTGTCTTTGCAATGCGTGTCCCGCTCCCCAGCAGGCCCTTCCTCGGGAGCCGCACCTCATGTGAGCTATGGGACAGACAGAGGTGATTCTGCATTTCCAAAGTTCTTTTTCTTTTTATCAAGGAACATCAAGGTATTTTGTAAAATAAAAAGGTCTGGTCTATCGGGAGTAGCAGGCAGCTCAGCTCCCTTAAGAGATACCTGCTTTGGAGTCAGCTGATCTTGTAACTTGTCAATGGCTAGAGAATTCTAGAATATCGATGAGACTACCAAGGACCCCAGCAACAAGGCCTCCTGGCTATGAGATTCCATCCTGCACTTTTTTTTTTTTTTTCTGAGACAGGGTATCTCTCTGTTGCCAAGACTGAAGTGCAGTAGTACAATCATGGCTCACTGCAGCCCTGACCTCTAGAGCTCCAGCAATTCTCCTGCCTCAGCCTCTAGAGTACCTGGGGCTACAGGTGTACACCACCATGTCTGGCTAATTTTTAAAGTTTTTGTAGAGATGGGGTCTCGCTATATTGTCCAGGCTGGTCTTGAACTCTTGGGCTTAAGCAATCCTCCCTCCTCAGCCTCCTAGAGTGCTGGGATCACAGGTGTGAGCCACCACGCCTGGTCTTGCACCCATTCTGATGAGCCTGGCTCACCAATCACATTTCTTCTTTCTGGGCACAAAGACCGGGCTTCCCAGCATGCCTTGCAATTAGACGAGAGCCATAGGCTGACTTCTGGTTAATGTAAGGTAATGGGAGTTGGGGCAGGCCACGTCCAGGCCTAGCCGAAAAAAGGAAATTCCCTGCGATTCTCTCCTCCCCCGCTTCCCCTTCCCCTTCCTCTGGGAGTGTGTAGCCCACACGTGGAGAAAGGAGGGGCCGCCTGATCTACAGTGGACCGTGACATGAATGAGAAGTTAACTCGTGGTGTGCCATCGAGTTACAGATTTACGCCCATGCTGGTTACTGGCACCCGCATTAACTGTGCTAGCTTTTGCATGGCTAACTCAGTGACTCTCTGCTGCATGCCTGTGTGTGTCCAAGGTACTGTGCCTTGAAGGAACGTACTGGCAAACAGATGTGGCCCCTGCCCTCCGGAGCTTAGATCCAGTAGAGCCAACAAGCAGATACGTGAACACATCATAAAGAGAGCTGGGACAGAGATGGACTTGGCTTGGGTGGCTAGGACAGGAAGGCACCTGGGAGGAGGTGGCTTCGGAGACGAGACCTGAAGATTCAAAGGAAGCAATGCAGGAAGCAGAGAGGCCGGCAAGGATGCAGCCAGCCAGGCAGGACACGCTGGCAGCCGGGGAGGCAAGGAGAAGTGAATGGGTTTGAGTTCTATTTCAGAGCTCACTGATCTATTTCAGGAGTGACTTGCTGATGTGTTGCAATAATTCATTTGCTCATTTAGCTGTCCAGTCACATATATTCATGTGTTGATTCATTCAGCATGCATTCTTTGGGGGTCTACTGTGAGCCAGACACTTCCAATAAAAAGACCAATGAGACCTGTGGATCCTGCCTTCGTGGAACTTACAGTCAGTTGGAAAAGACATCCAAAGCGATCATTACAAAACAGTGTGACAAAGCGACGACACACGCCTGATGAAGGGCTACACAAGGTAGCCCTTCTCTTCTCCCGTTGGGGAGAATGGTGTGAGGTGCCTGATCTGAATGGGGGTCAGGGAGCCCTCCCAAAGGGCTGTGGGACATAATAATGACTGCCGTCATTATTAGTAGCAGCAGCAGGAGGAGCTGTTACTAGCAACATTTTTCGAGTGCTTTCTCTGCCAGGCACTGGGCTAGGCACACCTATGCTTACACATCATTTCATTTATCCTCAGCAACCCATTGAGAGATGGCTTTCTTTTCTTTTCTTCTTTTTTCTTTTTTCTTTTTTTTTTTTTTGTAGTTTTACTCTGTTGCCCAGGCTGGAGTGCAGTGGCACAATCTCGGCTCACTGCAACCTCCGCCTCCCCAGTTCAAGTGATTCTCCTGCCTTAGCCTCCTGAGTAGGAGGGATTACAGGCGCATGCCACCACCCCCAGCTAATCTTTCTATTTTTACTAGAGACGGGGTTTCACCATGTTGGCCAGGCTGGTCTCGAACTCCTGGCCTCAAGTGATCCGCCCGTCTTGGCCTCCCAAAGTGCTGGAATGACAGATGTGAGCCACCGCGCCCGGCCAAGAGAGGGGCTTTTTCATGTTCCCATTTCAGAAGAAGGAAGCTGACACTCAGAGGCACCCAGGTCCACAACTCCTTGAGTGGGTGGGTGGAGACAAGAATTGGCCCCAAGAGGCCTGATTCCAGAGCCAGTGCCCTTATATCCACTCTGCTCTAAGACAGTGGGAGAGAAAGGTGGCTCCAGGGCAGGGAGGAGCCTGAAGATGCCAAAGACAGTAGCTTAGAGGGACCACAAGATTCAGAAGCAGAGGGGCCTGGGGTACGGGATGCTGAGGCAGCCCTGGGAAGCCACATGAGAGAATCTGGACTCTATCCAAGGAGTGACAAGCATTTTAAGCCAGAGTGAGAATCAGCTATTCCTGAGACTGAAAACAGCTCTGAGGCTTCAATTTTTAAAAACCACTCTGTTTTATCCCCGGAGCATTGAAAATCTGCCTTTCTTCCTTCAAGCATTAGCCAGCTGGGAGGAGTGGAGCTCATCTAAACCAAAGACCCAATTCTGCTACCCTGGGATGCAGGGAGCGAGCCGCAATCCACGGCAAATCCATGCCAACCTGTGAACTCTGCTTTATAACGGGGGGCGCCTGGGCTCCCAGCACCCAGGCCCGAGCAGTTGTTTCTGGGGAGTCCATTGCGCAGTTGCTAATTGGGAAGCTGACGAGAGAAAATCCTGTTATTGCCACTTTAAAAACTCTCGACAGAGACATCTGAGAGAAACAAATAGTCGGGCATGGTGACCCTCACAGCAGTGGCTTCCCAAACATCACGGAGCTCCTTTTATCAGCTGCTGACTGGGTGCTCTTAGTAAAGCTTCACGAAGTGGCCTCCCCTGATTAACTTGGGGAAAATAATACAATTACAGATTTCGAAAAGAAAACTGTTCTAATGTTTACAATGGGACTTGGCCCCAAATATTCATGAGGAAGGTCCTGAGGGTCCTATCTGGGTCAACCAGCGAGGTAGGGGCCTGGCTGAGGGGCTGGAACATGTCCTGCAGCTTGTTCACCAGGCCTTTTTCTAGGTGATCACTGCCTGGAATGTACCAGGCATGGATGGAAGAGGGGAGGGATGAGGTCATTATCTGAAGGCGTTTTGCAAGGGCAGGGAAGGGAAGGAGACAGCAGAGGAAGGCAGGGCAGGGAAGAAGAGAGGGGAGGAGGGAAGAGAAGTGAGTAGGGGGGAGGGAAGGGGAGGGGAGAGCAGGGCAGGGCAGAGGAAGGCTGAGGAGAAGAGAGCAGAGCAGCTCAGGGCAGGGCAGGCAGGGGAAGGGAGAGAAAGGGAGAGGAGAGCAGGGCAGGAGGGCTAGGGCGGGAGCACTGGGAAGGGGAGGGAGCACTGGGGAGGGGAGGGAAGAGGAGGGGAGAAAACAAAGCAGGCTAGGAGAAAGGCAGGCACAGTAGGGCAGGGCAAGGGAGAGGGAAGAAAGGTATGGGAGGGAGGGGAGAGGAGATCAGAGGAAGGGAGGATGAGGGAGGGCAGGGTCAGAGAGGAGAGGAGAGAACTGAGGAAGGGGCGCGCAGGGCGGGATGCATGTCAAAGGCACCCTTGGCGGGACTCCCCTCCCATAAGCCTCTGCAGACACACTGCCTTGGAGGCCAGGGACACTGCTCCTCTGTGGGGACGAGGGAAGCGAGGCCCTATCGACTCTTTCACCCCAGCAACTCTGCGCTGCCACCATGTCCCAAGCAAGTGCTTTTGTGACGGACTGGGAAGGAGGGAGGAGGGGAGGAAACAGGCCTCGCCCTGCAGAGGCCATCGCGCCTTCGCTCTCCGGACATTGATTGAGTCCATGGGATCAGATTCGGTCCTCCACCTAAGCAGACATCTCTTTGACTACCCTTCTGTGCGAGGCCCTGTGAGTAGAGGTGAACAGCACCTAGTTGTCCCCAAAGTCGTGAACGGTCTATGGTTCATGCACATACTCCAGCCTCCGTCAGGCACCCGTGGTAGAGAGAATCCATCAACCACCTTCATGTCCATGGGATGCCCACCTCCCTCCAGTACTGCTTGTGAGTCCCACAGATGAGAAGGGGCCAGCCAAGGGAAGAAGCAATGGCAAACTCCGGAATGACCCCATGGGAGGCGGAAGGATCATTTGAGCCTGGGAGGTCAAGGCTGCAGTGAGCTGAGATCACATCACTGCACTCCAGCCTGGGCAACAGAGAGACCCCGTCTCAAAAACAAAAACCATCTGTCTGTATATATATATTCCCTGGGCCTTCCATGATGGACGTAAACAGTGATGGGGAGATTCAAGCTCCCTGCACAGCACGCGAGGGCCCTCACCATCCAGCTCCCACCTGCCTCTCCAGCTGCACCCTCTCACCTGGCACAGCTCTACTCCCTGGGCACTCTCACACCACTAAGGAGATGCTCACACCCCAAACTTAATCTTAGGGTCCAACGTAAATGCCTGCCTACATCCCCTGGGATGTAGCTGGTTGCTGCCTCCTCATCTGTTGAAACATCCCTGACTCTTCCCCATCTGCTGCAAGGCCCTCCAGGGTCCTCCTCATGACTGTATCTATCTTCAGTGCCCAGCACAAGGCGCACACCCCTCAGTGACTGTTTACAGCTACTGTGAACCGAGTCGCTTCTATGCGGCCCAACCATTTCCTCTGCCCTTCCCAACACCGTCCAGTGGTTTCTTGGCCCACCTACAACAAACTCCCAAGTTCTTAAGTCCCATAGGAGGCTGTGGGAGAGCCCGAGGCTTTGAGCTCAGCCCCATCGCTTTCGAGATCTTACTCTAAAGTTGCAGGGGAGGGGGCATGACAGATCATAGCCCCAATCCTGGGGCAGCTCAAGAGGGGAATACCCATGAAAGAGCTCGGAGACTGCACCACGGCATTCACATGGTATCATTAAACTGTGCTAAATGTTAGAACAGAAAATAAAACCTGGTCCTGCATCTACAATGAGGATGTGCCCAAATCAAAACTTAACTGCAAGCACAGGAAGGAAAGCATGTCTCTATTTCAGAAAAGGAACAAGGGCTCCACATGGAGCTGAAGGCCCAGTTACACTCTTGTCACACGTGCTTCTCTTAACAATAATAGGCCCATTATCACCAGCTTCCTACATGCCAAGTGCGATGTGAAGTGTTTGCTTCCATTGTCTCAGCATACCCCTGCAACAGCTTTGGGAAATAGTAATATCCCCATTTGGCAAATGAATAAACTGAGGCTCCAAGAGATCCAGTGGCTTCTCCAAGGTGACCCAGCTGAATTCAGAGCCACGTCTGCCTGAGTTCTGCACCTGAGCTCAGGAGTATGAGGCTGTCCTGCCTCTTAAGACCCATGCATTCATGACCACAGGAGACCTGCGGCTTTGCTAAAAACAGAAATTAAAAAATGACCTAGTCCTGCAGTTCACATAGGGTGAACCAAAATACCAGAGTTCTAAAAACTTACCTCCTGGCCCAGTGAGAAATACTTGTGGTTGGATGAAAACTCATCTTTATGTCTCAACAGAACCCCAGCCTTGAACCCAGGAGGCAGAGGTTGCATTGAGCCAAAATGGCACCACTGCATTCCATCCTGGGTGACAGAGTGAGACCGTCGGGGAGTGCTTTTGCTCAAGAAGGGCTGGATATGGCAGCCTGTCTCCCGACAGGCAGGAGCCCACCTGTGATGACTCTTCTACCCTCCATGGTGCTTGGCACAGGCTGGGCCCTCGGCAGGACACAACAAATGATTCCCATGGCAGGAAAGCTATGGGCTCTGTTGCAGCTAAAGCCTATTTTTTTCTTTGATTTTGACTTTGCAGCCAAGGCAGACTGCAGGCTGGACAGCTGGAGGATGGGGGAGGAGAGGAGGAAAAAGGCTAGTTCATGCTTGCTTTTTTTTTTTTTTTTTTTTTTGACAGAGAGTCTCACTCTGCCGCCCAGGCTGGAGTACAGTGGTGCCATCTCGGCTGACCGCAACCTCTGCCTCCCGGGTTCCAGTGATTCTCCTGCCTCAGCCTCCCAAATAGCTGGGACTAAAGGCCAGCACCATAATACCTGCCTAATTTTTGTCTTTTTAGTAGAGACGGGGTTTCACCATGTTGGTCAGGCTGGTCTCGAACTCCTGACCTCAAGTGATCCACCCATCTCAGCCTCCCAAAGTGCTGTTTTTGTAGGCCTGAGTCACCGTGGCCAGCCTCTTCCTTATGCAGTTTGGCCTCATCTGTTGAGACACCCCTGACTCTCACCCATCCGCTGAGAGGCCCTCCAGGGTCCACCTCATCCCTGTATCCATCTTCAGCACAAGGCACACAACCCTCAGTAAAACTACCATATTTTGGAGCAATCTATCAATATTTGGTCAAATTAGACACAGTAGAATACATAACCCTGTAATTCCACCTGGAGGATCTCTCCCAGAGGAATCCTTGTCCTGGGCCGTATGGGCTGCATCAAAGGAGACGCTGCCAATGCACACTCCAAAAATGGAATCAACAGTCCCAGAGGCAGAGTGCAGGTATGCACAGCCACATGGCTGCAGCTGCAATCTGGCACCGGGCGAACCAAGCCAAAGAATGAGGACCGAAGCACAATGCCACGGAAGGAAATGAAAAATACATGCAATGACCCAACATATTCTGGAAGGAAACAAATTTACAGATACACGCTGAGGCTACTGGAGTAGCTGCCTGTGGCAGGGAGAACAGGGACAAGAGGGGATAAATACAGGGCTCTAGAGTGACCAGTGAGGACAGCATGCCAGGAGCTAGGAACAGCATTCACTCATGTGGCAGAATGGAGGGGTGGATCTATTTATTCATTCGTTCATGGATTTTGAGAGGCAAGCTCTCACTATGGTGCTCAGATTGTCTCAAACTCCTGGGGTCAAGCAATCCTCCCACCTTGGCCTCCCAAAGCGCTGGGATTACAGGTGTAAGCCACTACACTTGGTTTCACTCACATTTTGGTATCTGAGGTCCAAAGAGAAAAAACAAAAAGGAAAGATATTTTCTTGTCCATACCTGTTTACTGCCAGGACCCCCCCCCCACCTCCACGGGACCCAAAGATAGGATATGGGGTTCCGACATGTTCTGCCCTGAAAGAGCTCCCAAGGCCAATAATTCCAGAAGCCAAGACTGAGCTGTGGAATTCCACCCAGGAATTCCCAGTGCTCTCAGATACTCTACATTTCAGTCTTCCTGGGGATCCGCTCCCCGTGCCTCCCCAGCCCTCTAAGCAATTGCCTGGGTGGTGTGGGCCCTGGACATCTGAGGGGCTGGCTGGGCTGAGAGATGGCATGCCTGGTGCCCTTCCCTTGCTATCACCGAGTGAATGCCCTCCCCATGCCCTGAATCCCTTCACACTCAATTCCAAGTGTGATGGTCACCCAGGGTCTGGGTTAGAGATTCTCAGAGACTTTAATGGAAGCGGTGGTGGCATTAGGTGGGACCATCTCTAACTGCCTTAATTGTAGCTTCTACAACTAGCATAAATTCTTCACTGCAGAGGCCACAGGCTGAAATGGCTCAGTGGGCAGAGAGACCATAATGGAGACAAAATGTTAGCACCAGCCAACGTGTGTTGGATGCCAGGAACTGAGTAGAGGGACTTATGGACACTATCTCCAACCCGAACAACATTTCACAGATGAGGCTCAAAGGAGGTAAGTATCATGGCCAGGACCCCACAGTGAAGGGACTCCAGGGCCATGTTCTTTCCACTCCGCTTGGCCATTGTATGTCCCCAAGAAAGCTCCTTCAGGGTAGGACATGGCTAGGGAGGAACAAGTACCCTTCGAAGCCAGCCAGGAGAGAGAAGGTGGCGTGGCATTTGCACCCCTCCCTGGAGCTGATGGAGATAAAAGAAACCAGGAGTGAATCAGACACCCCAAAGACAATCCCATACTGCAATGGCCAGGCTGAAGGTATAAACTGCAGGAACAGAGGGTGCCAGGAACGCTGGTGAAGCGGGAGGGACGCTCTGGCGGACCACAGCCCTTTGAGAGCAGGAGCTCGCAGGGCCAGCTCTGTCTGCTTTTTAAGGGAAGCTGCAAATCTGGATCATTAGGCGAGATCTCTCCCTTCTCAGATCAGCTGGCAGCTAATTCAAATGCCTGAATATCACGGTACAGATCAAACAAAATATATCTGCAGGCCATCCAGAAGCAACAGAAAAAAGAAATCAATAGGCCATCAAAAACAGTCTGCAAGCTTGTTGCCGCCCCGCTGCTACAGTTCATCGAGCTGTGCTGCTGAGAGGTGACAGCGGTCCATGCTTCTGAAGGCCAAGCACCTATCTACAGAAACAATCCAGACATGCTGGGAAGGGTGGGGCCCAGCTCGCCCTCCGGAGCAGGGCCGGGGATGTGTGACGGTGAGGCTTCTCTGGACTCCTCCCTGTGACTGCAACGGCTACAGACAGAACAGCCACCCGCCACAGCCCACCAGGCGCCATTCAAAATACGGCATCTTCAAAAACACTCTTCCCAAGAAGGTAGCGGTACCTCCAGTTTACAGGTAAGAACACTGAAACTCACAGAGATGAATTAGCTTGCCCATGGCCATGTTAACTAGCACCAGAGCTGGGATTCGAACCCAGGTTCACACGGCTTCCAGGCCCAGCTACTCAGCTGTCCCATTTGCCCCTTTGTTGACACAGGAGAGATTTGCAAAAGCTCCACTCAATTAAAAGCCCTTGACTTGGCCTTGACCATGTGCCTGGTGCCATGCTGGGAACTGGAGAAAGGAGACAGCAGGGCACAGAAGCGCCACCTGTCAGGGCCTTTGAGTTTAATGCAAACCAAATGGATAAGGGGAGGGAGGGAAAGGAAAGGGGTTATTTTAATGTCCTACGTCAGAGCATTACATACCCTAGACAAAGGTTCTGGAGTTTTCTCATAAGAAGGAAAGTAAAAAATAAATCAGGGCCGAAAAAGGAATCATTCCAGCTGCAGTCAAGACATGTCCCAAGTCAGGTTCTTAGCTTAGTATCTGGCCCTTTGCAGAAAAAGGTTGTTAACTCTTACCCCAGGGGATGGTGAAGGCTCAGTATGGAAAGATCTGGGATCTACACACAAGCCACTCATCAACCACAAGCATCTAAACAATAACATCAACAAGAAACAGAGTCTGGCATTGCAATCTGTTACAGCAGCTAGCTCAATTCCAACACATATGGAAAACAGAACTGGGGAGGATGCGATTCTGCATTAGCCATTGACTGTCCAGATCTGGGACCACAGGGCTAGGACACAACTACCAGCAATGCCAGACAGGAGTCAAGCTTCTCCTTCTCTGACTATAAATAGCAGCTCGCATCTACTGAGGGCTTGCTCAATGCCAGGCACGGTGCAAAGTGCTTTGATGTGATGGGAAAGAACCCAGGCCAGGAGTCAGACCCTCTGTATTTCAATCCTGACTCTGCCACTTACCAGGTCTACAGCCTCAGAAAGCATTTCAGTCTTATCACCTCTGAAAGAGGGATGATGACAATAGTTGCAGTGCCCAACACAAAGTAAGCACTTAGCTCACCTTAGCTATCATCATCTTTGTTAGGCCATTTAATTCTCACAATAACCTACAGGTTCCGTACAATCATTTTCCCCACCAGCAGGTAAGCATACAAGACATGGTCTTTGCTCTGCAGTTCAGAGCTCTGTCAGACAAACGAATGCAAAAATGACTGATGATCAGAAAACAGATACACACTGTTACGGACAAGCCTCAGGAAAGAGATTTGAAGGATGAGAACGTTTCAGCTGGATTTGGTAGGTAGGTTGGGAGCAAAGTGTGGTTAGAATAACCTTTCCAGGCCGGGCAGACAGATTCCACCTCCTCAGCTGTCTTCTTCACGACCATTCCCTGACCATAGTTGACGTTCTTAAGCCTGACTTAAGCCCTTGATATGCTGCCTTTGCTGAACACGATTCTAAGAAATCACCTCTAGATAAAATGCTGGAAACCTCAGTGATTTCTTTCATCTTTCATTTCTTTCCTTTTGGGCAATCAAATAGCCAAAAGCCTTTTCAAGTCTGATTCTATTCCCTCCGTATCACATGAGGTGCCTTTAATGAAGCTTAGGTGGTCAGAATTTATAATAGATAACTTTTCTTCTTCTAACTCTTGCCTGTCCAGCACACATCCCCTTCACGGCCCTGTTAGGAGCACTAGAATAATCCTTTCAAACATCTCCCACTTCTCATTTCCAGACGAAGTAGTTGGGGACAGACTACTCCTCCCTCCAGTTGCAGGGGCAGGCACAGGATTCAACCCAGCTTTTTTTTTTAGGGTGTTCTGTCTCCCTGGACATAGTGATTGGCTCAAGAATGGACACACTGACCAGGCGCCGGTGGCTCACGCCTGTAATCCCAGACTTTGGGAGGCTGAGGCAGGTGGATCACCTGAGGTTAGAAGTTCGAGACCAGCCTGGTCAACATGGTGTAACTCCGTCTCTACTAAAAATACAAAAACTAGCCAGGTGTGGTGGCACACATGTGCAGTCCCAGCTACTCAGAAGGCCAAGGCATGAGAATCACCTGAGCCTGGGAGGCGAAGGTTGCAGTAAGCCGAGATCATACCACTGTACTCCAGCCTGGGTGACAGAGTGAGACTCTGTCTCAAACAAACAAACAAAAATTGAAACTTGTACTCTGAAAAACTACAAAATATGATCAAAAGAAATTAAAGAAGGCCTAAATAGAAAAAATTCCATGGTCATGGATGGGAAGACTTAATATTATGAAGATGGTGATACTCCTCAAATTGATTGGCAGATTCAACATCATTCCTTATCAAAACCGCAGTTGCCTTTTTTTTTTTTTCCAGAATCAATAAGCTGATCCAAAAACTCATATGAAAACTAAGGAATCCACAGAAGCCAAACTAATGTTGAAAAAGAACAAAGCTGGAGGAGTCATACTTTTCAATTCCAAAAGGTACTACCTGTACAAAGCCACAGTCATCAAGGAACCATGTGAAATGATTACTATGCTAATTGCTTCACTAGAGTAACCATTTTCCTATCTCTATATATCCTATAGCATCATGTTGCAAACCTCGAATATACAAAATAGGATTTTTTTTTTTAAAAAGGAACTGGCATAAAGATGTTTAGATCAATGAAAAAGAACTGAAACTGTAGAATTGTGAGAAACTCTCACATTTATAGTCAATGGATTTTCCACGAGGATGCCAAGAAAATTCAATGTGGAAACAATAGTCTTTTTTCAAACAGGCCCTCACCAGACACCGAAATGCTAGCACCTTGATCTTGGACTTCCTAGCCTCCAAAAGAACGAGTTTCTTTTATTTAAAAACCACCCAGTTTGTGGTATTTTGTCACAGCAGCCTGAACAGACTGAGATACCACCTGACCTGGCGATTCCACTCCTAGATGGAATGAAATAAAGAAGATAAACATTTGTCCACCCGAAAACATTGAGTGGGAGTCTCTCTTTGTTTTTTCCTTTATATTTTTTGTAGAGACAGAGTCTCACTATGTTGCCCAGGCTGGTCTTAAATTCCTGAGCTCAAGTGATCATCCTACCTTGGCCTCCCAAGGTCGCAGGAGTATGAGCCACTGTGCCTGGCCTAGGATTCTTCACAAAAGCCAAAAAATGGAAATAACTCCAATTGGTCTACCAACTGATGAATGAATAGGCAAAATATGGCATAGCCACACAATGAAATATTTGATGAGAAAAAGGAATGAAGTACAGCGGTCCTACTCATCCACAGGATACATTCCAAGACCCCTAGGGGATGTCTGAAACTGCAGATAGCACCAAACCTTATATATATATGTTATGTTTTCTCCTATACATACATACTTATGACAAAGTTTAACTTCTAAATAAGGCACTGTAAGAGATTAACAACAATAATCAAACAGAAGAGTTATATACTACAATAAAAGTAATGTGAATGTGGTCTCTCAAAATATCTGACTGTACTGTACTGTGGGTAACTGAAACTGCAGAAGGTAAAACCTTGGATGAGGGGGGTTACTGCACCAATACACGCCATGACACAGACAAACCTTGGGAATACGATCCTTCTGTGACTCACAAAAGACTTCATAGTGCATGATTCCACTGATATAACATTTCCAGAACAGGCAATCCTAGAGATACGGAAAGCAAGTGAGAGGTTGCCTAGGGCTGGGGGCTGGGGAGAAATGGGGAGAGGCTGTGTATGGATACAGAGTTTCTTTCTGGGTGATGAAAACATTCTAAAATTGCTCCTAGTGATAACTGCACGATTCTGGAAATATAGTAAAAGCCACTGAATTTGAGACTTTAAAGGGGTGAATTACCTGGTACATGAACTATATCTTTTAAAAAAGGAATGAAATTCTGTTATATGCTACAACAGGACTGAACCTTGAAAATACTATACTAAGAAGCCACTCGGGAAAGACTACGTATTATACTATTCCATTGACAGGAAATGTTCAGAATAGGCAGATCCACAGATGCAGAAAACAGATGAGTGGTTGCTAGGGGTTGAGGTCCGGGGTTTGGCAGGAGGATGTGGTGACTGCCAAGTGGTACAGGGTTTCTTCTGGCGGTGATAAAAATATTCTAAAACTTGGGGTGATGGTTGCACAACTCTGAATATACCAAGAGCCACTGAATTGTGCATTTTAAATGGTTAAATTGTATGGTATGTGAATTATATCTCAATAAAGCTGTTTAAAATAAAAAAGAATGGACACATGACTCAGACAAACAGAACAAATGGAATCTAATCCTAGGACTTTTCTGGGACTATTAGAAAGGAGAAGCTCTCTTTCTCAGCGAGTACTGCCAGGAGAAGTCTGGGCCTGCCAGAGGTTCTAGCTTGAAGAAAGCCTCTCTGACAATGAATCTTACACAGAAAAAAAAGCAGAGAGAAGGAAGGAGGGAAAGAATGAAGAGGAGGCCCCGTTCTGCTGAGATCGCTCCAGCCCTGTAGCCAGCTTTACCTGAAGCTGCACCATCTCTGGCTCTTTTCAATCACAGAAATCAAATTCCTCTCATGCCTTTGCTAGTCTAGAAGGAGTTTTCCTCAGCTTCTCACTGAAATGTTGACACTTCCTGGGCATCTCCCACTTATTGTTCTGGTCACAGACCTTCCTTCCCTGGGCTTCCCATTCTGGAGCCCCATCCTGCCCCTCAACACCCTGACTTCTCAGTGCATGGGCTTATCTGCAAAGCATCTTCCCACCACTCAGCAGCAGCCTCCCCTCAACCGCTTCCCCCACCTAGACTGCACCTGGAGCAGCTGCTTAAAAATAAACACGAGCGATGTTATTCTCTCCACAGTCTTCCCACCCTATTAATTATTTATCCAGCACCTGCTTCAAAAAAAGGAACTTAGCAGGGAAGGAACAGGAGGAGGAACTGGAAGGAGTGAGGCAGCTCAGAGCAGCAGTGGTGGGTGGCAGCACCCAGCAGGGTAGGGGCAGGGGGGTGTACAGTTGAGGCAACCCTGGGGGTGGGGGTGGTGGATGGGAGGGTCCTCTCTGTGGCAGTGGTGGGGCCCACTAGCTGCTTGTCAGAATGATGTTTTTAAGTTCACAAAATAAGACACACAGGATTAGGGAAAAAAGGCAGAAAAGCACATACTCTTAAACACAGGTATCAGAACTGTGATGCAGCAATGTGAGTGCTTCTTTGCAGATGCATTCAATAACAAGATCTACTGGCAGCTCTAATCGCTCCTGTAATTCTCAAGTAGTGACCCTTAACCATGAGCTTTAACGATGGCTGCAAACACCGCAGCAACTGCAATGTGATACGAAAATACATGTGATTGCTTTCTATTGGGGACAAAGAAGGAGGCACCATTACTGCTATTAGAATTTGTCATCTAAGTTCACATTTAAAGTCCATGCTTCACGTAGAGGGTAGTGAGAATAAAAGTGTAAATCTTTTCCACTGATCACTTGAATTTCTTCCTCAGACCCCAGGACAAGAATTCATGGGCTAAAAGATCGGGCTGAGCCCCACAGCGGGCCACTCAACCTCAGTGAAGACACACTGAGGCACAGTAATGTGACAGGCTGGTCTACACTGGCGTCAAGATTCAAACCCAAGTACTCTGACCCCAGAACCCACGCCCTCCTCCACCGCCCCTCACTACCACTGTCCCAAGGGAAGTAAATGCCCAAAGGAGACCTCATCAGACCCTATTTTGAGTTGCAGCCTCGGTTCCAAGCCTCGCACATCTGGACAGACCATGTTGCTTGCCCGGCTCAGAGGCGGTCCTGAGCCTGGACACTAAGCAGGTCCTGTGTTCTCACCAAGAACTAAAACCTTTCTATTGCAGTGGCAGGAAAAGCTGCAGGAGTCAGACAGAGAAGGCCTTGACTCTGTATCTAGTGTTGAGCTGGTGCAGGCCTGCACGTCCCCTGGTACCCACTCTGCCTGTTGCTTCTTAGCTGAACTGGATCACAGCCTCCACATCTCAGTGTGAAGGTCCCTAACTGACCCTGGGACTAACTCATGTTATTTGCTTAATAAGTAAACAAACAAACCCGTAAAATTCTCTGCTAGGCTGAAAATTCCATGAGGGCAGGAACCATGTAGATCTTTTACCACTGCCTTTTTTTTTTTTTTTGAGACAGTGTCTCGCTCTGTCACCCAGGCTGGAGTAGTACAGTGGTAGATCTCGGCCCACTGGAACCGCCACCTCTCGAGTTCAAGCGATTCTCCTGCCTCAGCCTCCCAAGTAGCTGGGACTACAGGCATGTGTCACCATGCTCAGCTAAATTTTGTATTTTAGTAGAGATGAGGTTTCATCATGTTGGCCAGGCTGGTCTTGAACTCCTGACCTCAGGTGATCCACCCGCCTCAGCCTCCCAAAGTGCTGGGATTACAGGTGTGAGGCACCACGCCTGGCCTACCACTGCCTTAAACATAATTTGTTTGTTTTTAAAGAGACAGGGTTTCACTCTGTCACCCAGGCTGGAGTGTAGTGGTGCGACCCTAGCTCACTGAAGCCTTGAACTCCTGATCTCAAGCAATCCTCCTGCCTCAGCCTTCTAAGTAGCTGAAGTTACAGGGGCACACCACCTGTAGCCAGGCATGGTGGTACATGCCTGTGGTCCCAGCGACTCAGGAGGCTGAGTTGGGAGAATCACCTGAGCACAGGGAGGTCAAGGCTGCAATTTTTGTATTTTTAATGTTTTTGTAGGGTTGGGGTGTCACTCTGTTGCCCAGGCTGGTTTTGAACTCTTAGCCTCTACCAATCCTCTTGTCTTGACCTCCCAAAGTGCTGGGGTTATAATTGAACAATCTGAATGAAGAGCCCACAAGAAGAGGTGGAAGCGGTGAGAGGCTTGAGACTTGCCTGCAGCTGGGAGCTTCCTGTTTCATCCTGAGAGAGCAACACAGCATATAGCCACACCCCGACAGGCCAACAGAACACACAGTCACTCTGCCCACAACAGGCGTAGCTCAAAGCCTGACAAGCAGACAAGTGAGCAACAGTTGCCCTCCACCGAGGGGGCCAAGGTGAGGCGGGGAGGAAGAAGACAGAAAAGGGTCTCATTGGAAGGGTCCAGTCTTCCAATAGCAACCACAACAATGACACAGAACGGTGCTTCTCAAACTTGCTTGTTTATGCAACCCACCTGGGGGCCTGTTAATGTGCAGATTCTCATTCAGCAGGTCTGCGATGAGGCCTGAAATCTGCACATCCAATAAGCTCTTGGATGAGTCTGAGGTCCCTGGTAAACAGATCACATTTTAAGTTGTAAGATATTGAGAAAGAATAGACACGCGATAAAATTTTAGAATCATTCTTTGAGGTCTTATTTGATACTGTTCAACTCAAGCCACATTTTGGCTGGAAAGTCTGGCACCAACGCATGAAAATGTTCACCACTGTGTTCTCTGCTCATCCACATGACGGCATGAGGTTGACAGCAAAAGGAGCCAGTGAAGGTTACAGAAAAGTGGACTCCTGTCAGAAGTCCCAGCCCTGGCTTTCCGAGCACCTACGTACCCTCACCGTGTACCTGGGGCCAGTTATTCCCTCCTCCTGGGTGATCCTCAGCCACTGGTCTGCAGGCAAGCTCCATCAGCATTATCTAAGGACCTTTCACAAATGCAGGGCCAGGAGCAGTGGCTCATGACTATAATCCTAGCACTTTGGTAGACTGAGGCACGAAGTTTGATTGAGTCCAGGAATTCAAGACCAGCCTGTACAACACAGCCAGGTCTTGTCTCTGCATAAATTAAAAAACAAAAAATTAGCTGGGTGTAGTGGCATGTGCCTGTAGTCCCAGCTGCTCAAGAGGCTGAGGCAGGGGGATCCCTTAAGCCCAGGAGTTTGAGGCTGCAGTGTGCTATGATCATGCCACTATACTCCAACCTGGGTGACAGAGCAAGATCCTATCTCTAAAAAGTTTAAAATTAAAATAAATGCAGGCTGGGCACAATGGCTCATACCTGTAATCCTAGCACTGTGCAAGACCGAGGCAGGTAGATCCCTTGAGCCCAGGAGTTTGAGACCAGCCTGGGCAACATAGCAAAGCCCTGTCTCTACAAAAAAAAAAAAAAAAAAAAATAGCCAGGCATGGTGGTGCACGCCTGTGGTCCCAGCTACTCAGGAGGCTGAGTCGGGAGAATCGCCTGAGCACAGGGAGGTCAAGGCTGCAAGAGAGCTGTGATTGTGCCACCGAACTCCAGCCTGGGTGAGAGTGAGATCCCATCTGTAAATAAATAAAGAAGTAAATAGATGCAGATTGTGGGGCTTCACTGTAGAGATTCTAATTTACCAGGTCTGGGGTGTGGTCTGATCATGTGAATATGCTTAAACCCCAGTGATTCAGATCACACCCAGAGTGGGAAACCATCAGGCAAATGACAGCTGCGGTGGACCTGTCCTTGGTGCTGACCAGTGGAGAGCTATGTGGCCTAAATACGGACTAAAGGAGGATCCCCTAGAGGCCGTCATTTTACCACTTGACTTGCGAATCTGGAAAAGATGCAGCTATGTCTTGCCCTGCTTGGGTGCTGGCATTACTGGCACCTCCGTCAGTCACCTGGAACTTAGCAGTGAAGCCTAACCCACCACAAAACGAACAACAATGATGTTCAATTACTTCCAGAATCAGTGCATTGGGGGCATCTGCGAGAGTCTCCAAAACAACGTAAAAGACGATGTATAGCTCTCCAGACCTGCCTGGTCATCAACGGTATTGCTGAGGGAAATGCCCCAGAGAGCGAACCCATCTTGTATTGGTTGTTCCAGTTTGAAGAATGCCTGTATAGAACTCTAACTTGTGCCTTCTGCCATGATTCCCCACTGCAGGAGGAGGGAATGAGTGGAGGGCATAAGGGGAAGGGATGAATGGTGGAAACGAGATTTAAGCAGAATGCCAAGTCTGCCTGGGTGGCTCATTTTTCCAGCCCCCTAAAAAGATTTCTGCAGCTGTCCAAAAGGAGCTATGGCTCCATTACCCAGCATGCAAAGCCCCTTCTGCTATCAAGTAGCAGATCAAACCTAGATGATAGTTCACTCCCAGCTTCTGAAAAACCTACCACCTCTCTACTTACAGCCTCATCTTTCAAGCAGAACTGAGTAATTTTACTTTAGTTGGCAACAGTGGCCAAAACATTTTTTAATTTGCAAATTGAAGAAATTCTACGCTGTTTGGTTTATAAGTTAAAGCCTCCTATGACCTGACTTAGAGACAGCTGCAGAGTTGAATCTCTTTTATGCTATTCAGAGATGACTAGAGACTACCTACGTTTTTGTTTATGTGTGCATTATCTGTTCTCCTTCCCACTCAAAAATTGTAAGCCTATGCAAACAGGGCCCTTAACTGTTTAATTTCCCCACTGTATTTTCAGTGGCTGGCACATAGTAGGTGCTCATGAAAGATGTGTAGAATGGATGAATAAATGGTGTCCCCTTGATATGCACGCAGCCCTCTCTGTATTAACTAGCCCAGTGTCTCCTGCTACTGGTCATCCCCTACACTGCTTCCCAAGCAAGCATTTTTTTTTTTTAAATACAAAACCGTTTTAAAAACCATGCCACTTTTTTTGCTTTCCGAATAAAAGTCCAAACTCCTTAGCTAAGCATAAAAGGTAACTGGCCCTGCCTGGCTGTTCTGCCTCACCTGCTAACGTGCAGATGCTCTGCCACGTGTACCTGCTGCTAGTGGGACATGCTGACTTCTCAGTGGGCCTCATGGGGCTAGACGAAGTTGCGCTGTTCCATAAACTTGGCTCTCAGAAGTGCTGTTTCCTCTGCCTGGAATTCATCCATCTCATTCAACAGCTGAATGCTGCTTCTCCCTCAAGACTCAAATCTGATGGCACCTCAGTTTTCATGCTTCCCCAGTCTCTCTTTCCCTTCTCCCCACAGGCTGTCTCCCCTTGATATTTTGCCTGCTCACTACCCATTTCCTTTTATCCTGGTAACAGTGCTACAGCCTTTCCTTAGGGAATCAACCTTCTTGTCTGAGAGTGGACAGAAATTATCTACCCCTCCATCCAGGGCTGAACCAATGACCTGGCCAATCACAGTCACTGTGATTCGTCCTGGGACAGGCAGGAGACTCAAGCTAGGCCACTGAGCATCAGTGCTGAGACGGAAACTACTGGGAAAGCAATTTGCTCTTTCTGCCTGAGGCGCCTAGCGGATACAATGGAAGCCTGAGGCAGCCGATCATCTTTGTCATCAGAAAGGTGGCTGCCTAAGAAGGAAGCCAACTGAGAAAAAGCAGGCAGAGAGAAAAATAGGAACAGAGACAACGGGCAAGACTCAGTTTATTTCTCATGTCAGCAAATACACAACAAGGAGACTGGTCAAGATACAGATGTCTGATGATGCTGAGCTCCCGACTCCAGCCACTCCTGGAGCTTAGCATTCCTAAGCCTCTCGTTCCACAAGCCAATACATGATCTTGTTGGATTAAAAATAGTTTGACTTTGGTATTGCCACTTGCCGTAGAAAGCATCCTCGATGATATACTCTCCCGTGTGCTCCCACATCCTAATTTAACCTCCCCCATAGCATTGACTTGGGGGGCCCTATGAGAACTCCCTGAGGGCAGGAAATGTGTCTTATTTGTCTCCAAGGTCACAAGACTTGGTGTATCATAGATATTCAATAAAGATTTGTGAAATAAAAAATGAAGGAATGTTTATATAGAAATTAATGGAGCTTTTCATTTACTGTTTTACTTTAGGGCCTTTCTGCCAAGAACTCTTAGACGCCTCGGGATCTTGGTTGCAGCCAGGTGGCTGTCCTCCCCAGAGCCCTTACTGTTCAGTCCTCTGAAGTCATCGGTCCTGGAGAAAACAGGAAGGGCAGGTCCAGGCTGCTGAGAAAGCGCCCATTAGCGTGCTACCTGCTCACCTGGGCTTCACTCAAGGGCACACTCATCTCCGGACCCCTTCCCAACACTGGTGAGGGGCAGGAGCATCTGGACATCAAGAATTGAGCGCATGCCTGAACCTGTCTGCTCCCCATACTTCTGCAGCTTTGCTCATGCTGTCCCCTCCCTCGAATGCTCTTCCCTTGTCTACTTAATTATTCAAAGCTCAGAGGAAAAAAAATCACCCGCTCCAAGAAGTCTTCCCCGAACCCTGCAGGGAACCAAATTCAAAAGCCCTCAGAAGATCGGCAGATCACTTGAGATCAGGAGTTCGAGACCGGCCTGGCCAACATGGTGAAACCCCGTCTCTACTAAAAATATAAAAATTAGCCAGGCATGGTGGCAGGTGCCTGTAATCCCAGCTACTTGGGAGGCTGAGGCAGGAGAATTGCTTGAACCTGGGAGGCAGAGTTGCAGTGAGCTGAGATCGCACCACTGCACTCTAGCCTGGGAAACAAAGCAAGACTAGGCTAGACAAAAAAAAAAAAAAAAAAAAGCCATTAGGGCCACAGAAGTGAGAGAAGCAGGGCAGGCTGGTGACCTAGGACCATGCGCTCCAGTGAAGGGCCCAGCCTCCATTCAGTGCCTGACAATGGTTGCAACGAGGAAGTGTGAGATAAAGAGGAAGACCAGCCTCGCTTGCTGGGGAGGCCGTGTACCCTGAGCTGCAGGCATGGGTTTATCATACTTCTCATCACCACCACCGTGAAACACAAACCCTGACTTGGGCGGAATGTGACCTGTGGGCTGCCAGCTGACTACCCTGTGCTTCAACTTTGTCCACGGCACGATTTTAGGACCCTCTCACTGCATAGTATAGTCACCTACAAATGCGTGTGACCTTTCTGCGAGTCCCCATCTCTGCCAAGTCAGGCTCCAAGTCTCCATGTCTACTGATTCCTCTCTCAGTCCTCAATAGCTCTGCACTCACCGAAACCTGCAGACATTTCTTTTTTTTTTTTTTTTTCAGACAGAGTCTCATCCTGTCACCCGGGCTGGAGTGCAGTGGTGTGATCTCGGCTCACTAAAACCTTCGCCTCCAGAGTTCATGAGATTCTCCTGCCTCAGCCTCCCGAGTAGCTGGGATTATAGGCATCTGCCACCACATCTGACTAATGTTTGTATTTTTAGTAGAGACTGGTGTTTCACCATGTTGGCCAGGCCAGTCTTGAACTCCTGACCTCAGGTGAGCCACCTGCCTTGGTATCCCAAAGTGCTGAGATTCCAGGCGTGCGCCACCACGCCCAACACAGCTGCAGACATCCTGCCTCTCACATTCCCCTCTCATGAGACTCCCAGCCATACTGACCCCATCCAGCTGTCCTCTAGGCGTCAGTGACATCTCCAAAAATACAAACTGGATTTTGTCACTACCTGCTTAAACTCCTTCAATGGCTCCCCGGCCAGCACACAAACACATCTAACATGTTTAAGCAAATAACTATGTTCATAAAATGTGCTAATACTATAAAAGGAAAAAATAAGGAGCAAAAAGAAAGCATGTAATAGAGGGAACTAACTTATTTTGGGTAGCTGGGAAACAGTTCTTCAAGGACACAGAATTCCAGATGAGGCCAGGTGCGGTGGCTCACACCTGTAATCTCAGCACTTGGGGAAGTCGAGGTGGGCGGATCACTTGAGGTCAGGAGTTTGAGACCTGGACAACACGGTGAAACCCCATCTCTACTAAAAATACATAAACTAGCTGGATGTGGTGGTGCACGTCTATAATCCCAACTACTTGGGAGGCTGAGGCAGGAGGATTGCTTGAACCTGGGAGGTGGAAGGTGCAGTGAGCTGAGACTGTGCCACTGCACTCCAGGCCTGGGCAATAGAGCGAGACTCCAAAAAAAAAAAAAAAAAAAAAAAAGAATTCCAGTTGAGACCTGCCAGAGGAATGTGGCCACAGGAAGGGTTGAGGGATGGAGTATCCTAAAGGAACTGTATGTGCAAAGGTCCTGAGGCAAGAAAGAGCTTGAAGGTTTGAGGGGTCACATGAGGTGAGGCAGGGATGCTAACTCCTTGGCCCCAGGGATGCTGAGGGGATTAAATGAGAATGTGCAGGCAGTCCTTGGCACCCTGCCTGGCATGCAGTTAGCACTCAATGAATAGCCACTATTCTTATTAAGATGGTGCCACTGATGTGAAGCAGGGCTTGTTTATTTCCTGCTGATAGGAAAAAGGCGGCCCAGTTCACCAGGGAGAGCTAAGAGCCAGCATCAAAGGCTCCTTTGTGACACAAAACAGTTCCCATTTTCACCGGCTTATGAGGATCAGGCACTTAACTCAAAAAAGCTTCAAAACTCATTACCAAAAGGAACTTCACTTTTCCCTTAGAAGGCAAAAGAGCTGAAAAATTAAATGATGAGAAAGTTCCAAGGGGGTGGTTAAGCTGAATGTGGTTGTGAGCCGGCAAGTGAGACTGGGCCCTGTACTGCCAGGACACTCAAAGCTTGCTGGGCCCCGATTTGGAGAGAGGAGCTTTGGGGCGGGTTTACTCTGGATCCACGTGAAAGAGTGTAATCTGCGGCCCAATGTTCCTTCATGCCAATACCCACAAATCCAGCCTCCACTGATGCAAGCAGCCATGCCTGTCTCTCAGTGAGCAGAGCCTAATGGGGAACTGCTCCCCCAGAAAACAAGTCCAGTGAGGAAGGAGACACTTAAACGAGTGTGTGCACCAAAGCTCTGGGGGCTGCAAAGGGAATAGGGGCCAGGCACGCAGCAGGCACAGGGAGGATGGAGAGATCGTGGGTTCTAGGGCGAATGGAGCCAGAGTTGCTACTCCAATGAGGTGACACCAAGAGTTCGTTGTTGTTGAGACAGGAACTCACTATCTTGCCCAGGCTGGTCTGGAACTCCGGGAATCAAGGGATCTTCCCACTTCAGCCTCGCATAGCACTGGGGGCTCTATCTTTGTAAAGACAAAGGATGGCATCCAGAAAACATAAAGGGATCCTAGAAACCAACAAAATACCCTAGAAGAAAAATAGCCAAAGGACACACAAAGGCAAGAAAGGGAAGAGGAAATCCAAATGACTGAAAATCACAAGCAGTTCATCAGCCTTATCGGTAACTGGGAAAATGTGAATCAAAAACAAAACGAGGGCTGGGTGCGGTGGCTCACGCCTGTAACCCCAGCACTTTTGGAGGCCAAGGCAGGTGGATCATCTGAGGTCAGGAGTTTGTAACCAGCCTGGCCAACATGGTAAAACCCCATCTCTATTAAAAATACAAAAATTAGTTAGGCATGGTAGCACGCGCCTATAGTCCCAGCTACTTGGGAGGCTGAGGCGGAAGAATCGCTTGAACCCAGGAAGCGAAGGTTGCAGTGAGCCGAGGTGGTGCCACTACACTCCAGCCTGGGCAAGAGTGAGACCCTGTCTCAAAACAACAACAACAACAAAATGAGATACCATTTTGTACCCATTGTGTTGGCGAAATATAAACAAATTTTAAGTTGAACAAAGCCAAGTGTTGTTGCGAATGTGAGACAACGGGAATTCTCATCCATGACTGAAAGTGAACCACTGGTGCTGCCATCTTGGAGAACAATGTGGCAAGAGCTAGGCAAGCTGATGACAAGCATACCTTACAAGCCAGCAACCCCATTCATGGGCAGACAACCTAGAGAAACCGAGTCTCAAACCTGTGTACCAAGACATGTGTACAAGGATGCTAATGCAACAATGCCTGAATAGGGAAAAATTGCAAACAACCTAAATGTCCATCAAAGACAGAGTACGTAAATGCAACACTGAGTAGTCATACCATAGACTATCAATAAGTGTAGCAGTTAACGAATTAGAATGCCCTGAGCCTAAATGAATAAATCTCAAAATATGTGATACTGGCGAAGAACGGTAGTTGTGAAAGGCTACCTAAAGAATAATATCAGGCTGGGCGCAGTGGCTCACACCTGTAATCCCAGCACTTTGGGAGGCCGAGGCAGGTGGATCACGAGGTTAGGAGATCGAGACCACGGTGAAACCCCATCTCTACTAAAAATACAAAAAAATTAGCCGGTCGCAGTGGCGGGCACCTGTAGTCCCAGCTACTCGGGAGGCTGAGGCAGGAGAATGGCGTGAACCCGGGAGGCGGAGGTTGCAGTGAGCCGAGATCGTGCCACTGCACTCCAGCCTGGACGACAAAGCGAGACTCCAGTTCAAAAAAAAAAAAAAAAGAAAGAAAGAAAGAAAGAATAATATCATTGATGTGAAGCAGTAAAAAGAAAACCCTCTCATAATCATATGTAATATAAGGACACAGAACGATTCTGCAGAGTGGTTCCCTTCTGGGACAAATGGTGCAACAAGGGTTTCGCTGTATTTATAGTGTTTAATTTCTGAATGTTAACATTTATTAATCTGGATGGTGACGTGTGTGTTCATTACATTTTCCTGTGTATTCCAGGACACATCTGAAACATTCCATAACAATTTTTTAGGAGCTTGGAAGCAAATATGATAAAATGTGGACAGCTGTTAAGTTTGTGTGGTGGGAATACAGGTGCCTGGTATCCTATCCATTGTATTATTTTTCCCTTTGTTTAAAAAATCATCACCATACGGCCGCTTTGGGACACTGTTTGGCAGTATCCACTACAGTGCAATATAAACATACCCTGTGACCAGCAAGTCCATTCCTAAGGATCTTATCCCACAGAAATCAGGACTCAGAGCCAGCAGAAGACATATGGAAGAACTACTAATCGCAGCACTATCTGTAACTGAGCCAGACCAGAAGCCACTGAACTATCCACTGACAGTAAAAGATAAATAAATTGTGGTGTAGTCATACAATGGAATATTACAGAGCAATGAAAATGAACCAACAACTGCTACTTGCAACAACATGGATGAAGCTCACAGGTGTGACGCTGAGAGAAAGAAGCCAGACACAAAGGAGTACACACAGGCAAAAGCACACTATGGTATCAGAAAGCAGCACAGTGGCCCTTTAAGAAGAGGCGGCTCTGGAGCTCTCATAATGGTCTATTTCTTGGTCTATTGCTGTTTGCCTAGGTGTGTTCATTTTGTGAAAATCCATCAAACTGTACCTTAAAATTGGAGGTATGCTATACCACAACTTAAAAAACAGCCAAAAAAGGCCTGGCATGGTGGCTCATGCCTGTAATCCCAGCACTGTGGGAGGCTGAGGTGGGCAGATCACTTGAGGCCAGGAGTTTGAGAACAGCCTGGCCAACGTGGCAAAACCCCATCTCTACTAAAAATACAGAAATTAGACAAGCCTGGTGGTGCATGCCTATAGTCGCAGCTACTCAGGAGGCTGAGGCACAAGAATTGTTTGAACCCGGGAGGTGGAGGTTGTGGTGAGCCAAGATCGCACCACTGCATTCGAGCCTGGGTGACACAGTGAGATGCTATCTCAAAAAACAAAAAAAGCCAAAACCCACAACACACCACGAGAAGAAGCAGAGAAGTGAAGAGGGGAGGAGGAAGAGAGAATGAAAGAAAGAAAAAGCGAGCATGCCTATGTGTGAGTTGTCACCAATCACAAAGGAAAGGAAATCAAATGAGTGCGTCCTCCCTGTAGACCTGGTTTTTACGCTGACATTTGAGGGCTAAGGACACACTACACCATGGGTAACAGCTGACTGGCATGAGCTTGTTCACTCTCCACCAGAGCCCATGCTGTCAGAGTGCTCACCACCATGTGACAGCTGAGTGTCACAGAGGCTGAGGACTTGCCCAGGGTCACACAGCCAGTGTAGGCGGGGGCAGGATCTAGATCCACAGTCCAAACTCTTTCCCTCTGTATGGCCTGGTTTCTGAAGATGCAAGTGGCCCCTGACACTGTGGAGAAGGATGAGAGAAAGGGAGAGGCTTCCTCCAGCCTGGGGTTGTGAATTCCAAAAAGGTGGCTTCAGGAAATAACCAATTGGTGGCAACTTGAGAGGCTGAAATTTTTTTTTTTTCCCCAGCGTGCTAGAGATGAACCA
Source organism: Macaca mulatta (assembly GCF_049350105.2). Lineage (NCBI taxonomy): Eukaryota > Metazoa > Chordata > Mammalia > Primates > Cercopithecidae > Macaca > Macaca mulatta. The sequence goes on along the minus strand of NC_133425.1, from coordinate 13,646,280 downwards.
AGATTGCAATACACAGTTCTCAATTTGTTTTCTCCTTTGTGTTTTGCTGCTGTTTGAAGTTCTCAGATATTAATGAGAATACTGAAGGGAAAGGTAGCAATTATTCTCCAACTATTCAAAAGGGTAAAAGCCAAGAAATACTTCTAAGTTGTGATTTTAATCAGTTGTCTGAAAATGTGAGGAACAAAAGCAGATAGAATATGGGTTAAGTCTTTTCAGAAGGCTTTTAGAGCTGGAAGGAGAGATTCAATAATGATATACAGCCCCAGAAATATTTTGGCCAACATTTAATGCCCAGCAGAGTCAAGCTGTCTTATAATTCACTCAATCACAAAGCCAGTCGGTTCTACCTAGAAATAGGGTCCTTGAACTCAGCCTGAAATGAGTGAAGTGGGGCAAGCTGGCCAATTCTAGTGGGTTCACTGGGAAGACCAGACCCCAGAAGTGTCAAACAAATCTTCTGTGACACCAGGAACAACTAATGCAGAGTCTCCATGGAAACTCCTGCAAATATCAGCTGGTCAACGTCCAGCGGGCAGGTGAGAGGGCGCCATATGGCAACTGAACATCTATGAACGACCATGAATGACAGTGTCCTGGAAGTGAAGGGACACAGGACGACGGAGAAAGGAAATTAATGACCCGACAAAGCCGGTGCTACAAAATGACTTCCACACAGCTTCAGTTCATTATTCGACAAACGGGTTCAACTCAGTACTCGGCGCTGTGACAGATCCTAAGAAGATGAAGACTCAAGTAAGACCAGGCTCTGCCCTCTAATTCTATGATGTAATGGGTGCGGGGATGGGGGGACGGGGGGACTACAGGAAGGAAGAACTGTAAATCTGGCAACCGTGATAAGATAGAGTATGAGAAATGAACCCAGGGGAGGGGCGGCTCGTGTCTTTGAAGTCAGGGAAGACTTCCTGGTGGAGGTATGAAGGCCACAGTGGAGGGTGGGACCAGCAAGTTCTACGACTTGAGTCCACCAAGAGGAGTCTCTTGAATTCTGCTTCTTCATGTGTTATACCTAGAAAATATGCAGGATGGGAACAGAACAGCAAATATGCTTTCAGTGGCTGGTTCTGGATTTTTTGTTTATAAATGACCTTGATTTTTTTTTTAACTGGATTTTAATTTGATATTATAGAAAAGTCCTCCCAAGAAACCCCACTAATTAAACATATATATACCTATGCAAAGGCCTCCACAGACACATTCCGAGTCTGAAGCTCACCAAGGTCTCTCCCCTGAGATGCTTTTTCTGGCAAGATGACGTTAGTGGTTGCTCTCCTGGAAAATATCTTAAGAGGCTTTTACTGTATTAAAGAGAAACACAAATGTGTGATGTATAATGAGCCCAATTTCTCTCTTCTTCTCGATTAATACATTAAGTACTAGGAATATTTACATGGTGGTTGGCAGAGTGTCAAATGAGACACAGGCTTGAGTTTATGGCTTCATCCACTCGGAGCTGCTTTTTGCTCCCAAATTTCTCTGTGGGGCCCTAGCAGTTGCAGGGGATGGTGTGTGAGCTCCCTGCATCTCTGCTGCGAGCAGGTGGGGGAGTCACATCGTCTTCTGAATTGTCTTCAAGTGATGAACTTTCTCGCCGAAACCTGTAGTAGGTGACTCTCTGTATCACCAGCTCCTAGATTTGGGTACAGACACGTGGGACTTACTTCTCCACGGAGGCCCCGGTGGTGCGGCCCTCTGCATTTGAAGAGTTCAGCTCAATTCCTGGCTCTGGCACTTACAAGCTATGGGAGTTCGGGCAGGATGCTTATTGCCCCTAATCCCCAGTTTCCTCATCTACAAAACACTTTATATGGAGCCCGATAAGAACTGCATGATGAGAAAATGAATACAAAGCTCCCAGTGTGCCTGGCAAGCCAGCCTATGGTGGCTGGTGTTAGTTTACATGGAGACGCCGGGTTTGACGTTTCTGGCGGGACCGTCCATGTCAGGCTCACCCACTGCACAGGTTCGGTGTCCTGGCATTGCCGGGGATAAGAACGCACTTGTGTGTCTGCTCGCTCCACTTTGCTACCAGCCCAATGACCCTGACCTAACAAACCTGAAAACAGATCTTACCCTGGGCCAGACACTGTTCTGAGCACTTTACAGATGTAACTGCTTTCAATCCTCATAAAAACAATGCTAGAAGTGGCATGAGTATTCCTGGTATATGAAAGGGGAAACAGGCACAGAGAGGGCAAATAACGTGCCCGAGGCACATCAGTATACATGGAGCACAGTCTTAAGGATCCTTTTCTTTGTTTGTTTGACTCTCAGTGCTTATTACAGCCTCTTACTTATAGAGTTGGTAAAGTCCCACTGAAAGAATAAATGCATAAATGCATGAACGAGTAACTGTCTCCCCACAAGTTTAGGATTAACAGGGAAGTTCTTCCAAGCCTGTGGATGAACTATGAGGGCAGCACTCCCAATGGCCCCTAAGCAAGGGTGGAGCGGTGGGTGTGGGTGGAGAGAGAGGCCATCAGAGCCCCTCCTCACCTGCCCCCTGCTCTCCACAGCACTGAGGTTGACGAGTTCACTTAGGGAGTTAATGTGAATGTCCATCAAATAGGCAACGGCTGACTGATTCTGCCTGTACCGCCTCCAGGATCCTCTGCAGCCGACCTTCCTGTGGGATAGGCTGTGCTCACAGAGGCTGAAGGCAGAAGACCTGCCTGGGCCCAGATAGCAGCCTTGACGCTGCCAAGCAAGATGGTCCAGGCAGGTCACTTCACATCCCTGTGCCTCTGCTGCCCCATTTGTCAAGTGGGCTGACAGCAAGAATTCTCTACCCAGGGCAAGGAAGCAGGAAGAAGAGGTGTACAGGAGGCAGGATGAGGCCCATCCTCTCCCAAAGTGTCTATGCCTCAATCCCCAGAACCTGTGAATATGCCACTGTACAGGTGCCATTGCAGAGGAGGTAAAATTAAAGGCTCTGAGACAGGGAGATTACCCTGGATAAGCTGGGTGGGCCCAGTCTAATCACATTACTGAAAAGTGTAGAACCTTTCCCTGCTGTGGTCAGGGGAAGATCTGACAACAGAAGAATGGTGGGAGAGAGGCAACATGGAAGACAGAGGAAGGGGCCACGAGCCAAGAAATGCAGGCAGCTTCTAAGCTGGAAAAGGCCAGGATAATATTCTCCTCTGGAGTCTCTAGAAAGAAATGCAGCCTCGCTGACACCTTGATTTTAACCTGGTGAGGCTCGTTTGGAACATCTGACCTCCTGAACTGTACGAAAATAAATGTGTGTTGTTGTAAGCTACAGGAAACTGATCCGGGATGTACAGAAAGGACACCTGGCATTGATTCTGCTGGCCCACCTGTTCCTTCTCCTAGATTTCTGACTGGGAGCCCTGTGGCCCCTCAAGCATTTCACCTCCCGCAGGAAGACTTCTCTGCTTCTCTCTCCTCTGTCTGAAAATTGCACCAGGTTCCCTGCAGCTCACATAGCTCCTCTCTGATGACTCATTTACTTGTCATCCTCCCTACAAGACGGGCAGCTTCTTAAGGACAGAGACCAAACCTTAATCCGCCTTCGTTGCCCCTACACCCAGCACAACAGCCCTGCACTTGATACACATTTGCCTCTGGTTCCTGTATGAGGTCCACTCGCTCCCATCTCTGCGCCCACCCTGCCGTCTCCAGGGCTGCGTTTCCAATGGCACCTCCCAAGAAGCTGCAAAGGGTCTTCCCGTGGCTCAGCGAGTACTAGTTGGTTCCTCTACCACACACGGTGTATGTGTTTTTAATGAGGATTTTAATGCATAATTTCTCCAACAAGCTGAATTATCTGTGGCTCCAGGGAAAGTGATTTGCCTTGCCTTAATGCCAAATGAACTTTCAGAGACGGAATCTATTAGCCTAAGAAGGAATGACAGTCTCACCATTCTCATTTGCTCCCTGAGCCATAATGCAGACTTTTAGTAACATCATCAAGAACGAGTCCGTTACCTAAGCCTCATGCTGCTAAAGCCCATTTGGACAGGGAGCTCGCCGGTCAACTTCCTTGGACCATTAGAGAGCCACCTTTCCTGTCTCCAAAAGCCTGCTTGGCCTCACGCCCACTCTGCAAAAAATATTCAGCCAAAAGCAGGGTGAGAACAACCTCCCGAGTCACCTTGAAAGTTTATGTACTCGCTTTTGGAATTGAGATTTTTTGAATGTCTGCCAACACCCAGCAAAGCGAAGAAGAAAATAAAAGGGAAACTCTTCCAATGAATTTCTGTTTGTTTGTTCATTAATTTAGACCGCGAGTATCTTGGTATGTCAGGTGCTATTCCAGGAGCTGGGGGACAGAGCAGTGAACAGAAACAGATTCCAGCCCTGGTTCATGAGCTTCCATGCTGGTGCAGAGAGGCAGATAATACGGAAGTGCACAAAGAAGTCATTTCCATTAATGATACACACTGCGAAGAAAATTAAAGCAGAGGAAAGGGCCACAGAGTGACTAAGGGCGGCAGAGGGAGGAGTGTCAGGAAAGGCCTGTGTCCAAGGAGGGCAAATCTGAACTGAGATCTGCTGAATGGGAGGAGGCGTCCATGCAGAAATCTGGGAACGGCCATTCCAGGTACAGGGTGTGAAAGGTGCAAAGGCCCTGAGGTGAGAACAGTGTAGATGTCTTAGGACACCACTGTGGCTGAGTGGACAGGGCGGGGGCAGGGCATGAGATGAGGTAGGAGAGGGAGATAAGGGAGCTAGCAGGGGACACGTAAGGCCACAATAACAAGTCCCCATTATAAGTACCAGGGGTGTCACTGGAGGGTCTTAATCTACAGTTGACACAATCCGATTTATGTTGTACAAATCTAACTCTGGCTGCAGTGTGGAAAATAGGCTACAGGGAGGCAAAAGAGAAAAAGACACAGCCACTGCAGGTGTCCACACTGCGGTGACAGTGGCTTGGAGTTAGAATAATCTTAACAGGAGCCAGGGGCAGTGGTTCATGTCTGTAATGCCAGCACTTTGAGAGGCTGAGATGGAAGGATGGCTGGAGCCAGGGAGTTTGAGGCTGCAGTAAGCCATGATCGCACCACTACATTCCAGCCTGGGTGACAGAGACAGACCCTCTCTCAAGGAAAAAAGAGAGAGAGAGAAAGAGAGAATGACTTAAGCAGGGATGCAGGAAGCAGGTGAACTGTGACTCTTTTGAAAGTGGAGCCCATGGGACGGGCATGTTAGTTTTGGATGGGTGAAGTTGTGCTCTTGCTCTCTCAGTCCCGCTGAATAATGTCATTTAGCAGAAATGTCACTCCAGCTTGCGTCATTAGAGCTGGTCATTAACATCTGGAGTGGACTCCTTTGCTCCCTGGCATTAGGCACAGCCAAGGAACTTGCTCTGGCCAATGAAATACAAGTAGAATTGCCATGTATCACTTCTGGGCAGCAACTTTAGAAGCCACCGCCTGACTTGCCCCTACTCCTTGTTCCTGTTGCCACATGCATGCAGATGGAGCCTCCAGCAGCCTGGAACCCAGCATTGTGAAGAGCAGAGCCCTGGGCCAACCCGCGATGGCAGAGAACATGAGCCAAAGATACACCCTTGTTGGCTTAAGTCACCAAGATCTTGGAATTGTTACCTTGGCCTAACCAAGCCCCACCCCAGTGATACATTAAACTTAATGGGCCAGGTGCAGTGGCTCACACCTGTAATCCAGCACTTCGGGAGGCCGAGGCGCGTGGATCACCTGAGGTCATGAGTCCAAGACCAGCCTGACCAACATGGTGAAACCTCGTCTCTACCTAAAATACAAAAATTAGCCAGGTGTGGTGGCGCACACCTGTAATCCCAGCTACTCAGGAGGCTGAGGCAGGAGAATCGCATGGACCCAGGAGGTGGAGGTTGCAGTGAGCTGAGATCACACCACTGCACTCCAGCCTGGGTGACAGAGCAACACTCCGTCACAAAAAAAAAAAAAAAAAGTTAATGGCCAGGCATGGTGGCTCACACTTGTAATCTCAGCATTTTGGGAGGTCAAGGTGGGCGGATCACCTGAGGTCATGAGTCCAAGACCAGCCTGGCCAACATGGTGAAATGCCGTCTTCACAAAAACACATAAAAATTAGCCAGGCATGATGGCAGGTGCCTGTAATCCCAGCTACTCAGGAAGCTGAACCTGGGAGGCGGAGGTTGAAGTGAGTTAAGATCATGCAACTGCACTCTAGCCTGGGTGACAGAGCAAGACTCCATCTCCAAAAAAAAAAAAAGTTAATGAATAACTTCAATATATGTCTATTGTGGCTTGACTCAGCTATGAAAGAATAAACTTCATTGAATGGTGAACTGATATTCAGACCAACTATTTCAACATGATTTGAACTTGATATGGTACACGAAGGCATGGATACCTCCAGGGAGAGCTCTGGGTATCCTGTGAATATACAATTACACACATGCATGGCATATTAAGGCAACAGATTCTTTGGTAAAGAAAAATGCTGGGTCCACATACTATACAACATGCTAATCTTGTCAATTAAAAAAGATTCAAATTGGGATTAAGATGACTTTCAATTATAAAACTGTCAGACAATCACCAATGATGGCATTGTATGGGAAATATACAGAAATTCAGGCTACAAGGATACTCATCTGACAAATGAGAAAGGCTAAACTATGTTTGCTATTTCTTTGAATAACGTCTAGGTCTATGGCTGGATGTGGTGGCTCACGCCTGTAATCCTAGCACTTTGGGAGGCCGAGGAGGGCAGATCATGAGGTCAGGAGATCGAGACCATCCTGGCTAACATGGTGAAACCCTGTCTCTACTAAAAAAAAAACAAAAAAGTAGCTGGGCATAGTGGCAGGCGCCTGTGGTCCCAGCTACTCGGGAGGCTGATGCAGGAGAATGGCGTAATCCGGGAGGTGGAGCTTGCAGTAAGCCGAGATCGTGCCACTGCACTCCAGCCTGGGCGACAGAACGAGACTCCGTCAAAACAAAAACAAAAACAGAAACAAAAAAAACTTGTAATTAAAAAAAAAAATGTCTAGGTCTGTGGATTCTGCAGTGAGTCATTTAATGGGTTTAAGGCTTAAGAGTAACAAGGCATGCAAAATTCAACCAACCCTGGTCGGGTGCGATGGCTTATGCCTGCAATGCCAGCACTTTGGGTGGCTGAGGTGGGAGGATCTCTTGAGCCCGGGAATTTGAGACCAGCTTGGCCAACATGGTGAAACCCTGTCTCTGCAAAAAATTGAAATATTACGCAGGCGTGGTGGTATGTGCCTGTGGTCCCAGCTACTTGGGAGGCTGAAGCAAGGAGGGTCACTGGAACCCAGGAGTTTGAGGCTGCAGTGAGCTACAATTGCATCACAGAACTCTAGCCTGGGTGACAGAGCAAGACCCTGCGAAAGAAAAGAGAAGAGAAGAGAAGAGAAGAGAAGAGAAGAGAAGAGAAGAGAAGAGAAGAGAAGAGAAGAGAAGAGAAGAGAAGAGAAGAGAAGGAAAGGAAGAAAGGAAGAAAGGAAGAAAGGAAGAAAGGAAGAAAGGAAGAAAGGAAGAAAGAAAGAAAGAAAGAAAGAAGGAAGGAAAGAAGGAAGGAAAGAAGGAAGGAAAGAAGGAAGGAAAGAAGGAAAGAAAGAAAGAAAAGGGAGGGAGGGAGGGAGGGAGGGAGGAAGGAAGCAAGGAAGGAAGGAAGGAAGGAAGGAAGGGAGGAAGGAAGAAAGGAAGGAAGGAAATGAAATTCTATCAACCCGAAGACGTCTTGTCTAGAGGTGTGCCATAATTCCAAGTAGACAAGTGAGTTATCCCTGAAGTAACCCAATCAAAGAAAAGATTCTGACATGGCAAGTTTTTCTGGGTCAATTTAGAATCAACACACTCCAGAGATTTTGCCCTTGGGATATTAAAGCAGGTGTCCTGAGTTATTAGGCCCAGTGGGACTAGCATAAGCTGGGCCTTGAAATAAATTCACCAATGGCCTCTGTTGGGTGTCGAAGGTTCTGCATCTTGACTCAATCCTCCTTTGGAAATGGGAAGAATCACTCAGATCTGTCCTGAGTAGCAGCTAAGGTGGATTTAAGGGAAGTGTGTATGTCTTAGCCAAATGCAGAGAAAAAGAAAAAAGGAATCAAAGACAATCACAGGGCCAGGTATGGCCCCTCCTGTTACTCACACCTGTAATCCCAGCACTTTGGGAGGCCAAGGCAGGTGGATCACTTGAGATCAGGAGTTTAAGACCAGCCTGGCCAACATGGCAAAACCCTGTCTTTACTAAAAATACAAAAATTAGCCAAGTGTGGTGGTGGGCACCTGTAGTCCCAGCTACTCAGGAGGCTGAGGCAGGAGAATCACTTGAACCCAGGAGACAGAGGTTGCTGTGAACTGAAATTGTGCCACTGCACTCCAGCCTGGGCAACAGAGCAAGATTCGGTATATATATATGTATGTATAAAAGACAATCATAGTTCAACCAGCTTATTAAAAACTAATTAAAAGTTAAAAGCAGCACAGGCTAGAAATGGAGCTGTGGCCCCAAGATTGCTCATGACCTGAGCGGTCAGATCCACCCCCACCACGGGGAGCAGGACCATAAATCCGGTTAAGAGCCAGCTGGTGCACTCGTACCCGCTGGTCATTATTGGGCCAAGCCCACTAAGATGGTGTCTTTTATTCCCAAGCTTGTTTATGTGCAAACAGGGTTATGTTGAGGGGAGAAAAGCACATTGCTCAGTGGACAGAGGCTTCACAGGGGAAAGGTCCACCGCTGTAAGGAGTCAGCCCTGGGATTAGCAGGGGCAGATCGTCTCTCCAGCCTGGGGATGAGGGTGGACAGCATGAAGCAGACCCAGTTCCCTGCTCCAGAAGCGGAGGTTGCGGTGAGTCGAGATCGCATCACTGCACTCCAGCCTGGGAACAGAGTGAGACCTTGCCTCCAAAAAACCAACCAAACAACAACAACACAGTTCCCAGCTCCTGCACAGGAGAGACCCACGACATCTTCATGCTCTCTTTCTACACGACCCAACTCCAGAAAAACCCTCCCACTCCTCAGGGCTCAGCCTCATCTCGCTAAACTCGAATCCAGTGTTTTCAGGACTGGTGAGATTTGCTTTGTCTTAAGTTTTGTGTAACTGGGGGGCTTAAGAAGGGAGGAGGTGGGAAAGGAGTCAAGGCTGCAGGGAAAGCATGGAGCAATGTCTAACATGTGGTGGGTGCAATAATGGCTCCCACAGACGTCCACACTCAAATCCCCAGAACCTGTCATGACCAAAGGGACTCAGCAGATGTGATTAAGTAAAGGATCTTGAGATCAAGGGGGATTATTTTGGATGATCTGGGTGAGCCCAATGTGATCAAAGGGGAATTCTAAGAGGAAGAGGGTCAGAACCAGAGAAAAATGTGACTGTGATGACGGAAGCAGAGGGCTGAGTGATGTCTTTGAAAACAGAAGGCCACAAGGCAAAAATGAGGGTGGCCTTGAGAAGCTGAAAAAGCAAGGAATGAACTCTCTCCTGGGGCTCCGGAAGGAAGAGGCCTGGTTGACGCCGTGATTTTAGCTCAATGATGCTCATTTTGGACATCTGACCTCTGGAATTGTAAGACAATAAATTTGTTCTAGGTCCCTACATTTGTGGTGATTTGTGACAGCAGCAAGAGGAAACTAACATAGCAAGTGTTGACTCAACATTGGTGATAGGTTCTTGGAAACTAAGACTTTAAGCTAAATACAGTACTTTATGCCCTAGGAACCGAAGTCTTGTTTGTATCAATTTGTCCATGCTAAAGTTCATTTCATAACACAATACGTCATATTGCTTAAAGCTGCAGTTCCCATGCACCCCTGGATAATGTTAAGTCAGGATTTACCCCTGGACAATGTTAAGTCAGGACAGTGTAAAACCACAACCTAAGACTTTTCCTCATCCAAATCCCCTCATTTCCACCTTGTGCTACAATGGCGTTCCCTTAGCACAAGACGCACGCAGGTTCTGCGAAGAGGCTGTCACGGAACGGCCACTCCAGGTTCGTGTTTCTTGCACATAAGAATGTCTTATAATTTGATAATACGCTGGTTAGCAGCATGTTGTTTTATGACATTTTAGGACATTCCGAATGAGTCCCAAGGTTTGTATGAGCCTACGGGTCATTAGATTAAATCAATATATAATTTTCTCCTCTTTTCAAAAGAATTCTTATACTCCTTGCTACGAACAAGTATAGAGTTTCTGTCTGCCATGTGTAGCGGTTCAGCTCTACTTTTCCTCAACAGAAAAGTGAAGGACAAATATATTCTGGGCCTGGGATAAACTTGCTTTGTAATTGTTTACGTTCAAATCGAGCAGACCTTGGCGTGATCAGGTTTCAATCTGTTTTATACGTAGAAATCTACACACATGTAAACGTAAGGGTCGGGAACAGATTTCCCTATGAAATTCCCAAGCGCCAGGAGTGGGTTATGGAAACTCTTGCTCTGTGTTTCTGGGATAAAGGTCAAGGAAATCCTAGCACGGTACCTCCTGAAGACAGAAACTAGGGATTCGCCCCATATGGCATCTGCCACATGGCTTTGTCAAAAGATAGAAGGGCAGTCCTCATACTTCCTCATGAACAGCATCACCTAGAGGGCTTGTTCAACCCAGACTGCAGGCTCTCAGCCCCAGAGCTTGTGAATCAGCAAGTCTAGGGTGAGCCCAAGAACGTGCATTTCTAACCAGCTCCCAGGGGCTGCTGCTGCTGCTGCTGCTGGCTGGGGCCACACTTTGAGAACGACCATGGCAGAGAGATAGATCATGCTCAATACAACGCCCGATGTCTTACACGTCCTGAGAAAGGTCATCGCTCTACCTCCCAACCGGACGGTCCCTGCCAAACTGTTGAACACATACCGAAATTGATGATGTGCCTCTGTCTCCTTCTTGACTCTAAGCCAAAGGTTCTCCAGTTTGGCCGCAGAGTGCAATCTATTAGACAACTATTCAATAGACAACTATTCAACCCCTCTACGCCCAGGCCTCACTTCAGATAAATCAGAATGGGGATGGAAGTGGGCCACAGGCAGTCCTCAGTGGTTTTCAAAGCTCCCCAGGGGATCCAAAGTGCAGCCATGACAGAGAACCGCTTCCCTAAGCAAACATGAGGAGTGACATCATGATGCCTCCTGGCTGAAGCTGACCATTTGACAGGGCTCCAAGCCAGGTCTAGACACGGGTCTGTCTTCTCCAGGGCTGGACCCAGCCCTTTGCACAATGACACACAATTGGTGCCCAGTTAATGACTGCTGAGTAAATAATACTAATCAACCAACGAGCCTGCAGAGGGCTAGCACCTCCTTCCTCAAGAGTACCGGGATGAATACACAGAGGCAAACTGGGTCATCTTAAATCATTAGCCTTCACAAGGCAAATAAACATATAACAACAACAACAACAACAACAAACTCCTCCGAGAAAGTTCGACTCCACAGTCACAAGTTGAAGTGAACATCATGACCACGATGGATGAAAACTAGAAAAGCATTTTTCGGTCCAGAACAGGGGCTGGCAAACTAACCTACAGGCCAAATCCAGCTGCTATCTATTCTTAAAAATAAAATGCTATTGGCACTCAGCCATGCTCATTTGTGTCTGCACTGTCTATGGGGGCTTACACAGGACCTCTGCAGAGATGAGTATTTGCCTCTGAAATAGTATAGTCCCCAAAGCCAAACATATTTACTTTCCGGCCCTTTAAAGAAAATGTTTTCCAACTTCTTGCCCTAGAGAAATGAGAGGACATACACACACACACACGACGTAATGGTGACCGTCTTTAGGTGGTGGAATTATGAGTGGCTATTTCTTTTCTCTATTTTTTTCTTATATCCGCCAACTTTTCTTTAAGGAGCATGTGTTTTTAAGTAACGGACTAAAGAAGAAGAATAAATAATCCATTTTAACGCAGGCAGTGACAAGTGAGCTTCCCGGCGTGGGACGGTACCTTGTTTCCGATGGCCTTTTTGGGTGGGAAGTTGTAGGCCCTCACTTGAGGGTACTTGTTTTGTAACTTGTGGTGCAAACTCCTGAACTCTGTATACCGGCGATAGATGTTCCATTCATCGTCTTTTATCCGGATGTAGACCTGTCAAGAAAGAGACAGAAAACGTAAATTCCTTTTAAAACCCTTATTATAAAGGAGTAGGATTTCGGCAATGCTTTCCCCAAGAAAACCAGTTGCAGCAGGAGTCACATCTGTGTTACACACCACTGGATGCCCAGTTCCTGGCATAGAGCAGGGACTCATTGGTGCCGGCTGAACAGATGGCTACAGGAAAGAATGACTAAATCAGGCAAGTTGTGGGAACAACATACTGTATGCTATTTTCCCAATATCAACAGAGATCCACAGCCCAATTAATAGCAGAGATACATTTTCATGTTTCTGTCATGTGTGTATTGCAGCACTAACAGCTTGCCGGTGAGAGGCTAGTCAACCTTTGTGGCCACTTGTTTCCTCATCTGTAAAACAGAGCTGAAAGCAGCACCTCACTCCAAAGGTGGTTTGTAGAGCAATGCGCTGGTGCCTGGGACCACTCCGACCACCACAAAGACGAGGTGGAATTCAGTTTCAGAAAGAAGGGAGGGGGCCAGAGCTGAAATCTGCCCCACTACACAGAAGGCCATGTCCTGATGGGATAAGCATAACCGGGACATAGAATTTCTTCATTTTAATCAAGTTATGACTCCTTAGAGAATACTCTGGGGACACAAAATGTGAGGGCTGTTTCATCAGCTTTTTGCAGGCCTTAGCACCTTCCAGGGGCAAGTAGCGACTTCATCACAAGGAAAAATAGAGAAGGAGGAGAGACATCAATCCACTTTTTAAAATTACATGAGTTAAGAACAGCCCAGAGAGAAAAGTCCCCAGGGATAAAGGGCTATTGTAATTTATACTCCATGAATGTCAATACACATCTTTAAAACCTGTATGACCATGAACAGAGGCATCTCTAATGTGAGTGATAAATTCTGTTCCTACGTGAAGCCACCCATCAACTCCGAACACAGACATTATGTGTTCGAACTCTGGTATGGCGACCATAGAATGTCTCACATTATTCTCTGAACAGGAGGAAGGACTAGAGACTCAAATCACACCCAACGTTTCAATTAACGAATGGATAGATGTTTTTGATGGAGTGAGATGGAGAAACAGAATGCCTGTCAAGTTTACAGAAGTCCCGGGGTCTCTGATGACCTTAAGGAGCAATAATGTCATCCCATTATTGTCGACATCACATCACCAAACCTACAATCAGATCAGTTACTCAAGGCTTCTTCAACAAACAAGAAATATTCATCTCTAATTTGTTCAAGGTAACGTTTGAGGGGTCTTTGTATGAGCAGCTGAATGTAGTTCTCATCCTATATATATATATATATTTTTAAATGAGACAGTGTCTCACTCTGTTGCCCAGGCTGCAGTGCAGTGGCATGATCTCAGCAACCTCTGCTATTAGTGCTGCAATACACACATGACAGAAACATGAAAATGCATCTCTGCTATTAACTGGGCTGCGGATCTCTGTTGATATTGGGGAAAATTGCATACAGCATGTTGTTCCCATAACTTGCCTGATTTAGTCATTGTTTCCTGTAGCCATCTGTTCAGGTTCAAGCAATTCTCCTGCCTCAGCCTCCCGAGTAGCTGGGATTACAGGTGCCCACCACCACACCTGGCTAATTTTTTGTATTTTTAGTAGAGACGAGGTTTCGCCATGTTGGTCAGGCTGGTCTTTAACTCCTGGCCTCAGATGATCTGCCTGCCTTGGCCTCCCAAAATGCTGGGATTATAGGCGTGACCCATCATGCCTGGCTGTCACCTTATATATCTTGAATGGCCCATACCTGCTTCTGATATATTCTTATAAAAGTCCAAACATCCCTTGGAGAGTGGCAAGTTCAATCACTTCTCTGGTCATCATACGTAATACTAATTTTCTAGATCAGGGTGGGCAAACTATGGCCCATGGGCCCAATGCAGCCACATTCATTTGTTTTGGCTGCTTTTGCAATACAGACAGTCCCTCACTTAGGATGGCAATTGTCTTGCAATTTTTCCAGTTTATAATGGTAAAAAGCAATAAGCATTCAGTAGAAACCACACTTCAAATTTTGACCTTTTTCTAGGCTAGTGATGTGCAGTATATTTTACATGAGTTGTTCAACACTTTATTATAAAGTAGGCTTTGTGTTAGATGATTGTGCCTAACTATAGGTGAATCTAAGTGTTCTAAGCGGCTGAAGGTGGACTAGGCTGAGCTACGTTGTTCACTAGGTGAAGCGTATTAAATGCATTTTCAACTTACGATATTTTCAACTTACAATGCGCTTATCCGGACATAACTCCATCATAAGTCAAGGAGCTTCTGTACAGCAGAGTTAAGAAGCTGAAACAGACCATGCAGCCTGCAAGGCTAAAAGTATTTTTTCTGGCCCTTTACAGAAAAAGTTTGATAACCCCCAATCTAAACAATCAAGAACTCATTATTGTTATTTTTCCACCAACACATCCAAGATCTGGTGTGGCGAGGGGCAGTCCTTTCCAAATCTTACCAGCCACTGGGTGGGTTACATTAACAACCTGAGTGAGGCCCAGGAATCCCCGAAACAACCAAAGCTTCTCCAGTGATTGACAAGTGGGCAATTTCAGGAACCCCAATGTAATGCACAAACTCACCAAGTCATGCAACCTTTCTGGTCATTCATTTCCTCGTCTACAAAATGGAGCTGAGAACAGAATCTCCCACCCAAAATGATATGGAAAGAATTCAGGTATACAAGC